>NC_134485.1:154989389-155306889 GCF_040206685.1 Ascaphus truei | reverse complement strand
GGGAGACATCGGAGGTTTGAGGGGGCCTGCGGGGGTTTGTGGCGGCTTGCGTGAGACATTGGAGGTTTGAAGGGGCCAGTAGGGGCATACGGCAGCCAATGGGGTTATGCGGGGACCTGCAGCGGCAATTGAGGGTATGTGGCGACCATTGGGGGTATGTGGGGGCCTGCGGGGGCCATTGGGAGTAAGCTGGGGGCATTGGGAGGTATGCGGGGGCCATTGGGGGTAAGCGGGGACCATTGGGAGGTATGCGGGGGCCATTGTGGATATGCGGGGGCCATTGGGGATATGAGGGGGCCTGCGGTGACATACGCAGGCCAATGGGGGTATGCGGGGGCCTGCGGCAGCAATTGGGGGTATGCGCCGACCATTGGGGGTATGTGGGAGCCTGAAGGGGCCATTGGGGGTAAGCAGGGAGCATTGGGAGGTATGCGGGGGCCATTGGGGGTAAGCGGGGGGAATTGGGAGGTATGCGGGGGCCAGCGGAGGCACTCTCTGGCTGCTACGGGGAGGAGAAACGTGCTCAGAGAGGCGAGGGAGGGGGAGGGAGGGCACTGCTTAGGGAGCCGGAGGCGGGATAAGCTCCTGCAGCGACATGAACCCGCCTCCGTCTTTTTTTTTTTCCTCCAGCGCGAGCGTGGGCAATTAAACAGCAGCGCGAGCAGGGAAAAATTTAAAAAATAAACACGTGTGCTGCTTGGGCCAATAGGAGCTCACCACGGTGTTAAATCCACTCGCCCGGGGCGTGCAGATGTATAGGTTTGTCGAACACTGTATATATATATATATATATGTGTGAAAGAAAAAAGAAAAAAGTAACCCGTATGGTAGCACTCAGGTATGCAGAATAACAGATAGCTTTTTATTAATTGACACAGTGAAAAAAAGTTGATAAACAGTACAGGATTAAAAACACTTAATAAAGGCTAGGGCCCCTGTCACGGATACTACCCATGGAAACATTTGGGCAAGGCTAGGGAATGACTCAATAGTGTCAACCCTTAACATAAGAGTGGAAAGTGACTCAAAAGACACATTAATAAACCAAGTATATCACAACAGGTTAATGGGTTCACAGGCACCTATACAATGCTGGAGATGATACGTTCTAAGGAACAATAAAGTGACAAGTCAGAATATGACTGACAAACTCAAACCATCATAAAACCGCTGCAATATGCAAACATGTAAACCAATACCGACAGCACAAATATATCACTGAGGGAAAAAGGTAACGTGGTGAGAGAAAGTCACTAGATGTTTAGAACAGTGAAGTATGTAAATAGCATGTATGGAAAAAAGCCTAATGATAAACTCCTAATAAATAGCCCTGTGTGTGTTGTCAGTGTCTGAGATGAAAAATAGAGTGTCACAGTCCAAAAAAATATAAATTGCACCAGTGCTGGGTAGCATAGTTACGTGAACATATATAATATATATGTGTGTGTGTGTGTGTGTGTGTGTGTGTGTGTGTGTGTGTGTGTGTGTGTGTGTGTGTGTGTGTGTGTGTGTGTGTGTGTGTGTGTGTGTGTGTGTGTGTGTGTGTGTGTGTGTGTACTGTATATGTTCTGGAACAGGATTCTCTTTTTCTGTTCTCCCTGTTTCCTCCCCACCCCTTTTTTTTTTTGCAGCTCTGCCTGCTAGCCCTTTATTTGGATGTAAGCTTTCCCTGCAGCAATTATTCCTAGTGCAGTTGGGAATGGATACATTTAGATACTTCCCTATTCTCCAGCCTGCTAGGAATTGGTTGCCGTGACAACCCCTTTAATTCCCCTGGCTAAATGGACTTTTCCATACTCCCCTGTCTGTATTTACAGGTAGCTTAGCCATGTCCCTATTCCTGTGTGATAAACATTACTCACTTCCTTTTCCTTCCTGAACAGGCTGAGTGAGTACTCCTATGCTACACACTTCTTGGCAAGGCCATTCCGTTTTTACCTGCCTCTGATTACAAAGCACCCACACAGAGAAGCACTCTCTCACCACACCTTACCATACACAAATGCCTGTATATGACTGATGCTTTCCCAATAAAGTGAAGAAAATATAGCAGGACTTGGTGTGCTTTGGAAAAGGGGCTGAGTTAAGCTATCTGGCCTCATTCACATCTTACACATGACCCTGGTTCCAGAATAGTAAAAACGGAGACCGTGTGCTTTGGGGTCAGCACACAGAAGCTGCTACTCTTATGCCAGACCTTATGGCCCTTATGCCAGATGTTGAAGTTACACAGCTTCCAGAGAAATCAGGTACTGCATAAGCAAGCAGCTTTACACAGTACACAGAGCTCTATACAGCAGTACAAGCAAGAAGCTTTACACAGCTAAAACAGAGCCAGCAGCAGCTTTACACAGCTACAGTACAAAAGGCAGCAGCACTGCAAACAGTGCATCATACACAGAACTTTCACTGCCCTAATCTGCCTGAGTCCACCCTCTGTACGACTACACAGTGAGGTACTAACATCACACCTACCCCTGCGCACATCCCCACGGCCGAGGTCATCAAGGGCCACGCCACTGGACACCCACCAGGACAGGGGTCAAAGCCACCGGACACCTGTAAGTACAGCTACCCCTATGCTTACCGCTGCAGGACACCTACCGGCACTATCTGAGACATCCATCGCTGATGCAGGTAACAGACCGCACGCCACACGCACTGGCTAAAGGCCTACATACACCTACAGCATGGCAGAACTCAGACTCTCACCAGAAACCACGCATGAGAGTGACGGATCAGACACCACACAGGAGAGTGATAACTCAGACACTGAGACCGCTGCACAACTGTGACAGACACAAGAAGACGCAAGGCCTAAGCGAACAGTCACACAGACACAAAAGGCCCACGATAAATATGAAGCAAATATGACGTGCACCGAGCCAAGTTAGAAAAGGCATGGGAAAATACTGAACTTGAAATGTGTAATGCTGCAAATGTTAGCGATCAAGAAAATCAGATTAAGCAAGCTATAACTCAGATTAAATCATGCCACAGACGTCACGTACCGCTGTCACAGGCATATTTCACCAATCTGACAAGGACTAACATGAAAGACAGTCAACGAGAACGTGACCTGCAAAAAAAGATTGATCTGGAACGTGACGGCATCGGGCAGACCGCCATCACGGAAGCGGAAAGTGAGAGAAAGGAGTTCCTCCTGGAGACTGCATCACAGCGCTCCAGCAGATCCAGGCAGTCATCAAGGTCAGTTAAATCAGTGCAATCTAATGTGTCTAGCGCAAGCGCAAACGGTACCAGGCCGCGGGCCACCGCAGAGGACGCACGTGCTAGAGACGAATATAGTCGGAAAGAGGCAGCCGTAAGGGCAAAGACAGCGCGCATAGAAGAGGAGGAGCAGAACGCCACCGCAGCTGCCAAAACCACCGCCACTGCCAATACCGCCGCAGGAGGAAAGGCGAATTTGATGTGGAACTAGAAGCCCTAAATCAAGAGAGGGAAGCCGCCGCCATAGCCCAAGCCGAAGTCTTAGAAGCAGCCACGCAAAAGGATGGCGTGGAGCAACCGTACAGATGGATAATCTCAGAGGATTCAACCCAACACACTGAAGACTACATGAGGAGCCCCTTCCGCGTAAACACCAGCGCGACACCTCAACACAACGAGGGTGAAATCACAGATGCCGAAGAATTGCTCGGTCCACGCGGGGAAGATGTTGTTCCTTCAAGGGTACACTCTACCTGGGATAGCCACAGCCACAACAGTGATCCACATGCCAGCACGCATTTGAATGCACTACAACAGGCTCGCAATCCTGGTATGCCCACACGGAGACACACAGCTTCTCATACTAACCAGCAGTCATCACATGTCCATGCCAAGGAAGAGGTGACCTCAGGGCCCCTCCCAGCAAAAACATCCAAACACAACAAACACACCGATGCATCAGGCTTAACAGACATGGGCAAGTACATGATCTGGCATTGCATGGTGCAGACAGGACTTACCAACTTTGACGACCGTCCTGAGGATTACAGAATATGGAAGTTCACATATAAGGATGCAATCTAGTGTCTGGGCTTCTCTGCAAAAGAAGAACTCAGCCTACTAAGCAAATGGCTGGGGAAAGAATCCATAGAATATGCGGAGAGGCTCAGGGCAGCGAACGTGAAGTAGGTATTGACTTAGTCTGGGAAAGGCTAGAGGAGTGCTATGGTAGCCCCAAAGCAGTCGAAGACTTTACTAGAATCACAGCCAAAGACTTCTCAAAGTTACGAGAGCTCGGGGATCTGCTGCAGGAGCAGGAGTCTGCAAGAATGGACCAATTCCTCACAGGTCTCAACATCCTAGATAGCTTGTGGAGTGAGACCCATCTTGGAGAAGCTACCCTACAACCGCCAAGAAAGATGGATGTCACAAGGCTACAAATACAAAAGGGAGAAGCAAGTCGCCTTCCCTCCCTCCTCATTCTTCTTGAGCTTCATTCGCGAAGCAGCAAGGACAAGATCACATTTTCATCTTAGGTGCGCAGACCACACACAGTGCAAGCTACCTGAAGACTGAAAGGCCAGCGGCGATATACGGAAACGCTAGAACACCTATCTCGGTCCACAGGATGGACATGTCCCTCACCACCCAAACGAGTCCCGACCCAAACGAGTCCCGACCAGACTGTAAAGAAGACATCAAATGTGTAGTGGCAAAAGTGACAAGCACGTAACATCACTACATCCAGAGGCGCTGACACTCCACCAACTCCACAACCTCCCTCCATAGCAGAGCATGGCTGGGAGGAAGGAGATGGAGAGCCAACATCTGTCACATCTCAGTGCACCGAGGTTTGTGGAAAAGGATGTGACAAATGGTCCTGCTCCAAAATATGCCTTGTTGCAGTGCACCCCCAGGGACAACCTGAGAGGGTGGTTAGGATGTACGCCATTATCGATGGTCAAAGCAACAGATCATTGGCGAAGACGGAATTCTTCAGCTTGTTCAATGCACAAGACAATGCCTCATCCTACACACTCAGAACCTGTGCAGGGTTAACTGAGACAACAGGGAGGAGAGCAAATGGTTACACCATATGTTCAGTGGACAACAGAGTGAAGATAGCTCTCCACACTCATCCAAGTGACAGGAAGGCCTAGTAAGGAGGAGAGACAAGGCCATACCCCTGAGAACAACAAAAACACCTTCGCATCAGGGTAATAGGATGATGGCCTAGGATGCTCAGTAGTCCAGACAACTAAGGATGACAAGTCAACTTCACTAAAGGAAGCAAACAACCTCCTGAAGGTGATTGACAAAGAGATCATCCAAAATAAGGAAACAAAACGAACACTCCTCCTGCGAGTAATGGCACATCTGAGACATACAGCCATTCCTCTCCACAGAATGCCAGGTGGCTAAGCAGCCAGCCACCACGGCTGACATAACTGCAAAAGATTGCACCCTGCAGGTAAAACTACAGGGGCAAAAAGACTGTCCTCTTATACATCTAAAAAGAGACAGTCGCAGAAACATTTCACAAAGGGATTTACAAGGGCAAAAGGGACTGTTCTTCGTCATGTCCAGGGAGAAAACAACCTCATGAGGGCAGTTAACAAAGAGACACAAAGGTGTATCACCAAAATACATGGACACGTTCTCCTGCCAGAGAAATGTACCGATGACTTAGTGTCAGGGTTCTGCTCGCCACAAACCAGGGTCGGACCGCGAGGCTGAGGTGGGGTTGTAAAAGCACCGACCTGAGACCGCGCAGGCTGATCCGGATTGCGCAGTTCGTAGTCATATGTCGCAGGATCAGGATTGGAGAAGACAGCGTCGTCGTTGTACAAGCCAGGGTCAGAACAGGAGACGTCAGGATAAACATTGTCCATGCAGGAGTTCGGCAATAAGGAGATAGGAGAAACCCGCTTCAGCTTAGGAGCGCGGGGTTGGCCTTTGCGCGAGCGACGACCATGGCCCATGGTGCTGGTCACAGGAGATGGTAGGCAGACCAGAATAGCACACCGTCTTGCTGCACGGGTGCACCAGTGCTACAGCGCAAAAGTCCTGAGCGGGCAAGGGAATCCACTGTTACAGCGCAGGAACCAGGACACGGCCTCTCTATATTAGGGAAAGAGTAGGCCCCAGGAACCAGGAAGCTGTAGATACAGGGAAACCTCCGCTTCAGTGCAGGAATCCAGGAGACTGCAGAACGCAGGGACGAAACCACTACTTAGTGCAGGAATCCAGGAGGCTGAAGGACGCAGGGACGAATCTCTGCTTCAGCACAGGGGAACAAGCGGCTTGAAGGGAGCTGAAGGATGCAGGACGTAACCTGGAATCAGCATTGGAGAACAAACGGCTTGAAGGAAGCTGAAGGACGCAGGGCGTGACCTGGTATCAGCAAAGGGGAACAAGCGAGAGCTTGTGGCAAAACAGTTGACATCCAGTAAGGACTATGCTCGGCCAGGAGCATTATGGGCAAGCAATACTTAAAGGCCAGCGGGCCAATCCCCGGCGGGGGTGTGAAGGTACTGCCCCTAATGAGTGAATGCAAGTATAGTTTGCAATGAAAGGCTGCACAGCTGCAGTAGATACCAGAGGGAGTGTGTATTGCTTTGAGTGAATCCAGGCTGCAGCAAACCTCAGGAAAGCTGTTCCAGAACTGCACCGGTCTGCAAGGTAAGGTAACCAGTAAACCGTGGAGCGGATTCCTTACAGTACCCCCCCCTTCACGCGAGACCTCCGGGCGAACATGAGCACTCATAGAGTTGGAGGCCCGAGAATTGTTGCTGAACCGTCTAGGATTGGGGCTAGAGTCGTACTCCAGAGACTCATGATTAGTCCTTAGTGTACCCCCACCCCCCGGTGAGAACTTTGGCCAGACAGGACCATCCATGGGCCTTGGGGACATTGAGTTGTTCCTAAAATTCTTTAGGTAGAAAGGGCATCTGTAAACGAGCAGTTCTTTGGTGAGTACAGTTCTAGGATATAAGATTGATGGAGGAAACATCCTTGGTTCATGGCTTGCGTCGCAAAATGTCTTGGAAATCCAGGGCTGTGAAGAACCAGAGAGTTCCAGAGCAAAAACGGTAGAAGAACCCCCACTGAAAGCCCAGTCCTTAATAAAGAAACCTGAATCTAGGATCCGCGGCCCTGATAGTTGATCGAATACACCAGGAGAAACTTTGTAACAGAAAAAGTCTTGGCTGACCACTGCATGTTGGAATTTGCGAGGAATTTTTCCTCTAGAAGGCTCCCAGGTAATGGTTAGTAAGGGTAGGCTGGTAAGAAGCATCTCCCGGTATTGGTATGGAAGGTGACAAGGCAAGCAGTAAACCCGGCATAGGGACCGAAATCTTGGGATACGTACAGAGTATTTCCAACTGAGAGGAAATAACAGGGGCAACCGAAAATTCCGAGGGACAAAACCATGGTTTAGCAGGAGCAGAGAAGCAAACAACAGTAGAGCTCTCCAATACTGGGAAATCTTCATTGGGAGATAATATTGTCAGTGAATCAGGAATAGTCCTTGGGATCTTCAAATCAGTAGCTTGAGAAAAAGGCAGAGCCAGGGTAGTGGTGGGAGGGAAGCTAACATCAGAAGCTGAAGTCTGTACCTCAGTGACAGGGCCCTGAGAATCAACAAGCAGCAAGTATGAACTATGAAAACTCTTAATGACATGCACCTTAGGAGTACAAAGAGTCTTCTCTAAAACTGCAATGGCCCTAACCACAGGGGTACCTAACCTGACAAAAACATGAATTGGTGTGTTTTCTAGTGCAAAATCTCTGATCACAGGACTCCTAACCGATAGTGAGGGTATCTGGGTTTGATTAGGGAAAAAATCAGATGTATTGATAAGTGACATAGAAACACTTACTGAGATTCTAAATTTGCTGGACATGTGAGAAAAAATACCCTTTAAGACAGGAGCTTTAATCTCCCCCCCGAGTAACCCCATGTTTGCTGGGACATATTTAGACACAGTACTGAGGGACTGGGTTTCAGCAAAGGCAGGACAGCTAAAAAGCTCAGATTTAAACCCCAGGACTTGTAATATGAGCATGGTGTCCTCAGACAGTACTAAGGGAGTGACCGCAGATATGCTGATCCCCAAAGGATTAGCCTGGAGAGAGAAATCAGGAGAGCCCCCAGACAGGATACCCCTTATAGAAAGAGCCTCAGAATCAGAAGGAGAATCATTACCTCTCAGAGTCTCAAAACTAGTAAGACACAATTCAGCGAAAAGGGAAACAGTATGCAAGCTTTTTACTGATCTATATGAAAAAGCGTCACTTTTGGGAGAAAACCGTGCGTCCGCAAACATTCCTGGGAACACAATATGAACCCCAGGAGAGACATACAGACTACTGAATGCCTTTAACCCTAAGCTTAAAGAGGAGGAGAACTCAGACAGTACACGGGGGTTAATCATAACTGTACTGGTCTCTGAAGTAGGTATTTGGTAAGGGATGTCTGGGAAACCAGAACATACTGCAGACTCCATAATGTGGGAACTATGCGCTGAAGCAGGGATCACCGCTATGTGGGCGACAGGCTGGTTCAGTGAAATACCCGGGAGAAGGAACTCTGCGACTAAGCTTAGGGAAAAACCTGACTCCTGAATACATTTAACAGGAACCAGAACTTTAGCCGAAGTCTCCGGAGACGAAACTGCGGAAACTTGAGCTGAAGCAGGGGATTTATAGCAAAGAATATCTAGAGACTCCGTACGGTTATGGGAATCCCTTAATGCAACCTCTGCTGTCTGACTTGTGGACTCATTCTCTGAGGCTACAACGAAAGCATTAACTTGGAGGCAGCAAGAATTTACAGGGGTTAATGCAGACATTGCCTGAGAGTAATACATAGGTAACCTTTTCTCTGTATTAGAAGAGAGCAGGAATCTCTCGTCTGAAGCTAGGGGCGTGACCGTGGCTGACAGAGAACAGGGATTTACCAAAGGAAACTCAGAGAGCTGCCCCACAGAGGTTAATACAGAAATAACCCTGGGAACAGAACTTAGGGATTCTTTCTCTGACGGAGAAAGCGCGCAGGACTGTCTAGCAGAGTTTAAAGCTGGAAAACCCTCAAGACCTAGAGAGAGGGATTCAAAGCTAGAAATAGGAGAACTAAGGGACTTATTCTCTGATACAAGAACCTTAGTGTTAGTTAGTGACACATATGTGTTCTCCAAGGGGACCTCACAGGACTGATCGGCAGGGGTTAATGTAGACATATCATTAGTGTAAGGGAACCCGGGCATACAATCAGAGCTTGGGACTGTGGCAGTTACTACGTTGGGAGATATTGGTAATAGTTCTGTTTGGTCATCTCCCGGAGAGAGAGATACGTCCCCCGGTTTAGCAACAGGACTGGTAGCCGAGGGATACCGCCAAACGACGGCGTGAGCGGCTAAGAGACGATCCTGTTTTAACAAGCAATCATCCAATGCACGGGAAAGTACATGCAGCGTCTCGTGAGCGAGAGCCACCATGACGGAAGGTTCCGGGAATACTATAGGAATGTCCAAGGATAAAGTCAGGGCATTGAGTGTACTACAGGCGTTGACCAGTTCCACAGGACACAGCTCCTCCCCAGTTAAAGGGGAATCAGGGGAGCAAGCAATGTTAGCAATGGCCAAAAGACGGGCCAAATACTGTTTTAAGTCTCTGAGGCAGTAAGCCTTATAAACCAGATTATTACGGCATTTCTTTTGCAAGGGAGTCAAGCCCTCCAACATAAACGGATCTTCCATCAGAGGTATTATATCGCACAAATAATTATCCTCAAACTGGGACTGGTCTACAGGCTGGGACAGGTTTTTAGGAAAAAACTTACCAACCCACACCTCAGCGGGGTCCGAGTTTGTAGGGCCGAGCATACTGTCAGGGTTCTGCTCGCCACAAACCAGGGTCGGACCACGAGGCTGAGGTGGGGTTGTAAAAGCACCGACCTGAGACCGCGCAGGCTGATCCGGATTGCGCAGTTCGTAGTCATATGTCGCAGGATCAGGATTGGAGAAGACAGCGTCGTCGTTGTACAAGCCAGGGTCAGAACAGGAGACGTCAGGATAAACATTGTCCATGCAGGAGTTCGGCAATAAGGAGATAGGAGAAACCCGCTTCAGCTTAGGAGCGCGGGGTTGGCCTTTGCGCGAGCGATGACCATGGCCCATGGTGCTGGTCACAGGAGATGGTAGGCAGACCAGAATAGCACACCGTCTTGCTGCACGGGTGCACCAGTGCTACAGCGCAAAAGTCCTGAGCGGGCAAGGGAATCCACTGTTACAGCGCAGGAACCAGGACACGGCCTCTCTATATTAGGGAAAGAGTAGGCCCCAGGAACCAGGAAGCTGTAGATACAGGGAAACCTCCGCTTCAGTGCAGGAATCCAGGAGACTGCAGAACGCAGGGACGAAACCACTACTTAGTGCAGGAATCCAGGAGGCTGAAGGACGCAGGGACGAATCTCTGCTTCAGCACAGGGGAACAAGCGGCTTGAAGGGAGCTGAAGGATGCAGGACGTAACCTGGAATCAGCATTGGAGAACAAACGGCTTGAAGGAAGCTGAAGGACGCAGGGCGTGACCTGGTATCAGCAAAGGGGAACAAGCGAGAGCTTGTGGCAAAACAGTTGACATCCAGTAAGGACTATGCTCGGCCAGGAGCATTATGGGCAAGCAATACTTAAAGGCCAGCGGGCCAATCCCCGGCGGGGGTGTGAAGGTACTGCCCCTAATGAGTGAATGCAAGTATAGTTTGCAATGAAAGGCTGCACAGCTGCAGTAGATACCAGAGGGAGTGTGTATTGCTTTGAGTGAATCCAGGCTGCAGCAAACCTCAGGAAAGCTGTTCCAGAACTGCACCGGTCTGCAAGGTAAGGTAACCAGTAAACCGTGGAGCGGATTCCTTACACTTAGGGTGCACAGCATTCCAGGTAACAAGGGACGATAACAAACAAGCACCATCGATGGAAGATAGAGGATTCCTCAGGTTAATGGATAAAGAGCTCTTCAAAGACAGATCGGGCAGTTGGGTGATTCCGCTACCATTCCGTTCACAGATAAGACACCGCCCAAACAACAGAGAACATGACATCCCTAGGCTCAATTTGCTCCGCCACAACCTACAAAGGAAAGCGGAGATCAAGAATCACTTTGTGGCCTTCATGCAGAAGAGATTCCTTAGCGGGCACGCAGAGTCAGCGCTCCCACTGAAGGAAGATGAAGAAAGCTGGTACCTCCTATAATTTGGTGTCTACCACCCCCAGAAACCTGGTCAAATCCAGGTAGTATTCGATTCCAGTGCTCAGCACCAGGGAGTCTCCCTAAACAATGTTCTCCTCACTGGACCAGACTTGACAAACAGTCTTCTAGGAGTATCAATCCCCTTCCGCAAGGAGCCAATAGCCATCTCCTTCTGCCAAACGTCAGGTGATAAAGTGACAAGCAGCCACGACTGGCACATGTACAAGGGGATGCACTCTGTAGATAAACAACAGACACAAAAAGACTGTTATCCCACAAATTTAAAAAGAAACAGTGCCAGATACTTTCACAGAGAGACATTGTGGTGCACCCAGCTAACCTAGACCGGTCCATCCACCCGCCATCCTTTGCCAAAGAACTTAGCCAAGGGACTTGGAGCCAGTGGTACCGGCCGGTATCACATTGTTATGTGGACATGGACTTTTGCATTGTTTTCTGAATATGTTATGCACTGTTATGTATTTTACATATGTTCCACATAATCCAGTTATATTGGTATCTCCAGATACCAGACGTAGAGTGTCCTGAAACAGGATTCTGTATTTCTGTTCTCCCAGTTTCCTTCCCCCCCCCTTTTTTTGCAGCTCTGCCTGCTAGCCCTTTATTTGGATGTAAGCTTTCCCTGCAGCTATTACTCCTAGAACAGGTGGAAATGGATACATTCAGATACTTCTCTATTCTCCAGCCTGATAGGAATTGGTTGCCGTGACAACCCCTTTAATTCACCTGGCTAAATGGACTTTTCCATACTCCCCTGTCTGTATTCCCAGGTATCTTAGCTGTGACCCTATTCCTGTATGACAAACATTACACACTTCCTTTTCCACAAGTGCCTGGAAATGACTAATACTTTCCCTATATATATATATATATATATATATTGTGACAGAAACCAGGGGATGGTAATAAATTCCGTATATAGGGCTCCCAGGATACTAGACAGTTTCTATCCTGTTTGGCCTGGGAGTGCAGCCTTATAATACATACACTCCATCCCACAGTTTGGCAAGCGCTGGAACTGAGGGATGAGAGATCCAGACCAGAGTTTGTCTGCTGCCTGATTTCTGTCACCTGTCATGCTAATTAGGAATCAGGTATGAAAGACTGATTTCCTGTTTGCTCTGGTCTCCCCACAAGAGCCAGGAGGCTGGAAGGCTGCTGAACTACAGAGGGGAGAAGCCTCTTCCCCAAACAGGTTCAATCTTTCTGTTCATTTGTGTAAGACTGCAAAAGTACCGTGTTTTGATGTTGGAAGTGGAAAAGCCACTTCCAACCCTGAGTCAGGGATATCTAAGTTAAGTTATCGCTCAGGTGAGCAGCTTTTGTTTTGATCTGTTTTCTGTTGTATGCACTGTGGCAGTCTCAGTGCCTGGGACTGAATAAACCAGGCATAGCCTGTTTAAAGGAACAGTACGTGACGCCTCATCATTTAACCTACCCTAAAAGACCGTGTTCTAAACAGTCCCGGACAAACGACGTAGCCCCGGAGTAAGCCGTTTGTCACATATGGTGGAGAATGCGGGCAGAGCACTAGGGGGTCTGCGGGTTGAAGAACTTTGAAAAAAAAAAAAAAAAAAAAAAAGTTTTTTTCATCCTCTGCAAACAAGATGGAAGACGTGGTGGGTGCACTGGTACGCAATGTCGCTGCCCAGAAAGACACGAATGAAACCCAGCAACAGCTGTTAATAGCCCAGCAAGAAACTAATGCAAACCAGCAGCAGACGAATGCAGCCCAGCAACAGCTGCTAATAGCCCAGCAAGAGATTAATGCCAACCAGCAACAGGTGAATGCCAACCAGCAACAGGCGAATGCAAACCAGCAACAGACGAATGAAGCCCTGCAAAACGCGAATGCAAACCAGCAAGAGACAAACCGCTTGCTGAGAGAGGAGCAACAGCGGTTCGCTCAGGGCTTACAGCAGGAACTCGAGATCCTGAGGGGGACTATCAGTAACCTTCCACTGGCAGTGGCAGCCCCAGTTCCGAAAATGACCAGGGCAAGCCACTACCTTCAGAAGATGGGACCCTCGGATGATGTGGAAGCCTATCTTCTCACGTTTGAACGCACGGCACAGAGAGAGGGATGGCCAGAAGCTGAGTGGGCTGGTCTAATCGCACCCTTCCTAAGCGGCGAACCCCAGAAGGCTTACTTTGATCTAGAGCCAGCCGAAGCTAACGTCTATGCAAAATTGAAGTTCGAGATCCTCGCCCGCCTCGGCGTAACCACGGCTGTTCGCGCCCAAAGGTTTCACGCATGGTCCTTCACGATGGATAAAGCCACCCGAAGCCAGATGTATGACCTCATCCACCTCGCCCGGAAGTGGCTACAACCCGAGATCAACTCAGCCAGCCACATCGTGGAACGGTTGGTCATGGACCAGTTCTTGAGGAAACTTCCCTCTGCCTTACGCCGTTGGGTCAGTCGGAGTGACCCCCACAATGCGGATGAGCTTGTGGCCCTCGTAGAAAGGTACAATGCAGCAGAAGAGCACCCGCAACCCACAGTCGTGGAGCAACCCCACTACCCGAGGTTCCAGGACTCTTCCAGAGACGGTAAAAGGGTACCGGGGTTAAGGGGCGCTGAAGAGCGGCGACCACCTTCACGCAGCACCAGCAACAGTGGTTCGCACACTAAGGGCAATAGCCAACATGGGGAGCCGGGAAAAGGCTCTAAGTGGGACACAGACTATGTACCTAAATGTGTAATTTGTCATGAGAGGGGCCACACAGCAAAAATCTGCCCACTAAATGATGAGCCCATGCAATGCAACAGCGTGGAACCTTATTCGCTGTTGTCCCAATGTATGGGCCCTAGCCCAGAGGACCCCTTGAATAACCATCTGTGGGCATTTGTAAAGGTTAATGGTAAGAGGGTTCGGGCACTTCTTGACTCTGGGAGCATGGTCACACTAGTGTCCGAATACCTCTTGCCCATTAAGAAGAAACAGGGAAACAGTTCACAAAGAGTGGCAATTTGTTGTATACATGGGGATAATCATGAATATTCCACTGTTGATGTTTTTTTTGAAACAGAGTTTGGTTCTTTAGATTTCAAGGTGGGTATTGTACCCAAACTGGCACATGATGTGTTAATAGGGACCGACTTTCCCCATTTTCTAAAAATGTGGTCCCCAGCTCAGAATAGCGCCCAGAGTTCAATAGCGGACCATAACGAAGTATTAGAAGAAACAAATCCTTTCCCTTTTTCAGAAATGGAGGTTGACGAGGGCCCAAATAAGAAGGGGGAAAAGGAGGAGTGCTGTAAAATTCCCTTCCCCATCACTACTTTGGTAGGGAATACCCCAAATCAAGATGTTGAGCAGACACTTACCACCCCAGAACCGGATAAGACCCTCGCTGACCTAGAGGTCAGTCCTGGGAGTTTTAAGAAGGCCCAGTGGGAGGACCCCACATTAGCGGTAGCAAGGGGAAATATACGGGACCAGAATAGTACTCCTGGCCAACCAGATAGGTCACTTGCTTACCCCTACTTCGAGGTAGAGAACGACCTAGTATATCGGGTTGATAAAAGGAAATCAGTTACAACTAAACAATTGTTGGTACCACGGACATTCCGTAACGTAGTATTACACCTCGCACATAGTCATCCATTGGGGGGACACCTAGGGGTGGAAAAGACAAAAGAAAAGGTTCTCCGAAGCTTCTATTGGCCTGGGGTTCTGGCAGAAATTACGAATTATTGTTCCTCATGCCCAGAATGTCAGATCACCGCCCCGTTCAAGGCGTACCGCAGCCCATTGGTACCCCTTCCCATAATAGAGGTACCATTTGACCGGATTGCTATGGATCTAGTAGGACCCCTAATAAAGTCTGCTAGGGGACATCAGCATATATTGGTAATATTAGATTATGCCACCCGATATCCGGAGGCAGTTCCCCTACGTAGCACCTCAGCTAAAAACATAGCAAAAGAGTTAGTAGTTCTGTTTTCCCGGGTCGGGATTCCTAAAGAGATTCTATCTGACCAGGGAACACCATTTATGTCCCAAGTAACGAAAGAGCTATGTAAACTCCTAAAAATCAAGCATCTCAGAACCTCAGTCTATCATCCACAAACAGATGGTTTAGTGGAAAGGTTCAATAAAACCTTAAAGAGCATGTTACGGCGGGCGGTTGATAAAGATGGGAAAAACTGGGATTGTTTGTTACCGTACCTGTTATTTGCCATTAGGGAAGTTCCCCAATCATCCACAGGCTTCTCCCCGTTTGAACTATTGTATGGCCGACACCCAAGGGGCTTACTGGATATAGCCAAAGAGACTTGGGAACACGAGGTTACCCCTTACAGAAGTGTAATAGAGCATGTTGCCCAGATGCAGGACCGCATTGCTGCAGTCCTACCCATAGTGAGGGAACACATGGAGAAAGCTCAAGAAGCACAGAGGAATACATATAATAAGGGTGCTAG
The DNA here is from genome assembly GCF_040206685.1 of Ascaphus truei. Classification (NCBI taxonomy): domain Eukaryota; kingdom Metazoa; phylum Chordata; class Amphibia; order Anura; family Ascaphidae; genus Ascaphus; species Ascaphus truei. Next base: position 155,291,236 of record NC_134485.1, on the reverse strand, counting down.
GGTCAGAATTTTTTCTCCAGGTGATAGGGTACTAGTTCTGGTTCCCACCGTGGAGAGTAAATTCCTTGCTAAATGGCATGGGCCATATGAGGTCTTGGAAAGAGTGGGAGAAGTAAATTATAAGGTAAGACAGCCAGGTAGGAGGAAACCTGAGCAAATTTACCATATAAACCTACTCAAGCCCTGGAAAGATAGAGAAGTCTTGTTAACCCTAGTACCCCCAGGTCCGTCAGAGAATCAAGAAACTGACCCAGAGGTTAGCATAGCTGAAACCCTATCTGTTCATCAGAAACGAGAGGTTCAGAATTTAGTGAAAAGAAACAAAGAAATCTTCTCTATACGGCCAGGTAGAACTAGCGTAATTGAACATGACCTAGTCTCTGAACCGGGGGTCCGAGTTAACCTTAAACCGTACCGAATCCCAGAGGCCAAAAGAAAGGCTATAAGTTTAGAGGTTAAAAAAATGCTAAAACTAGGTGTAATTGAGGAATCCCAAAGTGGGTGGAACAGCCCTATAGTCTTAGTCCCAAAGCCAGATGGTACAACAAGGTTTTGTAATGACTACCGGAAACTAAACGCGGTGTCAAAATTTGATACTTATCCTATGCCCAGGGTAGATGAACTTGTAGAGAGACTGGGCAAAGCCCGATATCTCACAACCCTAGACCTAACAAAAGGGTACTGGCAGGTTCCCCTCACAGAAAGGGCAAAAGAAAAGACAGCCTTCTCAACCCCAGACGGCCTCTTTCAGTATAAGGTGTTGCCTTTTGGCTTACATGGAGCTCCCGCCACATTCCAAAGAATGATGGATAAAATTTTAAAACCACATGCTCGGTATGCTGCCGCCTACCTGGATGATGTGGTAATCCATAGTGAAGATTGGCAATCCCACCTTCCAAAGGTCCAAGCTGTGCTTGACGCAGTCCGGTCTGCTGGACTAACTGCTAACCCCGCTAAATGCACTATTGGTCTGGAGGAGGCCAAGTATCTGGGATATTCTATTGGCAGAGGTTTACTCAAACCCCAAACACTCAAAGTGGAGGCGATACAAAATTGGCCAAGGCCAGTTACAAAAAAACAAGTAAGGACCTTTTTGGGGTTAATTGGGTACTATAGAAGGTTTATTCCCAATTTTGCAACTAAGGCAACCCCACTAACTGACCTCACAAAAGCAAGAGGACCGCTAATGGTAAAGTGGTCCCCCGAAACCGAACAGGCCTTTAGAAGCCTGAAAGAAGCTCTCTGTGCCCAACCAGTGTTGGTCACACCTGACTTCTCCAAAGAGTTCGTAGTCCAAACCGACGCATCTGAGGTAGGGCTGGGGGCGGTACTCTCCCAGGAGTCTCAAGGTGAGGAGCACCCCATCCTTTATTTAAGTAGGAAACTAAATCCCCAGGAGAAAAATTACTCCATAGTAGAGAAAGAGTGTCTCGCAATAAAGTGGGCTGTAGAGACGCTCAAATACTACCTGTTGGGGAGAAAATTCCGGTTGGTCACAGATCATGCACCCCTTACCTGGATGTGTCAAAACAGGGAAAAGAATGCTAGAGTGACCAGGTGGTTCCTAAGCCTACAACCCTTTAAATTTTCTGTGGAACACAGGTCAGGGCACAAACATGGCAATGCTGACGGGTTGTCAAAGATGCACTCCCTAATATCCATGGTCGCTCATCCCTCGAGGTCTGAGCTGGGGGGGAGGATATGTGACAGAAACCAGGGGATGGTAATAAATTCCGTATATAGGGCTCCCAGGATACTAGACAGTTTCTATCCTGTTTGGCCTGTGAGTGCAGCCTTATAATACATACACTCCATCCCACAGTTTGGCAAGCGCTGGAACTGAGGGATGAGAGATCCAGACCAGAGTTTGTCTGCTGCCTGATTTCTGTCACCTGTCATGCTAATTAGGAATCAGGTATGAAAGACTGATTTCCTGTTTGCTCTGGTCTCCCCACAAGAGCCAGGAGGCTGGAAGGCTGCTGAACTACAGAGGGGAGAAGCCTCTTCCCCAAACAGGTTCAATCTTTCTGTTCATTTGTGTAAGACTGCAAAAGTACCGTGTTTTGATGTTGGAAGTGGAAAAGCCACTTCCAACCCTGATTCAGGGATATCTAAGTTAAGTTATCGCTCAGGTGAGCAGCTTTTGTTTTGATCTGTTTTCTGTTGTATGCACTGTGGCAGTCTCAGTGCCTGGGACTGAATAAACCAGGCATAGCCTGTTTAAAGGAACAGTACGTGACGCCTCATCATTTAACCTACCCTAAAAGACCGTGTTCTAAACAGTCCCGGACAAACGACGGAGCCCCGGAGTAAGCCGTTTGTCACAATATATATATATATATATATAGTGGTTGACAAATCACCAAAAAATCTACTCGCCACACAAAAAAATCTACTCGCCACCTAGTACCAAACGTGTGCTGCTTGGGCCAATATTTACTCGCCCGGGGGTTAAATCCACTCGCCCGGGGCGAGCAAATGTATAGATTTGTCGAACACTGTATATATATATATATATATATATATATATATATATATATATAAAGAAAAAGTATAAGGTGCGCAAAACTGGTTTAAAATAGTGTTGCAATGATGTCTATGAGTGCTGCCACAATGTAATGGGTGTACACCACCCCAAAGAAAATACAAAGTACAAACAGGCACTTTGAAACGGGCTTTTCATTGAAATTGTTTCTAAGTCCAACTTTTATCGTATGATCAGCTGTTTGCGCTGAATCCTGCCCTTCTGCGGGATTCACTAAGCAACGCAAACTGATCATACGTTAAAGTTGCACTGAATAAAGCTCACCAGCTAAAGGCAGGTGATAAAAAAAGCTGGACTTAGAAAAAATTCTAATTCGTTGTTTACCTTTTTGCAGGCGCAAAACCAATACAACAGGCGGGCGGGTTTCCCCAGCTGACCCCGCAGGGGTCGCCGAGGAAGGCCAGGGGTCACGTGGGTGTCCCCGGCTGACCCCGCGGCCGTCCCGGGTCCCCGCGGGAATCCTGGGGTACCCGCGGGCTTGCGGTACCAATGTTGCGCCAACAAAAATAACTAAATACAACCCCCTAACACATACAGTACAATAATGTGCAAAATTACTATTATCCAAATATGGATAATAATGCTTTTGCCCATTAAATATACATTAATACAATAAATACATTACATACATGTTGTACTCACCCTTGTTCGGCACCCACGATGAAGGCCAGCCGCATCTTCCTCCTCATCCATACAGTGGTGTGCTGAAAAATATACAAAATAAGAACAAGTGCCAAACTAATGTCCCCTAACCCCTTAATGACCCTTAATGTCCCCTAACCCCTTAATGCATGCTTTGACTAAGGGTTGCTCATGTAATGTGAGCATGAGATAAAAAGTGGCACTGTGTGCTCATTTGCATGTCATTTCCCAGAATCCCTTGCTGCAGTGGAAGTGCTGTTTGCTGGGTGATAATGGTGAAAGACAGGGTTGCAGACCTGTCTAAGACATGCAAATGAATATACAGGAATATTTACAGTTGATATATATATATATATATATATATATATATATATATATATATATATATATATATATATATATTATAATATATATATTATAATATATATATATATATATATAAAAAAAATATATATATATATATATATATATATATATATATATTAGAACAGCGGTGCGCAAACTGGGGGGCGCGCCCCCCTGGGGGGGCGCAAGATTGTTTAGGGGGGGCACAGGAAGCAGCGGCGATTTTGCCAGGAGCAGAGGGAAAAAAGCCGTCTGCAGCTGCAATTTTTCTTTTGGCCATTAGGTGGCGCTGTGCTGCGCTGTGCTACAGTACACAGCAGCATCTCGTTGCTTCCTGCTTCCTGCGTGTGTGACATGGGGGGAGAGGGGGTGAGTGAGACTGGGACATGGGGGGGGGGGTGAGTGAGACTGGGACATGGGGGGGGGTGAGTGAGACTGGGACATGGGGGGGGTGAGTGAGACTGGGACATGGGCGGGGGGTGAGTGAGACTGGGACATGGGGGGGGGGTGAGTGAGACTGGGACATGGGGGGGGTGTGAGTGAGACTGGGACATGGGGGGGGGGTGAGTGAGACTGGGACATGGGGGGGGGGTGAGTGAGACTGGGACATGGGGGGGGAGTGAGACTGGGACATGGGGGGGGAGTGAGACTGGGACATGGGGGGGGGAGTGAGACTGGGACATGGGGGGGGGGGGTGAGTGAGACTGGGACATGGGGGGGGTGAGTGAGACTGGGACATGGGGGGGGGGTGAGTGAGACTGGGACATGGGGGGGGGGTGAGACTGGGATATGGGGGGGGGTGAGACTGGGACATGGGGGGGGAGTGAGACTGGGACATGGGGGGGAGTGAGACTGGGACATGGGGGGGGAGTGAGACTGGGACATGGGGGGGGGGTTAGTGAGACTGGGACATGGGGGGGGGTGAGTGAGACTGGGACATGGGGGGGGTGAGACTGGGACATGAGGGGGGTGAGACTGGGACATGGGGGGGGGTGAGACTGGGACATGGGGGGAGGGTGAGACTGGGACATGGGGGAGTGAGACTGGGACATGGGGGAGTGAGACTGGGACATGGGGGAGTGAGACTGGGACATGGGGGAGTGAGACTGGGACATGGGGGAGTGAGACTGGGACATGGGGGAGTGAGACTGGGACATGGGGGTGTGAGACTGGGACATGGGGGAGTGAGACTGGGACATGGGGGGGAGTGAGACTGGCACATGGGGGGGAGTGAGACTGGCACATTTGGGGGGGAGTGAGACTGGGACATGGGGGGGGAGTGAGACTGGGACATGGGGGAGTGAGACTGGGACATGGGGGAGTGAGACTGGGACATGGGGGGGTGAGACTGGGACATGGGGGGGAGTGAGACTGGCACATGGGGGGGGAGTGAGACTGGCACATGGGGGGGGAGTGAGACTGGGACATGGGGGGGGAGTGAGACTGGGACATGGGGGAGTGAGACTGGGACATGGGGGAGTGAGACTGGGACATGGGGGGGTGAGACTGGGACATGGGGGGGAGTGAGACTGGCACATGGGGGGGAGTGAGACTGGCACATGGGGGGGGGAGTGAGACTGGCACATGGGGGGGGAGTGAGACTGGGACATGGGGGGGGAGTGAGACTGGGACATGGGGGGGGACTGGGACATGGGGGGGAGTGAGACTGGGACATGGGGGGGTGGGAGAGTGAGACTGGGACATGGGGGAGTGAGTGTGAGACTGGGACATGGGGGAGTGAGTGTGAGACTGGGACATGGGGGAGTGAGTGTGAGACTGAGGCATGGGGAGGGTGTGAGTGACATGAGGGGGGTGAGAGTGTGAGATGGGGAGGGGGGTGAGAGTGAGTGTGACATGGGGAGGGGGGGTGAAAGAGCTACATGGGGATGGGGATGAGAGAGACATTGGTGGGAGGGAGGGAGACACTGGCAGGAGGGAGAGAGACACACAATGGCTGGAGGGAGAGTGTGAGAGAGACACCGGGTGGAGGGAGAAACAATAGCTGGTTGGAGAGTGCAAGAGAGACACTGGGGGGAGGGAGAGGCAATGGCTGGAAGGAGAGTGAGAGACAATGGAGGGAGGGGGACACTAGGGGGAGGGAGAAAGAAAGAGAGACACACAGGGGGAGGGAAAGAGAGTGGGGGGAGACACTGAGGGGAGGGATAGAGAGGGACTGGAGGGGGAGTGAGAAATACAGGGAGTTGGAGAGACTGGAAGAGGAGTGTGAGACTGGAAGAGGGGAGAGAGTGAGAGACAATGGGGGGAGGGAGAGAGTGAGAGACAATGGGGGGAGGGAGAAAGAGACACACACTGGGGGGAGGGAAAGAGAGTGGGGGGGAGGGGGAGACACTGAGGGGAGGAATAGAGAGGGACTGGAGGGGGAGTGAGAAATACAGGGAGAGACTGGAAGAGGTTAGAGAGGTCCTGAGGTGTTCTAATGTGGCGGGAAGAGAGAGATTAATAATACAGCAGAAATGGGAACGCTATTAGACAAATATTATAATATTTATTTTTAAGTTATGTAATTTGTGCTATAAATACTTTTTTTGTAGACGCGTGGCGGGGGCGTTACAAAGCTGGTTCGCCCTCAATGGCTGAACCAGCTCACGTGCGCTGACGTCATGTGATTTTGATTACATCAGGCAGGGGGGGCCCGAGAAATTTCATGGATGAAAAGGGGGGCTCGGCATAAAAAGTTTGCTCACCCCTGTATTAGAATATATGTATACACTGTATATGCATGATTAACCAATATACAAATAAATACAGTACATGGCCAAATACAAATCTCTCCCAATATCAAACATCACCAAGCTTAATCAATATCTAATAAATCAAAATACAAACACTCAATTTGACAATGTGTACACGATACAAATAATCTTTGCATGATATATACTATGTCAAACAATGCTCCAAATCAAAGACAATAAACCAAACGAGATACAGATACAATCATTAAAGAAAAACAAAGCATCAACACAATTAATTTACCATCAATTAATCCAATCACCAATCAATTACAATCCAATTCAATTACACACTTCAAATCCTACAATCAAACCATTGTGTAAATTAATCTATGACAAAGTAACCATCAAACAACATCTATATGCCAAAAATAAGCCAATAAAATAATCTATAGAAACCAGCCTTTAACTAAACATTTGCAAACATTAAATATACATTAGCAACACATTTTTACACAAAGCAGCAAATTACCATTCAAAAAAACATCCAAACAAGGCAAGCCAACACGTTTTTATTATACCTGTATGTATGTCCATCTATAGTTTACAGACATAAATACAGGTGCAATAAAAGAGCATTAAAAACAATTTAATCACATTAAAAATGAACAAACAATACAACCACTGATTTGTCCTGTACGTATGTATACCCATAGTGACATACATACATTCAGGACAAATAAATGGACATTAAAAAAAATGGACGTCAGGGAAAAAAGTCCAAAAATCCTGTAAAATAAAATTAAAATACATTTTCTTTTTTTACTTACCATTAGATGAACCAGTGACAGCAATCAAGGGGAACCGGTACCACTGGAGCAGCTAATCCAACAACAGGAACCAGGTAACCATAAAATAAAAAATCCATTACAATCCATAAGTGTCTTTATCTTCTTTTTTCTATTTGTAATCCATCGTGGGGTCTTCTCCATCTTCTTCTGGCTTCTTCTGTGGTCTTCTTTCTTCTTCCGGGGTCTTCTTATCTTCATCCGCCACGCCCTGTTCTTCTTTCTTCATAGGAGGTCCTTCCTCTTCGGCGTCAAGCCTGAAAATGAGACGACATAGGCTTTTAAAGGCCTATGACTTCACATTTTCATCATATGGTTCTCACGGCCCTGATTGGGCCGTGAAAACCATGTGTTTTGGCCGACAAAAAAAAATGATAAAAACAAAATAACTAAATTCAGCGCTAGACCTATATAAACAGTGCTGTGCACAATAGATGAAATAATAAATGCAGCCTAGTGTTCTATAAGGGGAATTATCTCTATAACTCCCCAATACAATAGTGAATATACAAATATAGAAAATAACCTGGCGCAAAGTGTACAATATAATTGTGAATATTACTATAAAAAGCAATGTCCATAAAAATAAAGGATATAAGTGATGAGAGTGGAGTCCTTCCTTTCAGATGTTTGAGTGGTAAATGGACTCAGTTCCCAAGATTTGTGAAGAAAAACAGGAGGAGTTTTTTTCTTTTTTGCTTCAGACTGTTATCCTGTGGTGTATGATAAAAACCATAGACAAAACATTGCGCAGTATTGTTTCATCAAATGAATTCCCCCATATACAGCTTCAACCCGTGCCTACTTACTAGATGCAAAGCAGGCAGCATGCAGTGGAGAGAATCTGTGATTTTCCAAATCCCAGCGTTTTCAGGCACAGCACGAACCCCACGAGGTGCGCCGTCTTCGGATAGGCTCAGATAAAATCTTTTTCTCCAGGTGTTGTCATCTGTGTCCACTCCCGTATTCCTGTATATGCAACTCCAACCAGGGATAAAAAAGGGGGCAGAGGATTGCGCAATACCTAAAAACCTTTTAATACCTCCAATGCACAAACAGACATATACTCACAGACACAGTGAGTTTTAAAATCAATAGGAGCGCCCGACCCGGCTGTCCAGCAGCTGACTTTCACTCACATTATGGCATTATTCACTAATAGAGCCCTTAGGGGTCTTAATTTTGAGGGAGTGTTTGATGAGACACCTGATTGTATGGATTTGGAAATAGAGAATTTGGAGACTCAATTCTCCAAACTAGAGAAACTGTTATACAAAGAGGTCAAACAAACTTGGGATTCTTATGCATTGAAAAAATATTTGGAATGTAAAAAAATCCCTCGAGGATTGCGTGTTTTAAAAGTTCCAACTTTAGATCAAGACAATGAGAGTTTTATGGAAGAATGGAATTTTAATTTAGACCAGTGTTCTGTTAATCTCGTCCAGTTGGTAATTAACAGAGGGCAATTACTCTGGATATTATTGATGGAGAGATTAATAGAATTAAGGAGAATTTAGAACCCTTCATGGAGTTAAAAGAATATAAAGAGTTAGAAGACAAAATTATTCTAAGAGTAGAAAAATTGGATAGAGAAACAAAATTGAATAAGCAAATAAAATTTGCACAAGATAAGAAAGATTATGAAGAAAATAAGCAACGTAATTGGAAAAAAGATCAAGGGACTGATAAAAGAAATAGTTGAAGGTGATTCTAAATTGATTACGCCCACAGATACTACTAAAAGCTTGTCCCAGAAAAGCATGGATCACCCCTGTTCAGTTCAAAAGAGCAAAATGGTAAAAACACAAGTTCAGAATAAGAAACTGGAAGGTAAAATAGAAAACAAAAAAGAATATAGAAATCCTGGGAAAAATAAAAAAAGACATGAACCTTTAAAACAACAGGAGTGTGGAGGGAATCAGGAATTTAGAAGCTATAGAGAGAGATCACCTATATGGAGGCCAGATGAGAGAGAAGAAAGAGGTGGAGAATATAACAAAAGATTCACTCCTCCTTTTTTAGAACAACGCCGGAGTCACAAGCCCTTTCACGAAACAAGAAGGGACAGCAGAAGAGAGTGGCAGGAGGCCAGACAGGTAGAGAGAAAAAGATCAAGAGCAGACGTCTCAGAGGAAAGAGAGCAGGAACTAGAAAAAAGAAAAAGAATAAATGCAGAAAGAGACTGGTAAAAAAGCAAAATGTATTTAATATTAGCAGACATTGTCTAACGGAAGCGGAGAATGGAGTGTTAGAAAAGGGACTCAATTTTGCCCAAATACAAGGCCCTAACATGTTTAACATCTATATTGATGTCCACAAATATGTTAGGAAGCTTACACTTAAAAAATACTTTGCCAAGGATGCTGTCACTAGATCTGTGAATGTGAGCAATACACCAGTGAATTCAGGAAATATACCGCTCACAACCTTTAAGAACCCTTCTAATTTCTATCCAAGGGCATGTAAGGGCAATTTCATTGACACATTCACAGACATGGTAATAGCAGATCTAGAGGCTTTAAGTCAAGATTTCAAATGTAAAAAACAAAATCTGACAAAAATTGAAAAGGAAGCAGTCAAGTCACTAGCCAATAATGATCAAATAGTGATTAAACCAGCTGACAAGGGAGGTGGGATAGTAGTCATGGATAGGGACTATTATCAGGAGGAATCCCAAAGAATAATTGGAGACAGGAATACCTATGCCATATTGGAAGGCAATCCTACTTTGGAATATGGGAATGCATTATCCAAATGGTTGGAACAGGGATATGAAGAAGAGATAATCAGTAAAAGGGAGCTAGAATTCCTGATTGTAAAACAACCTAAGTTACCCCTTTTTTATTTCATTCCCAAATTACATAAGAATCCTGTGAGACCCCCGGGTAGGCCCATAATCTCTGGAATCGGATCCCTGTCATCCAATTTATCCCAGTTTGTGGATCGTCTGTTACAAAAACATGTGATCACAATTCCATCCCACCTCAAAGATACGTCACATGTACTGCAGACCATTCAGGACCTCGTTGTCACGGTTGTGCTCGCCACAAACCTGGGTCGGACCACGAGGCTGAGGTGGGGTTGTAAAAGCACCGACCTTAGACCGCGCAGGCTGATCCGGATTGCGAAGTTCGTAGTCATACGTAGCAGGATCAGGATTGGAGAAGACAGCATCGTCGTTGTACAAGCCAGGGTCAGGACAGGAGACGTCAGAATAAACATTGTCCAAGTAGGAGTTCGGCAACAGGGAGTGAGGAAAGCCCCGCTTCAGCTTAGGAGCGCGGGGGTGGCCTCTGCACGTGCGGCGACCATGGCCCATGGTACTGGTCTCAGGAGGTGGAAGACAGACCAGATTTACACACCGCCTAGCTGCACGGTTAAACCAGTGCTACAGCGCAAGAGTCCTGAGCGGGCTAGGGAATCCTCTGTTGCAGCGCAGGAACCAGGACACGGCCTCTCTAGATTAGGGAAAGAGTAGGCCCCAGGAACCAGGAAGCTGTAAATACACAGGGAAACCTCCGCTTCAGTGCAGGAATCCAGGAGACTGAAGGACGCTGGGGCGAAACCTCCGCTTCAGTGCAGGAATCCAGGAGGCTGAAGGACGCAGGGACGAAACCTCTGCTTCAGCACAGAAGAACAGGAAGCTGAAGGACGCAGGACGGAACCTCCGCTTCAGCACAGAAGAACAAACGGGAGCTTGAAGGAAGCTGAAGGACGCAGGGCGGAACCTCCGCTTCAGCACAGGAGAACAAGCGGGAGCTTGAAGGAAGCTGAAGGATGCAGGACGGAACCTCCGCTTCATCACAGGAGAAAAAGCAGGAGCTTGTGGCAGAACAGGTGGTGACATCCGGTAAGGACTATGCTCGGCAGGGAGCATTATGGGAAGACAGTACTTAAAGGCCAGCGGGCCAATCCCTGGAGGGGGGTGTGAAGGTACTGCTCCAATGAGTGAATGCAAGTCTAGGTTGCAGTGATAGGCTGCACAGCTGCAATAGATACCAGAGGGAGTGTATTTTGCTTTGGTGAGTGAATCCAGGCTGCAGCAAACATCAGGAGAGGTGCTCCAGGACTGCACAAGTCTGCAAGGTAAGGCAACCAGTAAACTGCGGAGCGGATTCCTTACACTCGTATGGGAGAAACGTTCATCTGGATAACATGTGACGTAGTATCCTTTTACACTATCATAGACCACTCTGTAGGTCTAAAAGCTGTTGAGTGGGCCCTAAATAAGGACGTCACTATGGACACTCCAGTTAGATCATAATAGAGGCCATACAACATATCCTCACTCATAATTATTTTATGTATGAAGGTCGTTATTACCTCCAGACGTGCGGCACTGCGATGGGCCCCAGGTTTGCACCAAGTTACGCTAACTTATTTATGGGTATGTGGGAAGATAATTACATCTGGAACCACAACCCATATAGTGCAAACCTGGTGCTTTGGAAACGCTACATCGATGATGTGCTGTGCATCTGGAGGGACCCAAAGGAAGATCTGGAAGCTTTTCAGATGTATTTGAATGATAATGACTGCAACATTAAGTTCACTTTTCATACTAGTCCTCAGTCTATAGACTTTCTAGACCTCACTTTATATATAGTCGACAACACTATAAACACCAAAACGTACTATAAGGAAGTGACTGCAAATTCATATGTATTAGCATCTAGCCACCATCACTCAAAGTGGATTCAGAACATTCCCAAGGGACAGGCTCTTAGAATAAGGAGGAACTGTTCGCCACCTGAGGTTTATGAAGAACAGAGTAAAGATTTGGGTCTGAAGTTTGAGGATAGGAAATATAACAAAAAACTTGTTAAAAATGCCATAGAACAGGCTAGTAAAATGGATAGGACCACTTTAATTCAACCAAAGAAAAAAACCAGTGTGGATAAGGAAGGGGTCTTTCTCCCATTTATTACCCAATATAATGGGATGTCTCAAAACATTTCCAAGGTGCTAAATAAGCACTGGGGGATCCTACAGAGAGATCCCATCCTTAATACTTTTTTACCAAATAGACCTCAGATTGTATACAAAAAAGCCCAAAATCTAAAATCACAGATAGCACCTAGTTGCCCCAAGAAGATTTCAGGAAAGGGTCAAACCATGTGGCTGGGGGATCTAAAAGGGTATCATCCATGTAAAAAATGTGTTGGGTGCAGTTTTGGACACAAGGCTAAGAGGTTTAAATCCAACGTTACTGGAAAAGTGTATGATATCAAAACATTTATCACGTGTAAATCCGATTTTTGTGTCTATATGTTGGAATATGCCCGTGTGGGTTACAATATGTGGGCAGAACAGGGAGACCACTGAAAAGGAGGTTTGCAGAACACGTGTACAATATTAAAAAATGCCTTGTAACACATAGTGTTTCAAACCATTTCAAAATCCATCACAACATGTCTCCTGAAGGGCTCATTTGTACTGGTATAGATTGCCCAAAAGTTGGTGTCAGAGGGGGAGATAAATTACAGAGGGTCTCACAGCAAGAGGCCTTCTGGATCTATACTTTAAAAACCCTCTCCCCCACCCTCTCCCCCAAAGGACTCAACATAGATTTTGACCTGGCATCTTTCCTCTAGGAACTCCCTGTTTTGTCCACATGTTGGCCTTTTTTAACTTAGTTTCATCTGCATTTTATGTGCCAGAATTTAAAACCATGTACTCTTTTGAATTGGGTTCAATTGTTGGTTAGTTCACTATGTCAACATCCAATTGATTATGTAATGTTTCTTTAAGCTTGGGATCTAATGATGGGTGATTTTAACCCCACCACTGCCATTGGTGTCAGTGGTATAATTCACCTTTGGTCTGACTCATAAGCGCTCCAGTTAACAACGGGTTTATATGGGACTATTTAAGTACAAGGGATTGTATAGGCTCCACAATCCCCTGAGGAAGTGACGCCCCCCGTCACGAAACGCATAGGGAAGAGCCTAAGGAGACGCCGGCCTGTTTTCACATTCAGCTACCTGTGTGGAAGCGGAAGCGGTGATGTCACCGCGCTGACACCGGAGCATCGCGGGATACACGCGGCTACCGGCAAGGACTGCCAGGGACTGGTGTTTGCTGCTGGACAGCCGGGTCGGGCGCTCCTATTGATTTTAAAACTCACTGTGTCTGTGAGTATATGTCTGTTTGTGCATTGGAGGTATTAAAAGGCTTTTAGGTATTGCGCAATCCTCTGCCCCCTTTTTTATCCCTGGTTGGAGTTGCATATACAGGAATACGGGAGTGGACACAGATGACAACACCTGGAGATAAAGATTTTATCTGAGCCTATCTGAAGACGGCGCACCTCATGGGGTTCGTGCTGTGCCTGAAAATGCTGGGACTTGGAAAATCACAGATTCTCTCCACTGCATGCTGCCTGCTTTGCATCTAGTAAGTAGGCACGGGTTGAAGCTGTATATGGGGGAATTCATTTGATGAAACAATACTGCGCAATGTTTTGTCTATGGTTTTTATCATTCACCACAGGATAACAGTCTGGAGCAAAAAAGAAAAAAACTCCTCCTGTTTTTCTTCACAAATCTTGGGAACTGAGTCCATTTACCACTCAAGCATCTGAAAGGAAGTACTCCACTCTCATCACTTATATCCTTTATTTTTATGGACATTGCTTTTTATAGTAATATTCACATTTATGTACAGAAAGTCAAAACATTTACAGTAGGATGGTGTACAGAACAGTCAGTCAAGCCTGCACTCCAGTCCTCGAGGGCCGCAAACAGGCCCGGTTTTCAGGATAACCTTGAAATCTGGGCCTGTTTGTGGCCCTCGAGGACTGGAATTGTGCAGGTCTTGTGTACAGTAAGTAAAAACATTTCTTTATTAATACAAGTTAAAACATTCAACATCTCCTTTATTAAAGTACAGAAAGTCAAAACATTTACCAAAATATTTATAAAAAATAAACAACAGTCGAATTGTCATGCAAATTCGAACCCCACCAGATTGTCCTTCCAGGGCCGATGCCTTGTATGGCGCATAATGCCATTAATGGAGTCTCGAACGATATTCATTAATGGAATTTAAATTGTAAAATAGCGCCGCAATTCCTCCACAATAGTCCTTCTTAAATTTTCAAGAAGCATCCTTTTTTCGCGATTTCCTTTGTAGTTGACATTGTTGGTCCACCCGCAGTACACCAAGTAGGACACGTGGTGCTTAAAAATTAACATGCCATACTTCTGGGGTAAACCAGAACTCATAACCCTATACTTCTCCCTCAGTGCCCGTGGCAGCTCGCGCAGAATGATGTCGGGCACCGTATCGATGCAAGCGTATGTAGGTTGGGTTCTGGGAGCGGGTGTTCTTCTGGGAGCGGGTGTGCTTGTGGAGGCGGGCGATGGTAGGTTGTCTGGGAGGAAGCTTTCCTCCTGTCTTGGTTGCCGTGTTGTCTCCTGTCGTGGTCTTGACGGGGTTGTCATGTTATCATCCTCCTCAACGGCATACATGTACACAAATTCTTCTGGTGGAAGGGGTGCGCTTGGTGTTGGAAGGCAATCGAAGGTCCTATTCATCACATCCATGCCACCCTCCTGCTCCGGCGTCGGGGATACAGGGGCATGAACACCAAGCAAATTATGTATCCCCGCTATGTCAGTCTCTATCTTCTCCATCCGTCGATCCATCTTCTGCATCCATTGATCCATATTTAGCATGGTCTCTAAAAGCAAATCTATCTTTACCAGCATAGTAGAGTTCCCGGTGATATCCACACTTAACCCATTCAGCATGTGGTCTAGCGAGCTGGTTCTTGTGCATGGCGTGCTGTGGACATCTGGGTGGATGGGTGCTATGGAGGATGAGATGGGGGTTCCCTGGAGAGAAGCGGCAGCGTCGTCGAAGAAGGATGGAGGAGATGACCTGTGGATTTCCGGAAGAGAAGTGGCAGCGTCGTCGAAGAGGGATGAAGAAAGCGACCTGTGGATTTCCAGGCGAGAAGCGGCAGAGTCGTCTAAGCGTAATGGAGAAAGTGACCCATGGATTTCAGGGACACCAGCGGCAGCATTGTCGAGGAGTGGAGGAGATGGGCTGTAGATTTCCGGGAGAGCAGTGGCAGCATCGTGGACGAGTAGTGGAGAAGATTTGCTGTGGGTTTCCAGGAGAGCGGCGGCAGCGTCGTTGACGAGTAGTGGAGAAGATGGGCTGTAGATTTCTGAGTCGTCAAAGCGTAATCGAGGAAGTGGCCTGCGGGTTCGATGGGTTGGCTGCCATTTGTTTTGCATTGAGTGTACATCACCGAATTTCTTCCTGACATAATAAGGCTTACGTGTACACTGGCGACACACTTTATTCGAGCTCGGCTAGTCCCACGAATTCGGGTATACCCGGGTGTATTGAGGTTTGTGACTGTTTTCTGCCCGAGTGCATTGAGGTATTTTCCACACAGGGATTGAAGCATTTTATTCCCGCTGGCTGCAATACTGCACAGTATATATATATATACTGCATTACAATTCATGAATTTATGCCATCTGGTAGACACGCGAAGCATTGCAGCCTATTAAATCCTAATCATTATCATTTAACAGATCAGCTGCCCATCAGCCAGGCATGAACCCAGGCTGGGAAGGCAAACGCAACGGGGCTTGTCAGAGGTGAGGAGCGGCGCATTCCAGGTATCTTCCAGGTACATACTGGGTATTTGCTCGAATAAAGTGTGTCGGTGCAGTATTTAAACCCTTAGCCTTTGGGGTCATCAGAAGGTTTTTTTTATTAGCCTTAGCCTGTCGCTTTGGCATTGGCTTGGAAACGGCTGCTGCCTTTCGCTTTTCTGTGTGATAGGCACGGCAGAGGTGAGTGGCTTCCTGCATCCGTAGAATCGGGGTTGATCCATGGAAGCAGATGGCACAATGCAGTATCTGGACAAGGGCAAGTTCAGATACAGATCATCGAGTGGGAGGCTATGCAAAGTGTGTAACCTTTTATGCTTGCCGACGAGATACATGGTTTAAAAGTGGGCATACTCTAATTTGAGTCATTAACGTTTAAATACACCATCCATTATGTGGATTCACTGCACATTGAATACACATTGACTAAACATCGAATATACATTCTTCTGTTTTTATTTTTTTCTACTCGCTGCAATGCCTGTGAAACAAATTTCAAAGGATCTCAGCATGAGAATTAATGAGATGTACACGAGCGGACAACGAATTGCAGATATCCAACGCTGGTTAGCTGCTTCTGGCCTCATTGTGCCATCAACCACAGTGTGCTATCATGCAAACGGAAAAACCAAACAACGCACGAGGACACCAACGGTAACTAACGCGTAAGTATATTTATATAACTATATAATACAGTATATCTATTATTGTTTATATTGCTGCATATTAATAGAACTATATATTGTGTAGATCTATCTCATGTTATAGTTATTTCGGTATATTTATATAACTACGGTATATACTACAATATATCTATTATTGTTTATATTGCTGCATATTAATAGAACTATATATTGTGTAGATCTATTTCATTTTTTTTTTTCAACTTTGAGTTTATTGAAAGAGTTTTCAGTACATACAGTATCACAGTACATATAAAGTGAATCTCTCAAATATAATATTCCAGTGCGATACCTAAGTACTCTCCTGAGTACCTATGTAGTCTGAACATTGACATAACTCCGGATTTGCATTATGTGGTACAATTAGGGTGCTGCGCTATGGGGAAAATAAAATAAAAGTGAGGATAGGGGGGGGAAGATAGGGGGGGGAAAGTCGTGCAGATAGAGCTTTTGGCTGCTGCCTCTAAGATGGCCGACCATTCCTCCTCCTCCAGGGCTTCTCCCAGATCCATCTCCCACTTTATTCTGTATGCTAGTTTTTGCTCCTGTTGTGTATTCCCAGAACCCACTATTTCTCCATAAATTTGCGATGTAAGTCCCCGTGTGTCTGTCAGACAGAGCTTTTCAAATGTAGTTAATTGCGGGTATGGCGTGTTCTTGTTAAAGTACGCCCTGAGCTGGAGGTATCGGAAAAATTCAGAATGTGGGATGTTTTTCTCAGATCTGATTTGTTCAAATGATTTAATTTTATTTGGTATCCCCTTCAGATCTCTAAGCCTAATATATCTATTTTGTTTCCAGATTTCTGAGGTGTGTTCTGACAGCCCCGGCGCAAAGTCGGGGTTACCCCACAGCGGGGATATCAGCGAATGTTTGGACGTTAAGGCATATTTATATTTAGCGGCCTCCCAAATCGACAATGAGTTGATCATCGAGGAAAGCGGCCGGTCAGCCCATTAAACGGCTGTTTTAGGTAACCACAGCAGATTGTCTACCTCCAATGGGGAGCAGACCGATTTCTCTAGATCCACCCATCTTTTCAATGCTGGGTTGATCTGCCATTGTGTGAGTTGACACAATTGCGCCACTTTGTAATAAGATACCAGGCAAGGTACCGCTAGTCCCCCTGTCCGAATTGTCTTTCTCATAATTGTCTTGTTTACTCTCGGTTTTTTTCCTCCCCATACAAAATTGGAGATTTCAGACTGGAGTGAGAGTATTTCCTTCAGTCTCAGTGGCACTGGCAGAGTCTGAAAGAGGTATAGGATACGGGGGAGGAGATTCATCTTTACACTATGTATCCTACCAATCCAGGAGATCCTATATGGCATCCACTTTCTCAGATCCTCTTTTAGAGTTCGAATCAGTTTGGGATAATTTGCTTCGTAGATGCCTTTATAGTTTTTAGTGATATGGAATCCTAGGTACTTAATGTGTTTTGGTTGCCAATTGAAATTGAAGGTCAGACTCAGTAGTTTTTCTGTTGCCTTTGGGAGGCTGATTTTCAAGGCCTCTGATTTGGTTTGATTAATTTTAAATCCAGATATCTTATTAAAATTTTCCAACAGGTCAGATAGGTTCGGCAGAGAGGTAAGGGGTTTGGAGACCATCAATAAGATGTCGTCAGCATACAGGGCAACCTTGTGGGATTTTGAGTCTATAGTAATCCCTGAGATATCCGGGTTGTTGCGGATCTGCGCTGCTAGTGGTTCCATACACAGGGCGAATAAAAGGGGAGATAATGGGCACCCCTGACCTGTACCACTTTTAATTTGAAATGTGTTTGATGGGAATCCCTGGTGTATGACCCTAGCAGCGGGGCCAGAGTATAATGCCATTATAGCACCACTCACCTTGTCCCCAAAGCCAAATGCCCCCAGCGTCTTTTGTAGGTAAGGCCAGTCAATCCTGTCAAAAGCTTTTTCTGCATCCAGACTCAACATCATAGATGGTATTTTCTTATTATTGGCTATCTCTAGCAGATCAATAATTTGTCGGGGTTGTCCGCAGCTTGTCTACCCTTTATAAAGCCGACTTGATCTGGATATATAAGTCTGGGCAGGATGTGACTCAATCTATTGGCTAGCAAAACGCAGCCCAAACCACAAACTTGAATCTCATCCTGGGAGTACCCCTATAGTCCCACCCCCTCCCAACACTGCCCACAATTTTCAATTTGGCCCAGTATCTGAAGAGGAGATTATACAAGCGCTCCTCAAACTAAAACTAAGCAGCCAATGTGGACCTGACTTACTACAATCTAGGTTCCTACGACTTGGTGCCCCAGCCATTGCCAAACCAATTGCGTCCATAGTCAACTCTATCCTGTCTGCAGGCCATATCCCTAAGACCTGGAAAACTGCCAGAGTTGTCCCAATCTTCAAAAGTGGGGACAAAAACACTGTCTCAAACTACAGGCCAATCTCACTTCTCCCAATTCTATCGAAAGTCATGGAAAAATGTGTCCACTCCCAATTAAGCGATTTCTATACCAAGACAAATTTCCCTAGCCAATTCCAATCTGGGTTTTGTCCCAAACACTCCACCGTAACTACCCTGCTAAAAGTTTGCAATGAAATCCAGTGTGGAATGGAACGGGGACAACTCACTGGTGCAGTATTCCTAGATTTTGCAAAGGCTTTTGACACGGTTGATCATGCTATCCTGCTTAACAAACTCCAGATCTCTGGAAAAGGGAAGCATGCTTTAAACTGGTTTCAGTCCTACCTATCAGGAAGATCCCAACATGTGTCCATCTCAGGCTCTAACTCCAACCCCCTGGATATCACCTGTGGTGTCCCGCAAGACTCTGTTCTGGGGCCCCTACTCTTCTCTGTGTTCATTAATGATCTTCTCACAGCTTGTAAGGATGCCTCAATACACATGTATGCAGACGACACAATCCTATATGCACACAGCCATAGCCTCTGACCTTCAACACATACTTCAGTCTGACTTTTTGAGACTCGAAAACTGGATTTCCCAAAACAAACTGTTTTTAAACACTGACAAGACTGTAACAATGGTATTTGGTACCAAGACTAAATTTTTAAAGCTTCCAGTGACTGAGATCCTGATTAGAACCAACGCTAACACCACCCTAACCCCTGTCACTAGTTTTAAATACCTGAGCTTATGGTTTGACTCCCACCTAACATTCGGGATGCACATTGATACCCTGACAACCAAGACCTATGCCAAACTAGGGGTACTTTACAGGAACAAATCCTCCCTAAGTCTCCTGGTCAGAAAGTGTATCGCACAGCAGATGCTAATGCCAATTATTGACTATGGAGACATAGTATATGGCTCTGCACCTCAAACCCACCTTAGCAAACTTGACACCCTCTACAATTCAATTTGTCATTTTGTTCTCCAATGCAACTACAACACACATCACTGTGATATGCTCAAAGAACTAGATTGGTCATCACTAGAGTCTAGGCGCAAAGTTCACCTTTCCTGTCTTGCCTTTAAATTCTTCATGGGCAAGCTACCCAGCTATCTGAACAAGCTCCTCACCCCTACCACATGCAGCACTTATCACCTGAGATCAGACTCCAAAAGACTGTTCGTGGTCCCAAGGCTCAACAAAGTATCCGGACGTTCCTCCTTCTCCTACCGTGCACCCCAAAACTGGAACAACCTACCAGAGACTCTCACATCCAGCACCAGTTTAAGTTCTTTCAAATCTAAGGCTGTCTCACATTTTAATCTGGTCTGTAACTGTTTCATACGCCCATAATATATATTTTCTTTAACTGTGCACGCAATGTCTTGTATATAATGTATACCCTGTTCATTTATGTAACTGTATTTGTAACCAAGTATTATTTTTTTTACTCTGTGCCCAGGACATACTTGAAAACGAGAGGTAACTCTCAATGTATTACTTCCTGGTAAAATATTTTATAAATAAATAAATAAATAATAAATTAGTTTGGCATATATTTTAACATCAGTATTAATGAGGGAGATTGGGCGATAACTTTTGCAATCTTGCGGATCATTTCCATCTTTATAAATCACTGAGATAGACGCTTGGAGCATCTGCTCTGGAAACGGGGCTCCCGCCAATACGGTGTTAAACATTCGGAGCAGCCATGGGGCTAGGTTCTTAATGAACTTCTTATAATACAGCCCTGTGTAGCCATCAGGGCCTGGGGCCTTTGAAGGCTTGAGGTCAGTTATGACCTGGGAAAGTTCCTCTAATGTGAACTCCGCTTCCAACACCCCTCTGTCCACCTCATCTAGCCCCGTCAGTTTGGCGCTCGCCAGAAAATCTTCTGCGGCCCTTGTGGTTTTGATATTATGTGTCACTTTCTCTCCATTATATAAGTGTTCGTAGAAAGATTTGAATTCTTCCACTATGCTTTTCGGATTCGATGTAGAGGCTCCAGTTTTTAAGCGGATCGCTTGTATGTTACTGTATAATTTGAGTGTTTGGTTTGTAATTTGTGCGCTAGCATAGTATCTGGCCTGTTTGCCTTTTCATAGTATTTCCTCTTTGACCAACTCAATAATTTGTCTGCCTGCGAGGTCATCAAAAGATTAAGTTCAATTTTGGTGTTCTTTATTTCAGTTAATGTCTGCGGGTCAGATCGTTTTTTATGCCTTGCTGTAAGGGCATGCAGTTTATTTTGGATTGTTACCAATTTGGTGTTTCTCTCTCGTTTTCTGCGAGCTGCTATACCAATTAATGTGCCCCTTATGGTTGCCTTATGGGCTTCCCAAAGGGTAAAGTATGATTTTACTGAACCATGATTTATCTTAAAGAATTGGTTGATTTCCTTGCTCACTGCGCCACAAATATCTGGGATTTTTAAAAGTGACTCATTAAGCTTCCAGTTTGCGCCAGGTCTATCAGAACGAATTTGAGTGCACCGTAGCTCTATGGGTGCATGGTCAGCCCATGAAATATCATGGATCCTTGTAGAGGAGACCAAGGGGACCAGTCTACTAGAGATGAAGAAATAGTCGATTCTACTATATGCGTCATGAGGATGGGAATAGAAGGTGTAATTTCTCTCTGTGGGGTGCAACTCCTTCCAGATATCAGTCTTGAGACCCTTCTTTAAAGCCTCCAGAGCCCTCCGCTGCCCACTCCTAGGTGTGCCTGACCTATCTAGTTTTGGATTCATCGTGAGATTAAAGTCGCCCGCTAGGATAATGTGGCCTTTGGCTACTTGGGACAGTTTTTGGAAGAAATCTCTGAAGAAATCATGACTTTGCTCACAAGGAGCATATAGCGTCGCCAGGGTTACCGGCTGTTCATGAATAATTCCCACGACAATCAGAAATCTGCCTGCACTGTCCCTCCTGAGTGTCAGAATTGTAAAGGGGATGCTATTATGAAAGAGAATCCCTACCCCTCTTTTTTTCTCCGTCGCAGACGCTAGGTAGAATTGTTTGTAATGGTTATCTAAATATTTAGGGGAGCTACTGGTGCTGAAGTGAGTTTCCTGTAAGAGGAGCACATCCGCTTTTTTCCTTTTGTAATCTATGAATGCGGCCTTCATTTTTATGGGGTGTGACAGAGTGAAGTCAACTCCTATCAGTTACGCATGGGAGACATATGTCTGAGTGCTTCATCCAGCACTCATAAGGGTTAACTCAGGTGGAAGTTAGGAAATCAGAACTCTTTAGCTGACACCTGAGAGCCAGCAAGGTAGATAAGGATCATGTGACTGGCAGTAGCTGCCAGAGAGAGAGAGAGAGAGAGAAGCACACTGCTGCGTGAGCCCTTAGCCAGAGGGATTTCACCAAAGACTACTTCAACTAAAGTAAGGATTATCCATTTGTTTACTGACTGCTTAAAGTACCCTTATGGTTTGGTTCTGGTTTAGCCAGTCAGCCTGCTAGATAGGTCTGCTGTGTTATTAGTCAGTTTTTCTCCCAAAGTGGAGCAGGATTTATTTTGTTAAAGGGACAGTGTACCCGCATGTTATGTTACTGTGGAGAAATAAAG
Source organism: Ascaphus truei (assembly GCF_040206685.1). Taxonomy (NCBI): domain Eukaryota; kingdom Metazoa; phylum Chordata; class Amphibia; order Anura; family Ascaphidae; genus Ascaphus; species Ascaphus truei. The sequence goes on along the minus strand of NC_134485.1, from coordinate 155,268,882 downwards.
CCACTGAACATTTTTATTTATCCTGAAACTATACGTGTGGACTGTTCCCTGACCTCGGCTACAGGCCATCCTGCCACATGGGGCTAATAAAGCCGTTGACATTATTGGATATGATATTTAACGCCATTCAAATTGTAATATGTGTATGCGGCTTCTTGCTGTGTTGCAGTATTGATGTATCGTGATCTTTACTAAATGGATGACATCGGAGTGAACATTGAGGATCTCGTATGGAATGGTCGTCTGTGATCTTTTATCGTAGGGGTTACGCGCCCCGGTAGGGGGAGGTGGCCTGGGGAGGGGGGGAGGGAGCGTGGAAACGTGCAAAAAGAATAGTAAAAATGGAAAGAGCCGTGTCTGGGGTGAGCCAGAGCCGGCTCTTTAGCCCTACGGACTGGACAGTTGCCTGGCAATGCTGGGCTACCAGGCCTTTGTAGTTCTGTCCTCTGTAGGGAAGAGAGGTCCCCATGGACTAGCTCCATGAGGCACCTCTCGAGGCGCCGACGAACTACCAGGATAGTTCACACTGGCAAGTCAACATAGGATAATGAGTGGCACAGTGTAAGTGTAAAACATCCTAACAAATCCGGGCAATTTTAACTGAACTTAACTTAACTTTAGTCGAGCAGCTGTGGCTGGACGTCCGGAGATTCCCCATTGACCGGATGGTCTCCCCCATCTCCACTGCTGCACCTCTCCCTGTTATGCTATTTTCTCCATCCCTTATCTCGCCCGTCCCCTCCGGCAAGGGCAGGGCCGAGCCAGGTTCCACGTCGCTGTCGGGCAGAGGGGCACATGAGGCGAGCCCCATCACGGGTATCTCCGAACTCCCAGTCTCCCTCCCGCTGTAGAGGTAGAGAAAATGTAAAACAAGACAACATTAGGCTATCTTTTGAACTAGACAGCAAACAATTTGGATATTTCTGGTATGACCGTGTCGTTTTGAGCAACTAGTTTGGCCCTTTCATCTGAGGGATGTCCAGTATAGGAAATTCTCCTCCCCCCCCGAGACCCCCGCCGGGCCCCCACTGAAACGGGACATGGTGATCAAGATTTAGGGACCCTCCAGGCATCCTCCCTCTGCCCGGTGCACACGGCCTGCCCGACTACCGCCCGTGGGACCTCAAGGTGGCGACGGCGATCATGCCATCAATCTGGCCCCTCAAACCCTTCTGAGCCCAGTAGTCTCTCCCTCAGCAGTCCCCGGTTGCTCCCCCTCCCCGGCTACCCCCCTCCGTCCCCTCCATGAAGGCCGCAACCCCTCCTTGGAGGGTGTAATCCTCATGTTGCAGCGGTGGAGGGATAATGGCTCTGTGTGCATCAGACCGGAAGTTCCGCTGTCGCAGAGGTTGCAGGGTCAGGCGGAAGTCACATGGGCCACGTCATAGTGGTGACGCGGAGCCGTCTTCAGTCTTGCAATGCTGCCTCCACTGCCTTTGCGCTCTTTTCCTGGGTTCCCGCCAAACACTGCTGAAGATGGCTGTCTGCTTCCAATGTGGCCTGCGATGCTCGAAGACGAACACTAGGGGGAGGCGGAGAGAGAAGAAAAAAGGAAAAGGCCAGGAAACCTGGTGGCCATGTGTTCTGTGGGAGGGGGGGGGGGAATAGAGCACTTTGCCTTTAAATGCTTAATTGGACACAGCTGCTGCGGGGGGACTCGGCTCTTCACTGGTCAGCAGCTACAGAAGTCCTCACTCTCTGCCAGGACACCTCTAACAGTGGATCGGGCTCCGGATTAAGGTGAGGAGGTTGGGAGGGACCGGGGCTAGGCGCTCTCTGCAACAGACCCAGCTTCTTTAGAAATGCGTCGCCATCTTCTGCCTTCCTCAGCGTGTTTGCGACCCCGTTTTTTACTACGAGCAAGGCAAATGGGAACAGCCACCGGTACCGGATCCCTTTCTATTGCAGTACCTTTGTTATGGGGCCCAGGTTCCTGTGTCTGGCAAGGGTAGCTGGCGACAGATCTTGAAAGACCTGAAGCCTTAATCCCTCGAACTCCAGGGATCTCGCCTCTCTTGCCATCTGGCAGATAGCATCTTTGATGCGGTAATAGTGGAACCGCACTATTATGTCTCGAGGGGGTCTCCTGCTTGCGATTTGGAACGAAGTGCTCGGTGGAAACGGTCTAAGTGTAAGTCCTGTTCAGATTTATCTGGGAGCAAATGCTCCAGTCATTTTTGCACAAAGTCCTCGTGGTCAGTGACGGTTTCTGGGACCCCCCTTATGCGAACATTGTTCCTGCGGTCCCGGTTCTCGGAATCCTCCTGCTTATCTGCTATCTCGCGGACCTTATCTGCTAGTTGGGAGACTGTTTTGTTTGTTTGCACGATGGCCCTCGTGTTGGCATCCATTTTTGTCTCTAGGGTCCCGGTCCGTTCGCCCACCGCGTCCAGGTCTCTCCGCAGGTTCCACAGTTCCTTGCGAAAAAAGTTCTTAATTTCCCCACAAAATTCTCGGAGATCCTTTCTCCTTACCAGTTCCTGGTCATCTGCCTGAGGGGTCAGTGTCTCACTGTCGGACTCTGAATGCTATGTTTGGTGTGGGTGAGACGGAGCCTCCTGCTGCCGACGGAATGGTTTTATTAAAATATGGCTTGACCGAGGGGTCCTTTTGTTTCGATTTTGCCTTGGCTGGCATCCCCAGGTATTCCGAGGAATTTATAAGCCTTCGGGAGGATTTTATGTTGATTTTTGTTGTCACAGTGATATATAATTCTTGCCAGTGTGAAGGGAGCTAGATCCCTAAGCTGCCATTCACCCTGGCTTCGCGCATGCGCCCCCCCAGATCTATCTCATTTTATAGTTATTTCGGTATATTTGTATAACTACATTATATAATACAGTATATCTATTATTGTTTATAATGCTGCATATTAATAGAACTATATATTGTGTAGATCTACTGTATCTCATTTTATAGTTATTTCGGTATATTTAAATAACTACAGTATATAATACAGTATATCTATTATACTTTATATTGCTGCATATTAATAGAACTATTTATTGTGTAGATCTAACTCGTTTTATACTATTTTTACTGTAAAGGATGTGTTGTACTTGTGGCCTACTGCACTGTAACTTACCGGATTGTTGTTTTTCTGTACATTGTAGGGAGACAACTCTTCTGGTCGACAAAATAAGTGAAGAGAATGATGAGAAGAGTGCATTAAGGGTCAAATACACTCTGCAGCAAAATCACAATCTCACTGTATCCGAGACCAGCATAAAGAAGATGAGACGCAGAATTGGATGGAAATTATTCCTTGTCATTACAGAGCGTAGCCTATGATAAGGGACGTCAACAAGATCAAGAGAGGGGTCCAGGCACAGGCCTGGATCGACAGTGGAGAAACTTTCCAGGATTGCATCTTCACTGACGAGTCTACTGTATCGCTGGAGAGATTTGCCACCTTTGCATTCCACAAAAAAGGTCGCATATCTATGAAGCCGAGTCCAAAACACCCAGTGAAGATGCATGTGTGGGGTGCCATCTCTAGGCGTGGACCACGATGCATCATCATCTTTCAAGGTACAGTAAAATGTATGTAACACGCTTTTGCCTTATGCACTGTACTGTACTAGTGTTCAGTTTTTTGAGCACTTTTCTTTTCTAGTAATAGGAATCATGAATAAAGATTTTTTCCAAGAGAAAATTGTGCCTGGGATTGTGGAATACATCACACGTGAGTTCCCAGATGGTCACCGTTTCTACCAGGACAACGATCCGAAGCATTCCGCATCAACAGAGCATATTCTTGAGCACAGTATCAACTGGGTGAAGACGCCAGCGGAGTAAGTGCGGTAACCGTGTCTCATTTTTTCCCACTGTTTTTACTGTGTTCTGTACTGTATCTCTTTAGCTAATTGTCCTTTTTTTTCCCCTCCCTCCAATGACAGATCGCCGGACATCAATCCTATCGAAATGGTCTGGCATCACCTGAAGGACAATATCTGAAAAGTCATGAAACCCTAAAAAAAGGATGAGTTGGCGCAAGGCATAATGAGTTTTTGGAACGATGTACTCACCGTGGAACGATGCAATAAATATATTGACCATATTGCGACTGTGTTGCCCATTGTTATCGCGCGTAATGGGCAAGCATCAGGAAGGTAGTATGGTATAGTACTGTACTGTAGTATTGTAAGTACAGTATGATACAGGTAAGTAAACACAGATTTTTTTTTCCCTGAGAGAGCAGCACTAGCCATCTGGTTACAAAGTATTTAACAGTAGTCACAGTATACAGTAGTTCCAGTATAGACAGCAGCTTGATCATCCCCTTTCTTCATAAGAACTGTGAGGGGTGCCACAATGGTAGAAAAATTACGTATAAACTTACGATAGTAATTCGCGAATCCCAAAAAGTATTGTATGGCATTGAGGGTATTGGGTCTTGGCCATTCTGTCACTGCCTGAAGTTTACTGGAATCCATCATAAAACCCTCGTCAGAAATTATGTAGCCCAGGAATTAAGTAGGTCTGATGAAAGGTGCACTTCTCCAGCTTGGCAAACAGATGGTGTTCACGGAGACGAGGGAGAACGTAGGAAGTGTGGTGAATATGATCCTGGAGATCCTTGGAAAAAATCAGTATGTCATCCAAGTAAACTATTACAAAAATGTTGAGTACCTTACAAAAAATGTCATTAATGAAGTCCTGGAAGACTTCTGGAGCATTACATAGGCCGAAGGGCATTACAAGGTACTCGTAGTGGCCGCTACGTGTGTTGAAAGCCGTCTACCATTTGTCCCCCTGTCTGATGCGCACCAGATTATAGGCCCCACAAAGATCCAACTTGGAAAAGATCTTAGCCCCCTGTAATTTATCGAACAGTTCGGTAATAAGGGGAAGGGGGTAACGATTCTTAATGGTGATGCGGTTCAAACCCCTGTAATCAATGCAAGGTCTTAACGAGGTTCTTCACGAAGAAAAAGCCAGCCCCTGCTGGGGAGTTGGAAGGGTGAATGAAACCTTTCTTGGTTCTCCTGGATATATTCATCCATGGCCTGTGACTCTGGTAGTGACTCTGGTAGTGATAAGGGGTGGTCTTGGACTTGGGCAAGCAGTAACCTGGAACAAGATCGATCGGGCAATCGTAGGTCCTGTGAGGCAGCAAAAGATCTGACTGGACCTTATTGAAAACGTCCCGGATCTGGTGGTAGACAGGGAGAAGGGTAATCTCAGGGATGGAGGTATTGGCCAAGAGTTGGAAAGCCTCGCCTGACCTCGGATTCCAAGTAATGGGGGAAGAGGAAGTCCAGTCAATCTGCGGATTGTTAAGATGTAACCAGGGAAGGCCAAGGGTAATGGGTGGTCCAGGAGCATGGATGGCATCGAGGACTGAGGTCTCCTTGTCAGTGTGTGAGGTCAGAAGGAGAGGGACCGTCTCTAAGGTACCTTCTCCACCAGTGATGACACTAAAAAATACAAAATTGGTTATATCTTGAACTGTAAGTCCAAAGGAGTAATTTATTGTCTGACCTGTCCCTGTAAATTAATGTATTTAGGCAGGACGATCCGTGAACTTAGATTCAAAATTTTAGAGCATTCAAGAAACATTAGACCTGCTCAACGGGACCTGGATGCGGTCAAAAAAATCACTTCTGAGACTTCTGGTGACGTCGACAGGAATGGCGGCATGAAGGAGAAGCTCCTCAGCCCTCCACAAGTATAGTTTAAATAAAGAATAGCTACGCAACTAAAACCCCCAGAAAACATAGTGCACACTTCAGTACTGCTGCGGCACAGTTTATTCGAGCATTTGCCCGTTCTGTGCCGCAGCAGTAGCCTGGCGCGCGCCCGAGTGTGACGGGCGCGCGCCGAAGCAGCGGAAGAGCGCCCTCCGATCGGGGCGCTCTCCCTACCGCTGCCGGGTCCGCCGGGTCCCCCGGAACCCCCTGCCGCTGTCCCGCGATCGCGGGACACCAGGGCTCCCTCGGGGAGCCCCTGGACACGCGTGCAGGGGGCGCAGGCTCCCGAAGACGCGTGACCGCGCGTCTATGACGCGCGGCACGCCGAGGGGCGGCCACTAGCAAGCCGGGAAATCTCCCGGCTTGCGGATCTGGCCGCACTGCGATAAAGTGTGTCGCCAGTGTACCTCTCCCGTGACTAGCACCGGTATCGAGCAGTGCTCCGGAGAGCAGCGCCGGAGCCTGCCGGTTAGCCCCTGCCCCTGGCGTGTGACCCTCCCTTCCATAGCACGCAGCGCAGCGCACAAGCTCCCTGGAGAGACCGGAGTGGAGAGGCGGTGAGATGCAGAGAGTCCCGAGAGACTGGGAGGGGAGAGAGGTCGGCGGTGTTCGGGAGCGGACCCCCGCCCCCCCCCCCCCTCCCTGTGGAGTGCGGGAAACACCCGCGGCGATTACCGGAGGGCATAAGGAGAGACACGAGTGGAGCCCCCCCCTGATAAGAATCAATATCCCCCCCCCCAGGACAGCAGGAGAACAAATTTCCAGAGCCCAGCCATGGGGGGAAGAGAGCAGAAAAGCCCCAGCAGCATGATGAAGGGGGAGGAGGCGGCCATCTTGGGAGAGCACCACGTGGGGGGCACCAGCACCACATAGAGGTGCATAAGAACTCTCCACAAAGCAGAGGGAATATAGTGGAGCCCCCTGGGCTATGAGCAGGAAGGCAAAAACCTTGGCCCAGCAGAGCGTGAGCAGCTTTTTTAAGCCAGCAAGCAAACCCCCTGCTAGAGCTGAAATGAGCAAAGATGGAGGCCCGACGCGTGGCCCGACAGGCATATCAGAAAGACCCGAGCGCAGCACTGAGAAGGAGGTATAAAATATGCTACCAGACTCAACAAAAGCATATCTGGAAGAATTATTCATAAGAATGCGAATGGGGTTCCAGGAGGATCTGGCCAGAGCTACTACAGAGCTCAAGACTGAAATGAACACTCTAAAAGAGAAAACAGATACTATCCAGAAAAAGGTAGAAGATGTTGAGCAGTCTTACTCTCTTGCGGAAGATGAGATAAATAGACTAAACTGTGAAACTCGGGCCCTAAAAGAAAATGCGGAGGAACAGGAAAATAGGGACCGCCGATAAAATCTCTGTGTGCGGTACATTCTAGAGTCTGTGGAGCCGAGCCAATTACAGCCCTATCTGAAGAACTTTTCACTAATCTGGTCCCTGAGTTTACTCCGGACCAGTTGGAGTTGGATCGGGCACACAGGACCTTGGGCCAGAAATCGGAGGACCCCAAAAGAGCCAGGGATGTAATAATCCGATTTCACTCCTACACGTCAAAAGAAAACATCCCCACAGCTAGCAGAGAAAGAGGGGCCATACAGTTTCACAACTCCCACCTAGAAATCTACAGTGACCTGTCTAAGGCAACAGTGGACAGACAAAGGGAAATTAAACCCCTGACGCAGACACTGTGGAATCATAAAGTGAGGTAGAGGTGGGGGTTTCCTTTCAAGTTGGTGGTGCAGAGAGGAGGGAGGTTCCATGCAGTATCTTACATGGAGGATGGTCCCCGATTCCTGAGGGGACTGGGTCTGCAGCACAGAGAAGGAGAGGAAGAGGAAGCGGAGCATGACGGATCGGAGGAGGGGCAGAGCAGCCAAACACAGGCAAAAACCCCAAGGACCTCGCAATGCATAGCTTCCCAATGGAATCTAACGCAAGAAGAGTGAAGAACACCAGCTGAGCAGCATCTATTTCTTCTTATCTTCTGACCCACAGAATTAAAAAACCTCTTTACACAGTCCTTAGCCTGTCCTAGCTCCGGATCAGGCAGAACCCTCATCTCAGGTCAGCACTCAAGCCTCAGGGAAGCCTGAGAGGCCTTGGGACATTTTAACTCTCGGTGAGCAGGGATCATTAGATAAAGAGGCAAAAAACTTCCAGAGGAGGCAAGAGAGAAGATGACCAGGGAGGAGGGAGGGAGAGCGGGGAGAACAAGGACACTTAAATCCGGATTGACTATGTTCAAAGTATGGTTTAAGGTTATAGTTAGAGTGTTAAAATGTTTATATGCTTAAAACAGGGAAAATAGGGAAGTTCTGTCTAGGAAAACCCATTCAAAATATGTTATGTTGATGCAGTGTTCTTTTCAGTGTTTTCTCAACAGGTCGAATATTTCTGATCTTCTGGCACCATCTTGTGGTCAAAAGGAGGAAGTGGAATACCCAGATTTCTCCCATGCATAGAGAAAGGGATAAGTACAGATATAGATACCAAGGGTTAAGAGACCCTAAGGGTCCAAAGAGTTTGCACTAGGCCCAAACAGGTAGCATTTATTATCAAACGTTTTGTTTTATATTGTTCAGATTGATTTTACTAGCCCTATCGGAGGGCTCTGGGCTTGCCCTAGCGGTTGCAAGGACATGACACATTGGAAAGTCTCCAGAGGGCTCTATGCCTAACTCTCTCACCCTTAGCGTGGTGGGGTCTCTACTCCAGGGCTCGTTTGTAGCCCACTTTTTCTTTTCCTTTTCCTCCTGCTTATTTTCTCCCCTATCCCACCCATGTCACCCCCTGTTCCCCTCTTCCCTCTTCCCTCCCACCCTAGTCAACATCACCCAAGTAAGACCCGGGAGATTTAAAGGGTTAGAGAGTTGCTGTTACTCGCACAGGTTGTATATAGGAAAATCAGCAAGGAAACGAATAGGATCTCCCCTCACCTTGCGAAAGTGGAGTGAGTGCAAGATACTACTCTTACAAAAAAGAAAAAATGGCCAGTAAAAGATCCATAAAACTAGTGTCTCTAAACGTTAAAGGGTTAAACTCAGTAGTAAAGAGAAAACTAGCCTTACAAGAGCTTAAGAAAACGAATGGAGACATATTATTCCTCCAAGAGACCCATTTCAACACCTCATCCCCCAAAAATACATTTGCAAATTTTTTCCCACAAGCACACTACTCCTCATATTCGGTAAAAAAAAAGAGGAGTAGCAATACTTTTCAAACACAACATCCCGTTTATTTTAGATAAAAAAGTGGCGGACCCAGAAGGAAGATATCTAATCTTGTATGGTTCTCTTTCAGGGGTTAAAGTAATTTTGATCAACGTCTACGCATCGAATGAAGGCCAGTCAAAATTTCTGAGAGATCTATGCGAGAGCCTGCCTGCTCAGTCCAATACTGCCTTACTCTTAGCAGGAGATATGAACATGGTAGCAACACCAGAACAGGATAGATCAAGTGTAACAGGTACCCCACACCCACGCGCCACGGAAAAAATGCCAAGGAATTTAGAAATATACTAAAAGAATTTTCACTAACTGACATATGGAGGGCGCAGCACCAGGGGCAGCGGGATTACACATTCTATTCGCCCCCACACCAGACCTACTCGAGGATTGACTATTTTCTAGGTACCAAAGACATTCTACAAGCATCCTCCCAGTCAGATATAGGAACAATATCATGGTAAGACCATGCTCCTGTCTCACTGGTACTCTCTCTCCCCTTCTCTAAAACTGCCTAGTATAACTGGAAATTAAACGACTCATTATTAAACCAAGCAGATATAGTAAAGGATATCAAACCAAAATTTAGAGATTACTTCGCGCTGAATAAGGGCTCAGTAAAGTCACCAGCTATTCTATGGGAAGCCCATAAGGCCACAATAAGAGGAACTATTATCTCCATAGCATCATATAAGAAAAAAGCTAAACAAAAACTATATAATGAATTGGCGGAGAAAGTACAGCTCCTGGAACAAAAGCATAATAACAATCCCTCTAAAAAAGTATTCAAATTATTGGACAAAACTAGATCTGAACTTAAACAGGCTCAATTAGACAAGGTGGAGAGAGTGTTAAGGTGGACAAAACAAAAATATTACGATAAGGGAAACAAAGCAGATCAGCTACTAGCACCCAAATTGAGAGGTCGAAGAACTATGGACTCTATGCAGTAAGCGCCGAAAAAGTGCAATCGCCAAGGGTACCTTATCTGCATGATTCTGCCGATTTTCCCTCTCCGTATGCAATAAGTGCCGAATCCCTTCCGAATCAAACCGAAATCATTTGCTCCCACTCTGCCGATGATTTGCAGATCACACACAGGTGTATCGGCGTGCATGGCGAGGTGGTGTTAGGTTCCCCAATGAAACTTCTTGCTGAATCTGCCGAAGCAAGCATGTTTTGGATTGAGCAGCCCATTTAAAGGCAGCGTGTATTTTTATTCATTCTCTGTGTTGTTGGGAGAGAGAGAAAGAGACACACAGAGCTGGCCGATTTACATATTTCATATTGACTGAGACAGTTGTGGTGTATTGTGAGAGGTTTGTCCTGTGTTGTTTTGTTTACATCTTTGTCCTGTTTTCACTTTGTAAGTGTTCAGTGCGATTGTCTTTAAATTTCTTTTCTGTTCTTTGTGAGTGCTAGAGGTATGGCCGCAAGGCGTGGGAAGAGTGATGCTGGTGTGAGTGGTACTGGTAGTCATGTGAGTACGCGTCTGAGTGAATGTAGGTTTCAGGGGAGTGCTGTTGCTTCGAGTGCGAGTGGTTTTGCTGTGAATGCGAGTGCTGCTGCTGGCTCTGTTGCTTGTGCTGCTGGGGTGTCTGGTGGTGGGGTGGTTGCTGGTGGCCCGCTTTTGGAGTCTCTTCCATTGGAAGAAGGAAAGTCCAGTCAGCAGCAGCCAAGCTCTGGGCCTGCATGTATTCGGAAGAAACGTGTGGAGCGGCCACGTAATCCTCGGTTCAATGAAGAGGAAAACACAGTTCTTGTCAAAGAGATTCTAGAGCACTATGACTGTCTGTATGGGCATTTACTAGGTAAGTCTATCTTTGGATTGATTCTTCAAAGACATGTTATCCTAGGTCATATGAGATGTCTTAATATCAAAATATTATTCTATAATATCTATCAATTAAACTTAATTGTTACACACATATTCCTTCATGCTTTAGAACGACCATAACAATCAGTCTAAAAATGTTGCCAAAGTTCATACAATATTCATGCAAGCTTCCTTACATTTGTATGTTTACACGTAAATGCTCATGTGGTACTCATATTACACCTAAACCAGCATGTTTGGTATCTCTTGGAACAGGTAGCAGTTTAGGAAACTGATCGTTTTTATAATAATAATTAACGTCATATATTTTGTATGTATTTCAAGGGCGGACAAGTTCAGCATCAAAAAAAGAAATGTGGGATCAAATAACCTTGGCTGTGTCTGCGTGTGGGAATTATGTCAGGGACCGGGCGAATTGTCGGAAGAGATTCAATGATATCAGGGCAAACTTAAAGAAAAAATACAAGCACAACGGATGCATACTTCTGGCACTGGAGGTGGCCCGCCAGCACAATCTCTAATCTTAACACCATTGGAGGAGCAGATGCGGGAAAATGTCTTCCTGTCGTCGTTGAGGGTTTGCCCGGGGACAGAGATATCGGAATCTATTCTGCTCCATTTCCACCAGGTGACAAATGTTACTGTACTAGGCATGTCGTAGGTTACAGTTCTTATCTATATTTCCGCTGCAACTTATACTTTCTTCCCAATATAAGCATACCTACATATATATCTATATATATATGTCTCTCTCTCTCTATATCTATATATCTATCTATCTATATATATTTATATCTAGTTGTCCTACAAAAAGTAAAAATTAATATATATTGTGGGAAAAGGTGGCACTGAGTGCTCATTTGCATGTAATTTCCCAGAATCCCTTGCTGCAGTGGAAGCGCTGTATACTGTGCGATAATGGGGAAGACAGGGTTGCAGACCTGTCTAAGACATGCAAATGAGCATACTGTAATATTTACAGTTGCTTCATATATATATATAGATATATATCTCTATGTGTGTGTTTGCAAACATGTATTGGCTCAGCTATCGTGGATGACATCATTATGAGTAAACATACACAACTTGACCTGCATGAAGGGGTTATGTGTAATGATCTTCCAAATAACACACACTGCAACCTTCTACCTTACAAAGCATTCAACATGTTTGCCCTATAGTTGAAGGCAGAATGTATGTGTATCTTTGTACAAACAATGGGTTAACATGCATAACCACAAAGCACATCCGCAATCATTGTTTGTCACAGTAATGTATAACTTCGTTATACTGTGTCTGTGCACACAAATGCATAATTCACTTTTTCATGTATGTGTCGATACATATATACATATAATATATATATATTAGTTATATGCTATGTTACACCTATAAACAGGCCATTACTGCCTAATCAAGTCTTGCATAGAAGATTGTGCATTGAAAGGCGAACATTAATAATTTGCACAAACCCATATCGTTATGTTTAATTAAAGCTCTTTTTTCGCTTCATGTAGTATACTGAGAGCATAAATAGGAACATGTACCATATGGTATTTAATTGTGTTCATATGTAGCTCACTTCAGATTTTTATTTCGCTCATGTACCGGTGTGTGAAACCAGTTGCAATTAATATGTCATCACAGCATAGAGGTGAACACAGGGGGTGGGGTTGGGCACCGAGCCAGATCACAGGGTCATGTTACGGTCAAGTCTTGTGGGACGCCTTGCAGGTGGTAGAAACAAATAAAAGGTCAGGGTGCTGTCACATCTTGGGGGAGGGACTACAGTTTTTAGAAGCTGACAAGGTGAACAGAAGTTCATCACATTAATTTGAAATGGTAATTCTATGAAGACTTTCACCCACCAGGCCACTATATATGAAAACGTACGTTAGACATTCGTTCACTCATATCTTCTTTTAACATTATAGATACGCCACATTATAAAACCAGTACCATCTGTGAGCGACACACTGCATGTGTTGATGAGTGTCAGCCACATTGAGCGCTACACCTGCTTCTCAAATGTTCACACAGATCACTAAAAACATTCATTCACATTTCCACAATTTGGTACTGAATTATAAGCAGACTGAACTTTGCTGTCATGGTAGTGATGTACATTATTATTGTTAGATGACTACACAACATATGCAGTGTATGTCCAACAGAACACTTAATTTTACAATGCATTCCTGCATGAACATTGTATGTATGGTTTTTACAATAAATGTGGCAATTAGGTTCACATGTACATTGATGTTAAGATGGATAATATACAGCTTGCCAGAAACATATTGTCATTTCCTTATGTGATGCTGATATTTAGCCATAAATACTCCCACTACACAAACTTAATATTAATTATGTAAACATATCAATAAAATTCTTATGTTATTCTTCTATATAGTTGCTCCTGAAGCTCATGTGTCACCTGACACTGAACATGTCTCATCACCTGGCTCATCCAGCTCATCATCAAGCATGGAAGGGGAGTGTATGAGGTGCAGCACATCTAATGTGTGCATTTGTAGATGTTAATTTGCCATGCTAAATAAATGCCTTTCACATGTAATTAACTTCACATCAGTTATTGTCACAGAAAATGTGGTGTTTCCTGACAAAATGTATTGTGTGTGTTGTAAACTATCAGCTAGGAGTTGTGAGGTTACAACAACCTTTCATTCATTCATTCTTCTTTCACACTGAGTCGAAACATCATTGTTACTTCAAGCATAAACTTTTAATTTGACACAAATGAAAAATTATGGAAACATGTTATGTGTTACACTGTGAGAACAACTCTCATTATATTGAAAAACAAGTGAAAGTTCCATGGCAGTTCATAATGTCTCTTTATTTGTAGAACCAGATGTTGCCACTCAAGGGCAAATTCACTCAAGTGACCATGAAGATGTTCCCACTCCTGGATTAACCCAGCATTCAAGTCCTCCTGCTCGTGACACCTACTCAGCTATTGCAGCTTCTGAAGAAAGAATCTTGGGTGAAGAAAATCGTCGCCATTCAGAAATGATGTCAGTGCTTGAAAGGATGATATCACTGCAGGAAAGGTCAATATCACAAATGTCACAAATTGAAAGAGTCATCATCCAAGTTCCTAAAGAAATCATAAATGTAACCAGGACATTACAAGCAATAGTTGTGAATCTAAGCCAAGCAAATCAGTTGCGAATTACTGCAAGAGAACAACAATTCCACTTTACCCCATCTGAGGATGGATCTTTACATGCTGCTACTTTTTCTCCAGAGTCATCAGTTCTTCATTCCCCAGTTGTGAATGATACCGGTGCAGTAGGTGCAAGTTCTGTGCAGGTCCCTGTCAACATCCAACCGCTTACATCTGTTCAAAATCAGGAATGGACACCTACAAATGAGACACAAAAAAGAAAGTTAGGGCAACAATTACTACTAACCAGCTTTTAGAAAAAGATTAAAACACCAAAACAAGAAACTGCTCCAACCTCAGTCATGCAATGTTTAGCAACTGGTTCACAACTGCCACAGGCCACACCCAGTGCCCCTGAAGTGCAACAGCCCACACCCAGTGCCACTGAAGTGCCACAGCCCACACCCAGTGCTCCTGAAGTGCAACAGCCCACACCCAGTGCCACTGAAGTGCAACAGCCCACACCCAGTGCCAATGAAGTGCCACAGCCCACACCCAGTGCCACTGAAGTGCCACAGCTCACACCCAGTGCCACAGAACTGACACGGGCCAGTACAAGTCGTACAGTTAAGGCCAAAGTACTTGGCAAAGGGAAAAGGCAAACACAACAGCCAACAAGCAGGCCTGTGACTCGCTCTCAAAAGGATAAACAAAAAAAATAATCACATTCACTAAATGTGTTGGTGTCCTGGTGGTGTTTACTGCAGACAATTTCATATACTGTATAGTGTATGTATGATCATGTACAGATGCTTGCTAACATTCAAGTATGTCCTTGTACACATGAATGTTTAGTAATATTATCTGACTGAATTAAGGCATATTTAATAACATATGAATATGTATTAATCATCAGTTGATTAATGGTACAACATTACACACTTGCCATGTTTATAGAAGCTAACATTCACTTAGCTCTTGTTCAAGATGAGATGTATGTGGGTTTGTTTGGTAATGTAGATTGGTAATATTATTGACATACAACTTTAAGTAACTACCCATATAACAGCATACATTTTGATGTTGTGTTTTCTGGTGTCTTAACTCTGTAACACATTACTTACCTTAATCTTCTTTCATAGTTCATAATGTTGACATGTGATCATGTATGATTTTTGGTTACAATAACAGATCTGTTAGTGTGTATGAAAATATCTGTAGTCTCTCTGTATCTCTATGGATATATGTATACACACACACACACAGTGTGTGTGTGTGTGTGTGTGTGTGTGTGTGTGTGTGTGTGTGTGTGTGTGTGTGTGTGTGTGTGTGTGTGTGTGTGTGTGTGTGTGTGTGTGTGTGTGTGTGTGTGTGTGTGTGTGTGTGTGTGTATATTAACTAATATATTTATATATATGTATATATATTTATCTCTGCCACTGTTGTCAGCAAACAGGCCTTGTGTTAATGAGATATAAATGTTAGGACACTTGCTAAAATTATGGGATCAGTATGATTGAGCCCATAATTCACTCACCTGTATTTAACTTTGAATATGATTACAACAAGGCCTACTTACACACATCAATGGCTTTAGTTTAGCACTCTATATATAATATATATATATATATATATTTGCATGTCATTTCCCAGAATCCCTTGCTGCAGTGGAAGTGCTGTATGCTGGGTGATAATGGGGAAAGGCGGGGTTGCAGACCTGCCTAAGACATGCAGATGAGCATACAGCTATATTTGCATATATATATATATATATATATATATATATATATATATATATATAATCATAATTAACAGTACAGGCCGTCATGGCTCAAAAGAGGCCTTGTTTGCTGTTAAATACAACTTCTACACAGCTGACTCAAATAGGCCCTCAAACATACTCAAACAGTAATGTTATAAACTGTAATGAAGTGTTAATAGAATTACAACAAGGCCTGTTAGCACACAAGGCCTTAAATGTACAGATATATATATATATATATATATATATATATATATATATATATATAATCAAAAAATAAATAGATGATACTGTTCTGTGGCTAACGAAATGCTTTTATTTGTGCGAGCTTTCGAGATACACTGATCTCTTCTTCCGGCGATGTTACAATGAAATAGTTACATGTAATAGATTCATTGTAACATCGCCGGAAGAAGAGATCAGTGTATCTCGAAAGCTCGCACAAATAAAAGCATTTAGTTAGCCACAGAACGGTATCATCTATTTATTTTTTGATTATTGAAGCTCGGCTAACACGGTACTGATACCTCTACATGTATATATATACAGTATATATATAGAGATAGATATATAGATATATATCTATATATATCTATATATCTATCTCTATATATATATCTACATATCTATATACATATATATATCTACACACAATATATAGTTAATTATATATAGATAAATAAATATGTTGATATATGTATATATCTAATTATTTATATATTTATTTATATATATATATTATATATATATATATATATATCTATATCTATGTATATATCAAGAGAGACTTACAGAGAGAGTCAAAGAGAGAGAGAAACAGAGAGAGAAAGAGAGATAAACAGACAGAGAGAAAAACAGAAAAAGAGACAAACATACAGATGTGTGTGTATGGTTACATCTAGCTAAGTGTAACCAGAAATTTGTTCAGCATAGCACTGTAGATGATTTCACACACATTGTTATTCTAATTCAAAGAGTCTACTTGTTTTGCACATGTTGATTGCCTAAGCCGAAAGTAAAGTTTTGATTCCTGTGAAAAGAGTATCTTACCCAAAGAATTTCAGCCAATTATTGTAACAAATTTCTTGTGGGAGAAAACCTAGGCGTATAACTGCTATGTTGTATTATGACCTTGGAAGAAACCGCGAAGATAACATGTAACTATTCACACATTCAGCAGACATCCATATGCGTTCAACTTCACACAACGTACAGTTGAAGAGAGAAGAAATGGCAGAAGCTTCCACATTGCACAGCCATACACGTAAATCATACACATTTATGATTTATAAAGCAATCGAATTAACGCCAGAGAAAAGTGCAAACGTGGCCAAAATCTATGACTTGATCCAAAAGAAATATCCATACTACCAACAACCTGACATACAATGAAATTTTAAAACTTTTGTACGATTCACATTATCCGCAAATGAATGTTTTGAGCGTCTCCATGATCGGCTAGATCAACGATATGGATGCTGGCTTGTTGCACCATCATTTAAACTTACCATGGACCATGGAACATATCTTCTGTTAAATAGCATATTTTTGCCTAATACCAGTGACACTGAAGCCGCACCGACTGTCGCGTCTCCTGATCTACCTGCACCCTCCATTCAGCCAGACCAGATGCAAGATGAACATATCTACTATGATATGTATCCAAACTTATATGGGCAATACCAATGTGGATGGGAAAACAACCAACAACTGTACGTACCTCCGGACGTCTTGTTTGAAGAAGCCACTGCAGATCCATATGACGCCCTCATGGAGATGTGAGTGATTCAGGATTCAACGGTTGCCTCAACCATTGATGATACTGTTGTGCCTTCCTGCAGCGAGCAGTTGCAGCCAAATCAGTTTTGACTTCCACAAGAATGGTAAATACAAATTTCGTTATGCCTTTACTCAAATTATATATGTCTACATTAATAATATACACCATTTGTTAGCCAAATGAGTGGATACAGCTTAACATTGCAGACTGGCTTACATGTAACGTGCACAAAGACATTATTTCCTATAACAATATACTACATGACGAACCATTAGTACACATTGGTGACGGAGTCCTAAATCCTAGATTATTATCGCTTTTAAAGTATCATTTCAACATGTTACACTAACTGTAACACACACCTCATTGTTTAGCATTCAACATATAAAAACAAAGTGTCGCCCACATATGACGTGGGACCGTGGTAATGTCCCAAGGCATCCTTAAAAAGGTTACCGATGCAAGCCCCACCCCCAACCGACGTGCGTGCGTGAAACCGTATTGGCTGTGCCCGTAGCTTATTGTTACGGGCAGTGCAGTGTGTCGTGTGCGTGCGTCGGTGGGGCGGTTCACTCATTGGCTGATCGTCCATTTTTTCCGTAGGCACACGTCCGTTTACAAAGTTTAGATATGTACGTGTGTAGAAGTGAATTTGTTTCGCTTCTATAACATTACTTCCAGCAATGATATGCGTACTGCTAGCAGCACCATGGAGGGACATGTATTGAACACACAGCGTACACATCGTTTTGCGCATGTGCTAAGACTTAGTCCACACATTCGTGACGTGCGTGCGCAACAGACGTTGTACGCGCACATTATTATGTATACAGTCACCGGAAAAAACATATCAGTAGTAATGCCAGCAGCACCATTCGCAAAATGGAACAGTTCTGTATCTGTAGTTTTATCCTTGCAGTTTAAACATATACGTTACTGATGCGTGAATATCCACAATCATATAGAGATGTGTTAAGCGTTGTCATGCTGAGACATATATAAATGTGCCATCTTTGAACATCATGTGTTTGCTGTATTTCACAGATGTCGCGGATGAATACATGGGACCAATATATGATTTCAGATGAGCCAATCGTTATATTAGATGATTGTGGCGACTAGCGAACAACTATTTTAATAAATATGTAACAATGCTTTCAATGATTGGTGCGCAGATTAACAATCACTACATAATGTTATCCTATTATGACAATATTTACTATGCACTTAATTAATATAATGATGTTGCTAAGCACTGAAGTTAGAACTTATATTGTTTTTTTGTTCTTTTCTACTAACATTATATGTATTGCCATGTGATATATGCAACCAACATTATCACTCAGCAAACACATTAATCTACTATATATTATAATCTCACGTGTGACTTTTCAAAGAATGTAAATGCTACATAACAACTCGTAGACATTGTATGTGAACGTACACAATAACAATAGTGAGGTGATAGAAACTGTTTAGTCGTGTGCATTTTATATTATCAACTAAGTTGTAGTGTTAAACTAACATGCATGAGCTAATGAATGTTAGTTAAAGATCATGAAACCATGAACATTTGTGTGTACATTTTATTCACACGACTAACTATATATATAGTTTAGTGTTATTAGTAAACGTTCAACATATACATAGCTAAGTGAGGCCGATGATAAAAGCAACATTAGTAATCAACATGAAGATGAAGTGATACAACAACTAATCACATACATTGCAATGTTAATGATGTTTAAAACATTGGGGTCTTTTCATACAAACATGCATTGAGTGTTAACATCGCTCATGTGCATCAATGGATGTTCTCCTCTCATAATCAATAGTTGAGCATGGTTTATCCCCTTATTTCCCCCCACCCCTATATTCCATGAATCGATGTTGTTACGTTTGCTAAATTACATGTTATGTAATGTCCCTAATGATTGTAAAACACACTGCACAATAACCACCAAGTGTAGCTAAACGCACGTACACAATACAGAAATTACATGTTTCAATTGTAACATCTTTGTCATTACGTTGTGTTTATACATCCTGTAACTATACCTGTATCGAGGTTTGCACATCTTGTGACAGATGTGAATTGAAATACATACCGTGAGCAGTCATTGAAGTGATATACCTTGAAAAAGAAAACATGAATGAATATAAATCATTGTCATGACATGTTCATTAAGGTAAGCAACACACAGAATTGACAATTTTGTGTGTGATATGAAACAACATCTAGAATACGTCAAATATGATCTGAAATACACAATAGTGTACACATCATTGTGACTCAAATGTCAAACTGCAAAAGAAACATTGTATGTAACCATACTGCACTAGCTATTGACTATGGACATAGTAGGTTTATTGTGTATGCATAACCAAAAAGAGCATGTACATAAAATATAGATTTAGTACACATTATTTCTTCACGTACACACAACACCTTTTATTGGTAAGAAGTATTATACAACCTGTTGATGAATGACATACCGGTGCCACATGCAATTGTCCACACAGCAGAGAAGAGAAAGGTGTGCGAACCATATTCATCTTTTTCCTAAGTGAATGGTATTTGGACAAATGTATTTATCATAACAAAGAATTAATAAATCTATGTAGTACTATGAACATATATGTACACTACCGACACAGTTTATTGCACTGCGGCCAGTTCCGCAAGCAGGGAGATTTCCCGGCTTGCTAGTGGCCGCCCCTCGGCGTGCCGCGCGTCACCGACGCGCGGTCACGCGTCATCGGGAGCCTGCGCCCCCTGCACGCGCGTCCAGGGCTCCTCGAGGGAGCCCTGGTGTCCCGCGATGTGGGGGATGGCGGCAGGGGTTCCGGGGGACCCGGCGGACCCGGCAGCAGGAGGGAGAGCGCCCCGATCGGAGGGCGCTCTTCCGCTGCTTCGGCGCGCGCCCGGCACCCTCCGGCGCGCGCCAGTTTACTGCTGCGGCCGAGAACGGGCAAATGCTCGAATAAACTCGGCCGCAGCAGTATTTGCTTACATGAAAAAAATGTGTTTATGACATTCAGAAGTGTCTCAACACAACTGGCTGTTTGGTCATTGTCAGCTGGTAAATTGACGGGATGCTCCTCCTCCAAACCCTGACGTATGTCTGTTTGTACATTATTGCGGAGTGCCACATTGTGCAAAATGCAACATGCAATTATAATATCAGACACTTTAGCAGGCTTATATTGAAGTGCCCCACCAGTTCTATCGAAAAACCTAAATCTTGTCTTGAGAAGCCCAAATGTCCTCTCTATGATGGATCGCGTAGATATATGGGCAACATTGTACTCTCCTCTGCTTCACATTGAGGATTTGCCACAGGGGTCAACAGCCACGGCCTAATTCCGTATCCTGAGTCACCTATAATCCATCGTGCACAAATATGAAACAATTTGTGTTAACATTATTACATACAACATTTCCTAGAAAAGCAAGAGTTGTTTGTTAACACATCATAATATGTACTCACCCACCAGCCAACCAGGTCCAAAATAGCCTTCTTCGAAAGCATGGAAGACTGATGAGTTTCTCAGGATAGAGGAATCGTGACTGGAACCAGGGAATTTGGCTACCACATGCATAATCTTCATCGTGGCATCGCATACCACCTGTACATTCAGGGAATGGTAGTGCTTATGGTTGCGGTAAGCATGCTCACTCTGACTAGGCGGGATCAAAGCAATATGGGTGCAATCGATTGCACCCATCACACATGGTATCCCGGCTATGGTATAAAACTCATTCCTGACTTCCAGACACTCTGTGTGCTCTGTAGGAAAATGAATATAATTCCTAGCGCGTCTATTGAGTGCACATAGAAACTGGGTAAAGGCCCGAAAGAATGTAGATTGCGATACCCCGCCCACTATGCCAACAGTTGTCTGGAATGACGCGGAAGCAAGATAATGTAATGAGCACAGCATTTTAACAAGCCCAGGGACTACACGACCTCTGGCTGTCACAAAATCTAAATCTCCCCGTATCTCTTCATAAAGAGCTAAGATTGCTGCTGAACTCAAACGATAGTGACTTACAATCTCCTCCTCACTCATCCCATCTAACAAGGTTCTCTCCCTGTACAAACAAGGACAAGGCACAACTTCTCTCCTCTCTCTTCTCCTCTCATCTCCTTGCCCTCTCCCTCTCCCTCGACCTCTCCCTCTCCTGTCCACGTGCCTGTCCCTGCCACTGTCCCTGCCTCTGTTCCTGTCCCTTCCTTGGCCTGTGACATCCTCTCCATCAGCAAGCCTCTCGTCCAATAGAATCTTCCTCCGTCTCATAAACATTTGCATCATTTTCAGGTCTGTAGCTGTGAATGCGCAGGTAATTGCCCTCCTTTAAATACCTATGTTATGATGTCAGGTGACTTTCTGAAGTGCAAGGTGTTACATTAACATATCCAAGTTGTTCACTCCCTACGTTTATCCAGTAGCAATTAAAAGGATTATTTATGTGTGTTCACCAGGCAATCATGATATTTGAGAATGATGTAACGTTAAGCTTTGTACAAGCATTTATTGGCAAGTATTTCTGGAATGTGTAATGCATGTACCACTTCTAAACGCAACACTCAGTCATCTAATTAGGATACAACCATGACAATTACGTTGAGAAACTATGTTGCAACATGTGTAATTTGCCATGTTATTGTCACCTGTTCACATGAAGTGTTTGTATTGTGCATATGCATAATTTAATGCCATCAGGATAGTTGCTATTGATTCAGTTTCAATCGTGTAAAAATGAGTAACTATTATAGATGTGTGTATAAGTTAGCATGAAGTGATTCTAATGCATCGTGTACAATGTAAACATGCAATGTTATTGAGTGTCCAATTGCGGATGTCATCAAAAGAGGGAGGTCACAAAGTACATGTAAACATGAAAACAAACAGCTACATTTACGTTTGATCATGCGTTACACATTACAAGCATTGTATAATGTATAGCAACATTACTATACGCTGGATCTGTAAGATGTGTGAAATGTGTTACATCATATAATAAATTGAAGCAAACTTAAGTAACATGTTTGATATGATGTGACCTGTTCCTTTAAGAGTTGAGTATAGGATTTTCCCTTGACACATCATAACATTAAGACTAATGTGACACCAAATCATCATAACATTGAAAAGTACAATGTTATGCAAATAATAAACGTAAGGGGTGACACGATGAAGTGAATGACCTCGACACTGTAATGCCAAGCACATTTTTATTATGAGCAATAGAACGTAAACAGTCCTATAATGTTATAAGTCCCCGCTGCATTGACTCCATTGATGTAGAGATGAAGTTTTTTTTCTAAGTGCCGTCCCGGCAACCTTGTCGATCCTTCTCCCCTCCAACTTGCCAACTTTAGTTGGCGGGACCAATTGCCGATGAAATCTCCATTTCTGAGTGCCGATCAGCACTGATAAGCTGATCGGGGCTACTTGAATACAGCCGATTTCAAAAAGTGCCGAAAAGTGCCGATAAGTGGGTTATCGGCAGCCGCATGCCGATAAATTTTTATCGGCAAGAAAAACTGCCGATTTTGAGCACTTATCGGCGCTTACTGAATCTCAAATCCAATTTTGGCGGGAAAATGCCGATAAAAGCCTTATCGGCCCTTACTGCATGAGGCCCTAAGTCACAAATTACAGCTATCCGAACTAAGGCTGGAGATAAAACATTTGATGAGAAGCAGATAGCAAAATAGTTTTCAGATTTCTATTATAAACTATATAATTTAAATTTCCCGAAGAACCAAACATCAGGTGTAGAAGCAATCTCCAGATATCTAGAAAAATGTAAACTCCCTGAACTGTCAGAAGGGAATGCCTCAGAACTAAATAAAGATATAACTCAAAAAGAACTATTAGATGCTATCGCCCAATTAAAAGCTAGCAAAACGCCATTCCCAGATGGCTTCTCAAATCAGTATTATAAGAAATGTAAGATGATATTAACCCCATATTTGCTAGATGTATTTAACTCGTTTCTAGGTGTAGAGGCCATCCCGCCATCTATGTCTAAAGCAAACCTAGACATCATCCATAAGGACGGGAGAGACCCTTTACAATGCAGTAACTATCGCCCCATAGCCCTTCTTTATTCGGACCTAAAACTCTTTAATAAAATACTAGCAAATAGACTCACTCCAATCCTGCCCAGTTTAATACATATAGATCAGGTAGGGTTTGTCTCGGGAAGACAGGCCTCTGATAATACTAGAAAAATCATTGACATTATCGACCATGTACACCTCTCAAAAATGAAAGCTATCTTATTAAGGGGCCTATGCAGTAAACGGGGAGTTTTGAAATTCGCCAGCGCTAGGAATTTGCAATGTTTTGGCGGGTTTCTTGCGCGGTATGCAGTAAATGGCGGATGACAGTGAAATTTTTATTACCACACATTGCGAGTAGACAGCGGAGCTAGTAGCCATGATGCTACAATTGGCGGATGACGTGCTGTTAATGTATTCTTGTAGAATGTGGCGGGAATTTTGTCAAAAATAAACATCTCATCATCGTTCTTTCAAGCCTGCTTTTATTGTCGTCAGTGAGTTTGTTGCTGGGAGTGTGAATAGAGAGACTGTGAAAGCGCGTACCGACAGCATATAGTTGTACAAACATACATGTGTTTGTCAGAGTTGTGTGCCATGTTTGTTGTGTAATTGTCATTTGATACATTTGTGGAGGTTACTGCACCGACACACTTTATTCGAGCAAATACCCAGTATGTACCTGGCAGATACCTGGAATGCGCCGCTCCTCACCTCAGACAAGCCCCGTTGCGTTTGCCTTCCCAGCCTGGGTTCATGCCTGGCTGACGGGCGGCTGATCTGTTAAATGATAATGATTAGGATTTAATAGGCTGCAATGCTTCGCTTGTCTACCAGATGGCATAAATTCATGAATTGTAATGCAGTATATATATATACTGTGCAGTATTGCAGCCAGCGGGAATAAAATGCTTCAATCCCTGCCTGGAAAATACCTCAATGCACTCGGGCAGAAAACAGTCACAAACCTCAATACACCCGGGTATACCCGAATTCGTGGGACTAGCTGAGCTCGAATAAAGTGTGTCGCCAGTGTAAGTGTTACATTTCTGTAATATTTATTATTGTCTGTAGTATTCATTTTATTACGTTACATTTATGTGTGGTGTCTTCTTTGGTATTTCTTTCATTCATTAGTGTTGTCATCTTGTTTGTCTTTGTGTTGTGTTTAGCTAGTTTTGCAGACATGAGATCCAGGGGGAACATGGGGAAGAAACAAACAAATCTAAGTGCAGCAGAATGGTAATGGGTTAAATGTAAGTTTCCACAATCTTGGCTCTTTCAAAATGACTACTTACAAGATGTAAGAGTCATAAACAGCAAGGTTGACTACTAGTAAGTGGAGAGTAAGCGCAGTAGTGGTCATCAGGGTGGTTCTGGTACTCAGGAGGTTAAGTCCCACAATGCAAAAGAGAGAACAAGAACTGGCATAGCACAGATCAACCAAGATATAACAAGTTTATCTAAATATAAGTAATACACTCACAATATGAATGATAAAAACGGGCATGTCACACTTCATAAGTGTAAGTGAGGATATCAGCAGCCAGCTGGCTCACCATCCTGCAGCTCTCGGTACTCGTCTGTCTCGGCCTCTGCTTCAGTGCGTCATCGCACAGCTCAGCGTCTGACGTCAGATCCTGCTTCCTCGGTATGGTGGCGGCTGGCCTCCAATAACTCCTCTCCAGACAGCTCCGTGCAGAACACTCCCACTCTACGCGTTTCGCTATGTGAATCACGTCGGCTTCTTCCTGTGACGAAGCCGTCGTGATTCACGTAGCGAAATGCGTAGAGTGGGAGTGTTCTGCACGGAGCTGTCTGGAGAGGAGTCATTGGAGGCCAGCCCCCACCATACCGAGGAAGCCGGATCTGATGTCAGACGCTGAGCCGTGCGATGACGCACTGAAGCAGAGGCAGAGACAGACGAGTACCGAGAGCTGCGGGATGGTGAGCCAGCTGGCTGCTGATATCCTCATTTACACTTATGAAGTGTGACATGCCCGTTTTTATCATTCATATTGTGAGTGTATTACTTATATTTAGATAAACTTGTTATATCTTGGTTGATCTGTGCTATGCCAGTTCTTGTTCTCTCTTTTGCATTGTGGGACTTAAACTCCTGAGTACCAAAACCACCCTTATGACCACTACTGCGCTTACTCTCCACTGACTAGTAGTCAACCTTGCTGTTTATGACTCTTACATCTTGTAAGTAGTCATTTTGAAAGAGCCAAGATTGTGGAAACTTACATTTAACCCATTACCATTCTGCTGCACTTAGATTTGTTTGTTTCTTCCCCATGCTCCCCTGGATTTCGTGTCTACTATTGTAACCTTTGGGGACGAGTGAAGACTACCCCTCCCAGTGGGTCAGAGCAGGGGGTGGAACTGTATACACGTGAATTTATTTATTCTTGTTTTTCACTTATTTAAGTTTATATTGGTTCACATTTAGTGTTCAACCCTTCTATCTGTTTGCGACTGTTTTTCACTTTATCACTATACTTTAGCTAGTTTTGTGACATTGTTTCCCTGTTGTAGTGCTATGGACGGGAGCCGTGGTACTGTTCGGGCTGCCGGTACTGTTGGTGGTATAAGGCTGACAAAGCGTGTGAGGGTTCATGTGAGTCAGGGGAGTGGAGTTGGAGTGAGTGCAGTTGGTGAGAGTGGACAAGGTGTAAGTGGAGTTGTGAGTGGAGTATCTGTGAGTGGAGTATGTCTGAGTGCAGCTGATTGTACCGTGTCTCCTTGTCCGGGGTTGAGTCACCGTCCCAGTGGAAGTTGCAGTCAGGGTGCTGTTTCTGTCATGGCTGCTGGTGACACCTCAGACGATCCCGATAGTGCTATGGACTCAGGTCCCCATGAAGAAGGGCACGTAGAAGGAGTGTCGAAAGATGGGCGGGAAAAAAAAGGAATCTTCACTTTAATGAACAAGAAAACAATGTTCTTGTTACGGGGGTAGTGCAGCATTACGATAGGCTGTTTGGACACCTATCAGGTATTGAAATAAAAACCTAACATACAAGTAATTGTTACTTAGGAAAGTCTGCTCTCTTTACAGATTGATGAATCCATGCCATAGTGGTGAAAAAAAAGATTGTGTACTGTATTGACATTATTAATTAATTTAATCAATAACGTTAGGGCATTGAAATTACACTCTAAACAAAGGCGTGGATGTATACATCCATGCCTTTCTTTGTAGTGTAATTCGTATGCCGTAAGATTCTTGATTTGACTTGGCAATCTCGTGCCTCCATATCAGCGTTTTTGTCATGTCCATTGTTCATGAACTTTGTTGTGGCCATGTATTTTCAACAGTTGTAATAACATGAAGTACATCAGTATTGCAACAAAATTTGGATTGTAATAGGTTTGTGATTGTGTTAAATTTGTACTTTTTTGCATGTCAGCCAGGACAAGTGCACGCATAAGAAAGTCTTTGTGGTCCAAAATAATATTGTCTGTGTCAACCTGTGGGAATCAGGCAAGGACATATCGTAACTAAGGAAACGGTTTGATGACCTTAAACGTAAGCTTAAGAAAAAAATACAGAAACATCATTTACAGAAACTGCTTCCAATTCTTGTGGAAGGATTGCCTGGGGATAGGGACATAGGTATAAATGTTCCCACCTGTCCACAAGGTCAGTATACGCACAGGAATTCATGTGGTTTAGTCCATTAATGCATTGTCACTCATAAACTATCACAATCACAACCGTTACTGTATTTGTGTAATGAAGATATGTGGCATGTGTACATCACATTTGTAGATAGCATATATACTGACATGTAATTTAACTCTATTGCATTCTCAACTGCAACATTAATGTCACCTAAACATCGCATGACATAGCATACACAA
This sequence comes from Ascaphus truei, assembly GCF_040206685.1. Classification (NCBI taxonomy): domain Eukaryota; kingdom Metazoa; phylum Chordata; class Amphibia; order Anura; family Ascaphidae; genus Ascaphus; species Ascaphus truei. The sequence goes on along the minus strand of NC_134485.1, from coordinate 155,241,508 downwards.
CATCTGAAAAATTCATGTACAGTTATGTTTACGCACAGGTACACAATTGTGTCATGCATCCATAAAGTATTGACTGTGATCATGCCTACTAATAAAGGCTAAGCAAGAAGTTTATAATGAATGTGACATACCGCTTATCAGTAACATGAACTGCTCTTTACAATCTGTGTGCTCTGTAATGTGCTGTGAAACTTAATTATGAATCGCTCACGTTACATTGTGTCAAATAAAAAGGTAACACCAGTTATCCTACCAGCGCAGATACAATGTTGAAAGAGAAGTGGCAGTGAAAATAATAAAATCTCACTGTAGCCGTTGAGTCATGACTAGTCAACTATGTATTAATTCTGAAGGTGACAAACTGTACGAATGTACGTAGGATCGTGAAGTCCACAGTGTGTAATTCGCATGTATTGTAATGTGTAGAAAATAAAAACATAGCAATGGAACTAGGCATCCGTGTCATGTGTTGCTGTTACTCATACATGATGCGTGTTTCTATTTCCATTGTTGTGCTTTATGTTATCTAGTGTGCTTACCTAATATATATTGAAATACAAGTACTCTACAGAGCATAGGAATGAACAGCATGGGGCATGTAGTAAATTGGATGTGAAAATTTGCAATGCTTATAGTACTGAAGACACACCCGTGTAACTTATAGTACTGAAGACATGTAACGTTAATGAAATTTACATTTGTGACGTACAGTCATGTGATTAATTGTATAATTATGCTAGTGACATAGCGCAATACAACATTCATGTACAGTACATGCATGGTCATAAAAAAATTACAGTGTATGTTCTGCATATTATGCTGTACAGACGTACGTACTACACTAACTACATGGAAATATATTGTATGCTATAATGAGCAAACTGTATATACACCAACAACATTCATGAAACTGCGATGACACGTTACCAAAAGAGTACTTGCATGCACTTGTACAACATGTTTTCCATACATGATTACATTGTGTAGTACTCTATAAAAAATGTTACACTTCTTCGCTTAACATCTTATAGTAACATAACAATATGTGTAATATAAAGTTTTGTGTCTCTGAAATCTATAGTAAAACATGCATGCACAGGCACAGGCCAATGTTACCCAGTAACAGTTCCAGCACCACTTCACGAAGGTGTGTATTTGTGGTACTACATCTGTCCATATTTTTGACTATTGAAATTAGATTTATAATTAGACTGTAGGAATATGCCCTGGTATGTGACGTCAAACCTGGCCACGTGTTGAGATTGGAAATATGTGCAAGGTAAACTTGTGCATAACCATATGGTGACACTGAAGTGCGACAATATAGTTTTAAAGTAAGGAACAACCACAAACATGCAGTTCTCTTACAGTTTCTATGGTGCTAAATAGCAGAAACATATAATAATGCTTCACTACTTAATCATGCCTTAGGTGTCATTACTGTTGTACAGGACATGATATTAACATGCATACTTGTCATGCTATATATTGCCCGACAACAACATTATGTTAACAGTGTCTACATTTTATCTTCCATCTCCTGGTCTTATTTCTGGACTCGATGTATCCCCGGGTGTATCATCAGACAGTCCACAGTCGAGTCTACATGGAGTCAGAAATGACACAGCAAGGCATGTACCTCTTGTCGTCCCCCAACATACTGGTCCAGCAATAGAGCTGTCTGAAGAACGATGGTTGCACAGCCATGTAACCAAGCATAATGAAATGCTTCATGTGCAGGACAGAATATTATCAGAAATCAGCAGCATTAAAGACAATTTGCATGCCACCACAGTGGAGCTGAAAGTGTTGAATCGGATAATGCAATCGATAGCAGGAAGCTTCATTGAGCACAACCGTTTGCGGGCCTGTAAAATTCATTGTGCTGCAGGAAGGCCTACTTCAGACATGTCCACATTTGAATCACCTGTGTTCTCCACAGAAACATCTGTAGGACACTCTCCAAGCAACCAAGGACCAATCGCATCCCCACATATAAGTCCCCCTGTGGCTGAAATAAAGGCCCCCTCTGCTACCACAGTTTGGCCAAACAACACAGAAGTGGCAAAAAATGTTAAGGATAACTTGTCGGCTGATGGAACATTACTGAGTTCTGTTCCCAAGTCTATTATTCCAACACCACCAGCTACACAATTTTCACAAAGCAATACATCCATCCATCCTCAGGGGCATCATGAAAGTGCAGCGAGTGTTGCTGAACATGCACAAGGTGAACAATTCCCGTTTTTCATACCACACCAATTGTTTAACCCATCCAATGTTCATGCTTACCCCCAGCAGGTACAAGGATGCCCACAAATGGTACAATCCTCCCAGCATCATGCAGGGCAATATGTGTGGCAACCGTATGGACAGCATCCACAGCCAAATTTTGTCCCGCCTTACACACACCATCAACAACAACATGTCGGTCATCAATCATATGAAGGGTATCTTCCAATGTCAGCTCCCCACATGTACAACTATTATAATCATCAGACACAGCAGTCCTTGCAAGGGAGAAATTTGCAAAACATGGATGTGTTTAAAGCAATGGATCAGCAAACTGAGCCTGAACAAATGCAATTGGAAGTGAAGCAGCCTGCAAATGAAACAGCACATCCTATGCACGATGAGCATCAGGCACCACTGTAGAGGATGACCAAAAACCACAGCAGTCATGCATACAGACTGAGCAAGAAGACTAGGCAGAGGGTGAAGTCATCGCCAGTGTTCCCTCACAAATAAGAATTGGCACATCTTCGAGAAAGCGTTGTGGGAGATGTTCAAAAGGCTTTGTGCAAAGTAAAACCAGGACTTCTACAAGATCAGAGAAATAATCATATAAATAAAGACAGCATATGAGTGAGGTCACCATTTCATTGGTGTCCAGCAACTGAATGCTTTGTGGGCCGCAACCATGTTAGGTTTCTAATATATACCAACGTAATCACAACAGCCAGACTTACTGGGTCACAATGGACGAGCCAGTTATTGAGAGAGCTTTTGGAATGTTGTGACATGCTGAAAACCGTCCCTGTTTGCGGCAATCGAGGACTGGAGTTCTGAAGTCATGGTGTACTTGATTATGCTATCGTAATGCTATGTGTGTCACCAATGGAGTTGTTTAAAATACATCAACACAGACTTGCCACTTCAACATTGTATGTTTGCTATTATGACTTCTGACATTATGACGAAGTTATTTACTTGTAAGCTGTACATATTTTGAGAAACTGAAACATCCGTTTCAATGGTGTGATGCTGTGGCTGCAAAAGCTTACACATGTGTCATAGTGACCGTAACATGTACATAGTTTGGACATAAAGTCATATTGTGTCTTGGTGCTTTTGTTTCAAAGGTTTAGTATGTGTGAAGTATGTGACACACATACGTGTGCACATGCAAGTTATTAGGTAAGCAATGTTCCGAGTTTTACTAATTGCATGTGTGTAAAGACCACAAACATATAGCACCAGCTATGCTATACAATACAGAGCAATAGGTCCGTTAAAAGGTTTAAAGTACATTGGTTGGAGCTGTGCGGAACATGTATGTGTTAATTTTGTAATTAAAATACCACTGTGTTACAGTTAGTCAAAGTTCCCAGTATTATTAAAATGTGGAATGTTTAAAAGAACGTTGCCAATTGTTATTTTTTCCTCACTATCTCAACTAATGCCGATTAAAGGGTGCACAGAATAATTATTTTGCCCAGGTAGCAGTAAGGAATCCACTTATTTAGAACACCTGTTAGTGGGAGAGTCACATAGGAACAGAATGCACATTGTTTGCTGTCCTTGAGAATAAGAAGAGCTTGTAAAAAAATATTAAACTTCTCACTACTGCAAACATCTATGCTGCAAAGGATTTCATTTTAAACCAAGACCAACAATTATGGGCAAACAAACAATTTTAACCCTCTGGAAGCGCTGACCTACACTAATTGGTGAATAAAGTGCAATATAATACAATTGATTAATTCTAAATATAGTGCAATACAAGTGAAATCAAAGTGATATCAATGTGATGATAATGTGATAAATTAGCAGCCTAGGGGACAATACAAAACAGACTTTTCCAAATCCGGTACAGAAATCACACACACAAAATTAAAGTCCCCGGCGCTGGTTAGTCCAAGATACCGTGATCTAGAGGCAGTCTTTACATAAAGGTTCCTTGGGACGGATATGGGCTTAGATGGATAATGTTCCGGATGGGAGGGTGTTCTTGTCAGGGGTATTTGGCTGCTTCTGAAATAACAGATGACAAGGGACACCGGATTGCGCAGCGTAGTTGGACAATCAATCCCTATCTTAAGATATGAAGAATATTACTAACAAAGGCAACGCCTGCACGTTCAGTGGAGAGAATCTGTGATGGCTCCCCTTCTCCTCGGCTCTTCTCACGGACCCCCCGTGGAATGGCTTAACGGAGTGCTTCTCAGTCAGTGTTGGTATCGGTGGTGAAACCGGTGCAGCACCCCCACGAATATGAAAATAGGGATTGGACACAGATATGGTGTAGTACGAAACAACTTTTAATAGAACTTAAAAAACATATAAAAACCCACACTCACAATGTCAGGGGTTATGTTGGGACACTCACGGATGCCGTCCGCAACTTGGAAGCTCCACGTGGCACGACGGAGAGGATCACTGACCGCAGACCCGCTATCGACATGCGTGTGACGTCAGTGATGCAGGGAACTCTCCTCGCGTCTGTAACTACGGGTGCCGGATCGGCTCACAAAACTAAGCTCCTCCTCCCTACGCGTTTCGTGACTCGTGGTCACTTCGTCAGGGGGGGTTGGAGCTTAGTTGGTGATTCATTAATCAATCTTCTGGCACTCCTAGAGATAGAATAGACTCCACAAGGAGTGAAAAGTTGGATAATATAACACTAGAAAAGAAAGGAGAATTGCACAAACATGAGAATAAGCCCATTTCCAACACGGGTAAGGGTAAAAAGAAATCTAGTAAACAAGAACAGGGAGAACAACGAGAGAATAGAAACCACCCAGATGATCAAAACACCATGGAACATCATTATAGAGATAGATCCCCGGTGGATAGATCTTATGGGGGTCACCATTATCGTGATAGGTCACCCTTTGAAAGACCACATAGAGGTAATCATGGGACCAGTAACTCCAATCACAATTCTTTTTTAGAACAGCGCCAAGGCCGAGCACCAATGCAGGAGCAACGGAGAGGCACCAGGGCCCAAGCAGACAGACAGGAGTCATTAAGAGTAGAAAAGAAAAGGTTGAGATTGGAAGAGTCCGAGGGAAAAGAGGAGGTACAAGGAAGAGAAAGAGAAAGAAGAAGGTTAGACCAAGGGAGAGATTGGTAAAGAGCAATGTGTTCAATATTAGCGACACATCCCTCAAAAAAGTTGAGGTTGATGTACTCTCTCGGGGTTTAAACTTTGCACCCGTGAGTGGACCCAACATGTTTAACATCTTTGTTGATGTCCACAGATTTTTGAGGAAGATTTCACTTAAAAAATACTATCTCAAGGATGCAGTGAGTAGATCGGTTATACTGCCCAGTGCGAATCCATCGGTTATATTGCCCAGTGCGAATCCATTGGTTGCTAAACCCCCCCTTACACCATTCAAAAAAACGTCCACTTTTTATCCGAAAGGAATGAAGGGCAATTTTGTGGACACCTTTGCTGAAATTGTAATTTCAGATTTAGAAGCTGCTAGTATGGATTTTAAGTGCCGCAAACAAAATCTAAGTAAGGAAGAGAAAGCGGCGGTCAAATCACTCGAGTCCAATTCTCAAAGCGGCAGATAAAGGGGGAGGAGTGGTGGTCATGAATTCTTCGTATTATAAAGAAGAGTCACTTACAATTCTGGGGGACAGTGCCACCTACTTAGAATTAGATTCCAACCCAACTGAGCCTTTTAGAGAAGATATGGCGGCTCTTATGGATCAGGGTCTTAAAGATGGGATAATTACAACTAGGGAAATGGAATTCCACACCATAGAACAACCTAGAATCCCTGTATTCTATTTTATCCCGAAGATCCATAAGAGCCTTACCAGACCCTCCGGCCGCTCAATTATATCTGGGATCCGTTCCCTCACCTCCAACCTCTCCCAATTATTAGACCATCTTCTTCAGAAGTACGTAGTACAAGTCCCATCTTATATAAGAGATACATCACAGGTACTGAATCTTGTACAAGATCTTGTCTGGAGGGATGATTACTGTTGGGTTACATGTGACGTTGTTTCGTTGTACACAGTCATTGATCACCAGATGGGACTGGATGCAATTAGAAGGGTTCTAGAGCAAGATGTTGGAGTAGATGACAAATTAAGACAGTTCATTCTGGATGGAATCAGATTTATTCTGACACACAATTTCTTCAGTCATGACCACAAGTTTTTTCTCCAGACATGCGGCACTGCCATGGGTACCAGGTTTGCACCAAGTTACGCTAACTTGTTCATGTCCATATGGGAGGAGGACCACATTAAGTCCTCCAACCCATTTGATGCAAACCTGGTGCTCTGGAAGAGATACATCAACGATGTGCTGTGTGTCTGGAGGGGGTCTTTAGACGAACTACAACAGTTCAAGCTGTATCTTACACTGGCGACACACTTTATTCGAGCTCGGCTAGTCCCACGAATTCGGGTATACCCGGGTGTATTGAGGTTTGTGACTGTTTTCTGCCCGAGTGCATTGAGTTATTTTCCGGCAGGGATTGAAGCATTTTATTCCCGTTGGCTGCAATACTGCACAGTACATATATATATACTGCATTACAATTCATGAATTTATGCCATCTGGTAGACACGCGAAGCATTGCAGCCTATTAAATCCTAATCATTATCATTTAACAGATCAGCCGCCCATCAGCCAGGCATGAACCCAGGCTGGGAAGGCAAATGCAACGGGGCTTGTCAGAGGTGAGGAGCGGCGCATTCCAGGTATCTGCCAGGTACATACCGGGTATTTGCTCGAATAAAGTGTGTCGGTGCAGTAATACCAACACGCGAAATCTGAAATTTACGTTCAGCCAGAGTAGAACAGACATAAATTTTCTCGACCTGTCCCTCTATGTGGTGAATGGCATTATTCACACCAAAACATTCCATAAAGAAGTAGATGCCAATACATATCTACTGGCATCAAGCCACCATCATCCCAATTGGTTGAGAAAAATCCTTAAAGGCCAAGCTCATAGAATAAGGAGGAACTGTTCAGAGAATTCTGTTTATCAGCAACAGGTCAGAGAGTTGAAAACAAGGTTTATAGAGCGAGAATACAATAACCAAGATCTAGATCTCGCCATCTCAGAGGTCAATAAGATCGACAGAGCATCCTTATTATGCCAAAAGGAGCAGACACCTGAAAAAAGCCAGGCCCAGTTTCCATTCTTCATTACCCAATATAGCGGTATAGCTCCGATCATATCCAAGACACTGAACAAACATTGGAGTATTCTCCAAAGAGATCCGATCTTAAAAACCATCCTCCCCAAAAAAACAAAAATTGTCTTCAAAAGGGCTAGGAATCTAAAATCCTCTTTGTCTCCTAGTTGCCCGCTAGATGGTCTAAGAGATCGCCATGTAACATGGCTAAATGATCTCAAAGGTTATTACACATGCACCAATTGTATTGGATGTACAGCAGCGGCAGCTCTTATTCGAGCAAATGCCGCTGGCTGTATGAGGCTGGGAAGCGGGTAGCCGCGGCGCGTGGCGGCGCACTGTGACGTCACGGTCACAAGCGCGCCCGGCTTCCCCGTCTTCCCCAGCTTCCCCAGGCTTCCCCGACACCCCTGGAGTTCAAATCTAGGTAAGCGGGGGTGCAGGGAAGCAGAGGGGCAGAGTAGAAGCCGGGTTCGGGGTGTCTTTGGGGGGGTAATTGCGCGCGATGTGGAGGGGGGGTGCTTGGGGGAAACGCGGCGGCGCGCGTTTCTGACTGGCGGCAGCTGGGGTAGATCCCGGCATGCCGCCGGCATTTACTTTAATAAAGTATGTCGCTACTGTAAACACAGCAAAAAAACAAAAACATTCAAATCCAATGTGACAGGGACAAGCTTTAACATAAAAACCTTTATTAATTGCAAAACTAGCTTTTGTGTATATCTACTGGAATGTCCATGCGGCCTGCAATATGTGGGCCGCACCGGGAGACCCCTCAAACGACGGTTCGCCGAACACGTTTATAACATCAGGAGGGGTCTCGAGACACATAGTGTTTCTAATCATTTCAAAAAGTACCATGGCCAGAGTCCAGATGGCCTTACATGTGTAGGAATTGACAACCCCAAAAGTAGCTGGCGTGGGGGGGACAGGTTGAACAATGTTTCCAAACGGGAGAGTTATTGGATTTATGTGCTTAAAACTCTGTCCCCCTTAGGCTTAAATATAGAGTTCGATCTTGCAGCCTTTTTGAAGGATCCTTAATTATGTGCCCTTACACAATGTATCATACTGTTTTGAGTTGTATCTGTCTATGATATATTCATTGTACCAATTCCTCTGTAGTTTTGTCATTTGAAATGTGATCATATGTAAGTGTGAAAGTAGGTCTACATGCAAGTGATATGGATCACAATGCTAACATTGCGACTTTCATTAGAATTTTTAATCAATTTTTATTTTTATTTTAATTACTCTTTTATACGTAAATGGTTCTTATCAGATGGTTCAGATTGTGTCATGGCCATGACCCCGTTCACGTTCTAAATTGCAATGCTGATTCGCCAAGCCACATTCCAATCCCAAGCACCGCCCCAATTAGGAGGTTCTCTCCAATCCGGTTATGTATTTAAATGAATCACCAACTAAGCTCCAACATCCCCTGACAAAGTGACCACGAGTCACGAAACGTGTAGGGAGGAGGAGCTTAGTTTTGTGAGCCGATCCGGCACCCGTAGTTCCAGGCGCGAGGAGAGTTCCCTGCATCACTGACGTCACACGCATGTCGATAGCGGGTCTGCGGTCAGTGATCCTCTCCGTCGCGCCACGTGGAGTTTCCAAGTTGCAGACGGCATCCGTGAGTGTCCCAACATACCCACTGACATTGTGAGTGTGGGTTTTTATATGTTTTTTAAGTTCTATTAAAAGTTGTTTCATACTACACCATATCTGTGTCCAATCCATATTTTCATATTCGTGGGGGTGCTGCACCGGTTTCACCACCGATACCAACACTGACTGAGAAGCACTCCGTTAAGCCATTCCACGAGGGGTCCGTGAGAAGAGCCGAGGAGAAGGGGAGCCATCACAGATTCTCTCCAGTGAACGTGCAGGCGTTGCCTATGTGAGTAATATTCTTCATATCTTAAGATAGGTATTGATTGTCCAACTACGCTGTGCAATCAGGTGTCCCTTGTCATCTGTTATTTCAGAAGCAGCCAAATACCCCTGACAAGAACACCCTCCCATCCGGAACATTATCCATCTAAACCCATATCCGTCCCAAGGAACCTTTATGTAAAGACTGCCTCTAGATCACGGTATCTTGGACTAACCAGCGCCGGGGACTTTAATTTTGTGTGTGTGCAAGACCAACAATTAGATGGACATGGTGGGATTGTGGGAGATGCACACACGACCACATATAACATGTAGAGAATTAATTTTTCAAGCGATCGAAAGTACAGAAGATCACAGAGCCACAACGCAGAAAATGTATGCATACTTTATTGGTAAATATCCTTACTACAAATCAAAGAATGAGCCACACAATTGGCAAAATACAGTAAGACACACTGTAGACGGACGTTCACAGAGGTACACAATTGGAGTCGTTATAATGTGAAATTATAATAGGCTTTATTGTGCCTTTTCCTTTTCATCAGGAAATTATCCAAACACAGGGGGGAACAAAGCTTCCATTCACTTGGGAGTATTTCTAGTGAAATCCTTGCAATTAGTTCACATCTCCATTAGTTAAGCATTTCTCCCATCCCAAACACATAGCATGAAAATAAGCAGATATAAGCAGTCTCTTAATAATGAAAGTCTTATCTGTTTATCAGCTGTAGAGTAAGCTTCTCTGCTCTCCTGGAACCGCACGTGTGCGTGCACAGAAAAATATCAGCATCCAGGTTTAGAAGTCTTATTGGGTATCTTGCAATCAGCTCTGCTGTGTGGCTGGCAGAGCTCAAGACATTGTGGTGTCTCCAAAGGTCAGCTCTCAGTCAGAGCTAAGGAGTCAGTCACTTCCTGTCTAAAAGGCAGGCTTTTTGTAAACAATCTAATCAGGCAGGTGGTGTTTAGTAATTAACTACCACACTGCTAGATTAAAGGAACATTACTGAACAGGGATAAGTCCCCTGTTACACACACTTTAACAGTCCAGCAATGTTTCGTTAGAGTAATGCCACGCGAAGATGAGAACCAATGCTGTAGGGAAGTAAAAGGTTCCTTTAAGATAAAATGCCAGAATGGAACCTATTTATTGCGAAACAGCTTATTCAAAAATCCGTTACATCAGGGGAAGGCTCCTGCTGTTGTTTCCAGCGGTAATACTGCACAGTGGCAACCGCTGTATGATTTGCAGTATGAACAAGATACAAGTGAGATTGTGAGAAATGTCTCCCAACTATTCACGGAACAAAGTTATGCTGTTAAAGAAGGTGACTACCCTCCACCGAGGGCTCCATCAGCGGCAGACCATGTGCAAGAAGCTGCAGTAGCACAATTCATGTAAACGCAGCAGGATTTGCCATTTGCTGACCAACCTTTGGCAAAGGCTAACAACCTGTACGAGACAGCACAATTTTGAAGAAGTCACAACAGGTAAATATGTGTAATTGTTGTTCTCATGGTATGTTTAGTTAACAATGCATGTCATGTTGAAAGCACACATGCTGTCTATCTACTGTATGAAACCTTAGGGAATAAACAGGCATGCACACAGACATGCAAACAACTAACACCGATATATAAAGCATATACGCGTTAAACACACACACGTTGCTGCACAATTTAAGCTCATGTTACACTCGTAATGACACATACACACTGAAGCACCGGTGAGCGTAAACACACCTAAACACACACATAAAACTATATCCTTGACAAAGGCAACAAAGTGTCACACACTTCAGACACACAGATATCACCATTGTCACACTGTAAACACTGACACACACAGCATGACAGCGCAGAAAAACACAAGCACCATTGCAGACGTTCCAAAACTTATGTCCATGTTATAAAGAAAGAGTCTGAACATGTGCTAACAAGAGAAACGCTCGATTATATAGCTGTTACATTTGCACATCAGAGATACATGTTCAAAGATATGTACAATACTATGTATATATATATATATAATTTTTTTTACTTTGTTATCAACGCCATATAGTTCAATGTGTTTCAATAACACTTGTTAACATTTCTCTATGTAGTTCCTTATTCACAACATGTACATGTGTCTAAGTTGTTACATTTAAATATATGTATGTTTTTAGAATTCTTATACGTATAATATAACATGTGTACGCGCACAATAACCCGTTTCTAAATTAAATGGCGCGTGTTCCTGTGACGTGTACATGTTGTAAATTTACTCAGCAGCCCGTGTGATATTATGTGCTAATTGTGTACGCCTATTATATTAGTGCGTGTGCAAGTCTTTTGGCGCGTGCACATTCATGCGGAAGTTCCGTGAGTGTGATCGAAAGAACTTTGTGGTCGTTAGACAAATATATGTTCATAAAAATAAAGTATTGTGCGTACACATTGCACAGCAGAGGGCTAATTCATGGTTCCAAAATACAGCTGTGATGCACATCAAATGTTTGGTAAGGACATAAAAATAATGCGTGTAAATGTTATAAATTATGTATATTTGTATGTAAATGTAATGTGTACTTTGTCCTTACAGATGCCCTCTTGCTACCTATGAATTCTTCACAAATCACGCAGAAGATATCTGTACGAATAACATCTATGAAATACAGCTGCGGAAGAGAACATTCATGCGTACGGCCTTTCCCGCTTCCTTTTTATTAAAACATCCCACTACATGCTTTACAGATAAATGCTACAATTGCCAAATGTATATGACACGAAGTATTCTGGAATGCAGCACACTGCTACATATTGAAAGCTGACACATGCAGTAGTGTACACACACATTTGAAATAGATATAAAGCAACACAACTTGTAACTGTTAAGACCCTTGTGTACACATGTTATGAACCTGTTAATACATATTGACTTGTGAATTCAGAATATGCATAACCGTCGTAGGTTGAGTGTATAATCTGACATGCAATCAAGGCTGCCTGATATTTCTGTGAACTATGTAAGGAAAAATAGAAATTGGCCTGCTATTGTGCATATAATTATACGAATTGTGTTATAACATACAGTGAAAAGGTTTACAAATATAGTTGTTCGTCTGCTACAGTGTCCACAATTAACACAATTGGGATTGACACAACGTAGCATCCTAAATTACCAAAGAAGCGTATCCCACAGTGTAGCAAAACAAAGTATTATGAAAGAAATCTTTAATGTTCTTGTTTCAGAAGAAGAACTAACTTGCTTGCAACAGGTAGCAACTACTGAGACGATAAAACTAACAATAGCGCTCTAAACACACCCTAAATGTGACAATATACAATTCAACCACATATGTGTAAATAATAAAGCAGTGTGATAATAACAATCAAGTGATCTAAAGAAAAAATTAAGAAACTTAGAAACAAACTGCAACCCTTGATAAAGACTGTTCCACTCGTCTTGCACCAGGTGACCCTCCAACAAATCAGGGGAGCTCGTCTCGTAGTTATGAAATAAAGAAACACTACATAGTCTAATACTGTTGTGAATAAATTTGTGCAAACAAAGCTCAAAAATTACTACTCACAATAAAGCAGTCAAATTCAGGCAGTCATCCAACGTAAGGGGTGAATGTTCCCTGTGTATACAGCAGCCACCAGCCCCCAACCTCCAAGGAGAAAAAAGAAGAAAAGAGACCATATAGTGCAGATGGTATTTAGTATTAAAAGGGATTAAAAAAATGCAGGCTTACACTTCATATGATCGAGGTAGGCAGTATGATATTATAGGTAGTGGGTGCTCATCTGGTCGCAATCCTTTTGAGTTCCTCACTATCCTCTGCTCCACCGCAATACTCTCGCGTCCACGCCAGGCACTCCCATTGCGTCACTTCCGGTTGTTAAGCGAACTTCCGGATCTGTGACAGGGGTGGACCTCAGTTGTTCTTCCTCTTCGGTATGGGCTAAAACACTCTACATGTTTCGCCGTTGTTGCGACTTCATCAGGAGTGTCTGTTGGCTGCTAAAAATGGTATTAAATACTCTAAGGCCCTCCCTCTCTGTAACATTCTAGTGGCCAAACAATTATGACTCACAGACAAACAGAGATAGTGGGCGTTCATTAGGTTCATACACCTCCATTCATTAAAAAGGAGGCATTATTTACATACATTTTTGCGTAAATCGGCACATATAATAAAACAACCTCTTTTTATGATTCCAAAAGGAGGTACAATTTATACAAATAATAGCCTAATGTGGCATATAAAAACAGCATAATAAATTATATAAAATTTATAAAAAAAATTGTTAAAATGATAAAAATTCAAACCTAAATCTAACAATAGCTTGAAGAATCTTTTGGCTCCCAGCTCGCTACCTAAATAAAAGAGAACATAGAAAACAATTGGTTACCGAAAGTTAAAGGTTTTTATGGATGTACAGTTTGCAAAGCTTGTAAACACAGGACAATGGAGAAATTCACATTTACTTCCCATGTGACAATAGAAAAATATCATATAAAACAACATGTCACCTGTAGAACTGATCATGTAATTTACAGTGGCGACCAACTTTATTCGAAGTTGGCTAGTTCCGCGAATTTCGGAATATCCCGGTGATGTGCGGTTTAGTAACATTTTCTCCTGGGATTGTATTGCGTTATATCGCGCCCGTGATTTAAGCATTTTATTCCCGCTGGCTGCAATACTGCAATGCCGTGTAAAAACGCATGGGGGCGTTTGCGAGCTGTTGTCTTTGAAGCCGAGAAATTCATGAATTGTAATGCAGTATATACTGTATATATACAGTATATACTGTATAACAACAACCCCTATAACTCCTAACATACACATAGAGTACTGTATATGCACATCAATGATACTATAGGCCGTCTCCTGGCGAGATGTGTTTGCAGCAGAGAGAGAACCGCTGCTCTCTCTGCGCAAACATCGGCACATTAAAAATTATTTAAAATACATTTTTATTCATAGAGTACATGTGCAGGGGGTCTCCGGAGCTGAACCGCGTTGGTTTCAGGTCCGGGGACCCCCTGCACCCCGAGATACCCCCCCTTTATGAGGTGCCGGTATCCCTCTGCATTTAAAGGTCCCGATCACGCGACCGCGACATGTAAACAAAGCAGAGGGATACCGGCACCCCCTAAAGGGGCCTGTATCTCGGGGAGCAGGGGGTCCCCGGACCTAAAACAAAAACGTTTCTGCTCCGGAGACCCTCTGCACATCTACAATATGAATAAAACACATATATAAATAAACACTCGTTCCTTACCTTAGCGGCTATGTGCTATGGTAACGAAGCAGCATGACTGTATTTTTAATAATATTGTACAGTGAGCAGGGGGTTCCCTGAGCCAGAAATTAATGCTCAGGGACCTCCTGCTCCTGCACAATATTATTAAAAATACAGAAATGCTGCTTCATTACCATAGCTGATAGCCGCTAAGGAAATGAAGGGGTTAACCCACCGTGCCCGTTTTATTGTGGGTAGCGGGGGTGGGTGAGTTTAGGACTTGCAAGGGGGGTTGCGGGTGCACTTAACCCCTTCACGACTGTAGCAGTTAATACCGATACAGTCATGAAGTGGTTAACCCCTCCCGCTACCCCCCAGCAATCCCTAAACAACCACCGTTGGGGCTAATACCCCCTTCACCCACCCCCGCTACCCACAATAAAAAAAACTCACACACAGCAGCAGCACAAAAAATAAATTAATAAATCTAAATAAATAAATAAATAAATACATTTAAAATACATTTGTATTCATAGTGTAGATGTGCAGGGGGTCTCCGGAGCTGAACCGCGTTGGTTTCAGGTCCGGGGACCCCTAGCTCCCCGAGATACAAGCCCCTTTATGAGGTGCCGGTATCCCTCTGCATTTAAAAGGTCCCGATCACGTGACCGCAGCCTGTAAACCAAGCAGAGGGATACCGGCACCCACTAAAGGGGCCTGTATCTCTGGGAGCAGGGGGTTCCCAGACCTAAAACCACAGCGGTTCAGCTCCGGAGACCCTCTGCACATCTACAGTATAAATGAAACACACACATCAATAAAGAATCGTTCTTTACCTTTGCGGCAATGTGCTATGGTGATGAAGCAGCATTTCTGTATTTTTAATAATATTGTACAGTGAGCAGGGGGTTCCCTGAGCCAGAAATTAATGCTCAGGGGACCCCCTGCTCCTGCACAATATTATTAAAATACAGAAATGCTGCTTCATTACCATAGCTGATAGCCGCTAAGGCAATGAAGGGTAAAGGCAGAATAAACAATAAATACATTAAATACATATTTTTAATGTGTGTGTGTTAAACTTCCCTGCCTTGACTAATCTATGTAAAAACCCCTCCCCCTATTGTGTGTGTTAAACTTCCCTGCCTTGACTGTAATCTATGTAACCCCCCCCTATTGTGTCTGCTAAACTTCCCTGCTTTGACTAATCTCTGTAAGACCCCCTCCCCCTATTGTGTCGGTTAAATCTCCCTGCCTGTGTTTCTGAGTGCAGTGTACTGTATGTAAATGTGGGGAGGGGGATCCCGTGTAAATAACCACACCCACACCCACTACCCACTACCCACAATAAAAAAATTTACACACAGCAGCAGCACAAAAAATAAATAAATCTAAATAAATAAATGAATATAAATAAATACATTTAAAATACATTTTTATTCATATTGTAGATGTGCAGGGGGTCTCCGGAGCTGAACTGCGTTGGTTTCAGGTCCGGGGACCCCCTGCTCTCCGAGATACAGCCCCCTTTATAAGGTGCCAGTATCCCTGTGCATTTAGAGGTCCCGATCACATGACCGCGGCCTGTAAACCAAGCAGAGGGATACCGGCACCCCCTAAAGTGGCCTGTATCTTGGGGAGCAGGGGGTCCCCAGACCTAAAACCAAAGCGGTTCAGCTCCGGAGACCCTCTGCACATCTACACTATGAATAAAAATGTATTTTAAATGTATTTATTTATATTCATTTATTTATTTATTTATTTAGATTTATTTATTAATTGTGCTGCTGCTGTGTGTGAATTTTTTTTATTGTGGGTAGTGGGGGTGGGTGAAGGGGGTATTAGCCCAAACGGTGGTTGTTTAGGGCTTGCGGGGGGTAGCGGGTGCACTTAACCCCTTCACGACCGTAGCGGTATTAACTGCTACGGTCATGAAGGGGTTAAGTGCACCCGCAACCCCCCCGCAAGTCCTAAACTCACACCAAGGGCCAAACACCCCCTTCACCCACCCCCGCTACCCACAATAAAAAAAATTCATGCACAGCAGCCCCACAATTAATAAATAAATCTAAATAAATAAATAAATACATGTATATAAATAAATATATGTATATATATACAGTATATATACTGTATATATATATACAGTATATATATAATAACAATCCCTATACATATATATTTATATACAAATATAAATATATATATATATATATATACAGTATATACACACACATGATGAACCAATATACAAATAAATGTAGAAGGGTTATCAAAATCATACTGTACTACAAATAACACTTCTCCATACAGACACACTACATTACAATGAATTTCCTTTAATAATCCTAACTGATTTTACAATCTAAATCATCAAATGACAAAGAAAAACCTCACATTCCAATCCATACATTGCATTTACATTGTATTTATGATGCATAAAATCTATGCACCATATACATTCTGCAAATGAATGTGAACAATATCATTGCAAGCAAAATACAGATAACTCCAAACAAGTCAACTATTTTAACCAATCAAGTAAACAAAAATCAATATACTGTATAAGTGCCAACCAGAAAACACAATTTAAAACCAAAGCTAACCCTTACAATACCAAGGATTACATCTATCTAATTGTAAAAAACATTATACTGTTCACACATTGAAGCATTGCAATAAACAACATACAGTACAGTACATCCCCTGTATCTCCCTGCCTTGGGTGTAATTTGTGTAAAGCCCCCTCCCCCCTAATGTTTCTGTTAAATCTCTCTGCCTTGAGTGTAATCTGTTTAAAGCCCCCTCCCCCCTAATGTTTCTGTTAAATCTCTCTGCCTGTGTTGCTGTGAGTGCAGCTAATGTAAATGTGGGGAGGGGGAGTTGGTTATAACCCCACCTCCTTGACTGTGATCTGTATAAAGCCCCCTCCCCCTAATGTTTCTGCCTGTATTGCTGTGAGTGCAGTGTATGTAAATGTGGGGGGGGGGACCCGATGTGCATACTGTGAGGTCTAACCACCCTCACCCCATACCCACATACCGTTCCCCCCCCCATCCTGGCCATGGCCCCTCCGCTTCTGCAAAACAGACACAAAAATGAAAACATCCAAAATAATGTCCCCTAACCCCTTAATCACCATAGCGGTTATTAACCGCTACAGTCATTAAGGGGTTAACCCACCCTCACCCACCACTCGGGATGCCTACATACCCTCCCACACTAACCCCCCCGTGAGGCCTGAACACCCTCACCCAGTACCCACAAGGGAAGCCTACCCACATACCATTGGGGAAACACCCCCCCCCCACCAGTACCAACAATAAAAACAACACAGTGACCCACAATAAACATCATTCTATTTATTAAATACATTACCCACCCCCTGTGCCCCCCCATAAATACATGATTTATTATTTTACAAACAGGGTTCATAACGCAGCCCCACGCGAGTCCCCGGTGGGCTGGCGGGGCACCTGGACAGACCTACAGGGTACAAGCAGCCCTTTTCAAACAGGTTCTGGAGGCCTGCTGGTGGATCCCGCCAGCACCATGGCCCTCAGGTGGTCTCCTTGGGTCACCATGGGCCACAATTGGGTCCCCACGGTAGGCCCAAGGATGTCTGGGAGCCCCGGGTCAGACCCACAGGTGTCTGCGGGGCCTCGGGTGGTTCCCACGGGGGTCTGGGGAACTCACGGGTGCTCACTATGGGTCTGCGGTGCCCACACAGAAGTGGGACCACACAGCTTCATCCCCGCAGACTACGGGTCCGCGGTGCCCCCACAGAAGTGGGACCACACAGCTTCATCCCCGCATGTGTCACCGGTGGAACCACCAGCCTGGTACCCGTGAAATACCCGAGGAAACCACAGTTTGTCTCCATAGGTCCCACGCGGAACCACGGAACAAACCCTGAATGTAAAAAAAATAAACCTGGCCTATAACTTCAATACATACACCCCCCCCCAACACCTACAGTACAATAATGTGCAAAATAACTATTATCCAGATATGGATAATAGATTAATTGCCCATCATTAAAAACATTAACTAGCATATTCAAATAAATAAAGTGCTACTGACCTCATCAATACGAAGTGTCCGTCGCCAGCAACATCCTTGTCTTGTCCACAAAATACATTGCCAAAACAAAGCCGATACATTGCAATTATATTCAGATATCAATTAACCCCTTAAACACCTTATCGGATAATAACCGCAAAGGTAATTAGGGGGTTAAGCCACACTGGCCCAATACCCACCCTCCACCAATGAATTTGTACAGTGGCTTCATCATGCAACTACAGTTTATATACAGTATATATAAAAAGGATGTGACGTCATTGAAAGCTTGTCACATGGTACTAGAGCCAATCAGAGCGTGGGAACTCCATCCCTACTCTGATTGGCTGTAGTATGTCACAGGGACTTTCTGGGAACCCCCTGCTCACTGTACAATATTTTTAAAAATACAGAAATGCTGCTTCATCACCATAGCACATAGCCGCAAAGGTAAAGAACCATTCTTTATTGATGTGTGTGTTTTATTTATACTGTAGATGTGCAGAGGATCTCCGGAGCTGAACCGCTGTGGTTTTAGGTCTGGGGACCCCCTGCTCCCCGAGATACAGGCCCCTTTATGGGGTGCCGGTATCCCTCTGGTTGGTTTACAGGCCGCGGTCACCTAATCGGGACCTTTAAATGCAGAGGGATACCGGTACCACATAAAGGGGGCTGTATCTCGGGGAGCAGGGGGTCCCCAGACCTGAAACCAACGCGGTTCAGCTCCGGAGATCCCCTGCACATCTACACTATGAATAAAAATGTATTTTAAATGTATTTATTTATATTCATGTATTTATTTATTTAGATTTATTTATTTATTTTTTGTGCTGCTGCTGCTGCTGCTGCTGCTGCTGCTGCTGTGTGTGAGGTTTTTTTATTGGGGGTAGTGGGGGTGGGTGAAGGGGGTATTAGCCCCAATGGTGGTTGTTTAGGGCTTGCGGGGGGTAGCGGTAGGGGTTAACCCCTTCATGACCGTAGCGGTATTAACTGCTACGGCCGTGAAGGGGTTAAGTGCACCCGCAACCCCCCGCAAGTCCTAAACTCACACCAAGGGCCAAATACCCCCTTCACCCACCCCCGCTACCCACAATAAAGCAGGCACGGTGGGTTAACCCCTTCATTGCCTTAGCGGCTATCAGCTATGGTAATGAAGCAGCATTTCTGTATTTTTAATAATATTGTGCAGGAGCAGGGGGTCCCCTGAGCATTAATTTCTGGCTCAGGGAACCCCCTGCTCACTGTACAATATTATTAAAAATACAGTCATGTTGCTTCTTTCCATAGCACATAGCCGCTAAGGTAAGGAACGAGTGTTTATTTATATATGTGTTTTATTCATACTGTAGATGTGCAGAGGGTCTCTGGAGCAGAAACGTTTTTGTTTTAGGTCCAGGGACCCCCTGCTTCCCGAGATACAGGCCACTTTAGGGGGTGCCGGTATCCCTCTGCTTTGTTTACATGCCGCGGTCACGTGATCGGGACCTTGTAATGCAGAGGGATACCGGCACCTCATAAAGGGGGCCGTATCTCGGGGAGCAGGGGGTCACCGGACCTGAAACCAATGCAGTTCAGCTCCGGAGACCCCCTGCACATGTACACTATGAATAAAAATGTATTTTAAATAATTTTTAATGTGCCGATGTTTGCGCAGAGAGAGCAGCGGATCTCTCTCTGCTGCAAACACATCTCGCCAGGGGACGGCCTATAGTATCAATGATGTGCATATACAGTACTGTATGTGTATGTTAGGAGTTATAGGGGTTGTTGTTATACAGTATATACTGTATATATATATATACTGCATTACAATTCATGAATTTATGCCATCTGGTGGACACGAGAAGCATTGCAGCCTAGTAAATCCTGAACCATTATCAATTAACACATCAACCGTGCTTCAGCCGGGCATGCGCCTGGCTGGGAGCCCGGCATGCTCTGTGTGAACAGTGTGGCATTCCAGGAACATGCCAGGTACAAGCCGGTGATTACTTCGAATAAAAGCTGCCGCTGCTGTACATGATCACATGACCCTGTGGATTACAGTACATAGGGAAAACCTCGAGAGATGTACGAATTAGAATTTTAGAACACTTAGGAAACATCAGGCGGGGGGTTAATACACATCTCCTGTCAGAACATTTCATTAAGTACCATCAAGGAAATCCCACAGGGTTGACATTTACGGTCCTAGAAAAAGTCTCACCCCATTGGAGGGGAGGGGATCGCAATGTCCAGTTAACAAAAAGAGAAACCTATTGGATTTTCACATTGAAAACCCTAACTCCAGGGGGGCTCAATGTGGATATTGAATTGGGAGTGTTTCTTTAAGGATTGATAATAAAGATTTCTTATGATGTTATAAATATACATTATGTGTGATATTATATTAATTATTAATTATGTTTTCTTTTATGTCTCCTTTTTTTGAGAAATACCACTATCGTCGTTAATGAAGTTAAAAATAAAGTTAGATTTAGGTTTGAGTTTTTATCATTTTAACATTTTTTTTTATAAATTTTATATAATTTATTATGCTGTTTTTATATGCCACATTAGGCTATTATTTGTATAAATTGTACCTCCTTTTGGAATCATAAAAAGAGGTTGTTTTATTATATGTGCCGATTTACGCAAAAATGTATGTAAATAATGCCCCCTTTTTAATGAATGGAGGTGTATGCACCTAATCAACGCCCACTATCTCTGTTTGCCTGTGAGTCATAATTGTTTGGCCAATAGAATGTTACAGAGAGGGAGGGCCTTAGAGTATTTAATACCCAGTTTAGCAGCCAACAGACACTCCTGATGATGCCGTAACAACGGCGAAACATGTAGAGTGTTTCAGCCCATACCGAAGAGGAAGAACAACTGAGGTCCACCCCTGTCATCAGATCCAGAAGTTCGCTTAACAACCGGAAGTGACGCAATGGGAGTGCCTGGCGTGGACGCGAGAGTATTGCGGTGGAGCAGAGGATAGTGAGGAACTCAAAAGGATCGCGACCAGATGAGCACCCACTACCTATAATATCATACTGCCTACCTCGATCATATGAAGTGTAAGCCTGCATTTTTTTAATCCCTTTTAATACTAAATACCATCTGCACTATATGGTCTCTTTTCTAGTTTTTTTCTCCTTGGAGGTTGGGGGCTGGTGGCTGCTGTATACACAGGGAACATCCACCCCTTAAGTTGGATGACTGCCTGAATTTGACTGCTTTATTGTGAGTAGTAATTTTTGAGCTTTGTTTGCACAAATTTATTCACAACAGTATTAGACTATGTAGTGTTTCTTTATTTCATAACTACGAGACGAGCTCCCCTGATTTGTTGGAAGAGCAACTACTGAGACACCTGCTGTTGCCTGTTGTAGCATATAATGACACAGTTTCATATACGGCGCAACAATTAGACAGGCTTGTTGCATTTCATTACAGAAAACATGTGCAATATTCTTTAGACATAACATGTTCGTTACACAAATGGAGCTACGCTAATATGCAAAATTGTATTATTATTATAAAACTAGTGGGTTTTCCTGGGCCAATGTAATATCTCACTTATTTACACTGACCTTGCGGTAAATGAATACATGTTAACACTAAAATCGACAAGGTAATTTTATTCATGAACAATATGTGTTTAAATAATGTGAACAGATGTATGTTGATTTCAGACTTATGAAGCTGCGTGTCATTCAACTACAAAATCACCCACAAAGCAGGATCTGATGCTGCACATGTACTAAACCCCATAACAGTGGACTTCAATACATATATGAGGTACTGTTGTACCAAACATTACATACACAGTTACACATGGCTAAGAATTAAGAATGTGAGTTCACGAAACATGGGGCCGCAATGTATATTATGTGAAAGAATGTGCTAAGTATAACATATTCATAATGTTAAGAAAAACCAATATCAGTGGGTTTGACACACAAAGGATACAAAGCACACACACAACAACCGTATGCATAGGTTAAAATATTCTCCTTTGTGTAAGCGAGTTCTTATCCACTATCAACATTGTGAAGTTCATCTTAGAATGGAGCGTTTATTAACTCAGACAACACATACTGCAGTTGGCAGCAATGAAGAAATACACATGTTCTCTTTACATGAAGGACTCTAATTTAAAGGTGTTACAATAGGCAGAAAAAAACACCCACAAGTGTGACACAGTAGACACAATTGTTTAAATTCTAACATTAAATGGGTGACACTAGTAAGTACGTTACATGTTCGTTACAACTGCGACAATGAAAGTGAAACTGCGTTCAAGGCCGCAGGACTATTATCAAAGATGAGCGATCATTGCATTTTCCCTGCATAAAAAAAAATATATATACTTGACAATACAATGCAATGGGGCATGCTATCGCGCAAATTAAGACCTAAACAATAGCATCATGTAACAGTGGAATTGTCTTTCTGCGTGAATTTAGCAATGGAGACACGAAAAAACTAGAGAAAGCCACTACTGAAGCTCCATCTTGTCCACATGGGCATGTGTTAATCTTTGGACCTTGACCATCCAACGACATGACACTGTGGCGGACCACTGCACTATGCCCCATCCTATCCGTTGGCCAATGAGGAGACAACAGTTGGTATCCACAGGTCCACCAACACCATAACAACTAAACATGTTTGTCCGCCAAATAACAACACTGTGTACATGTCAATAAGTGTATGACAGGACCTCACTGTAAACCACAAGTACATGCTCTAACGGTCCTGAGCCACAAAGGTAGTACACAAATATGTCGAATTGATAGTTTTCTATCGTTATTCTACATGAGGTTACTAAATACTTATGTCAGATTGTTTTTACACACGGCAATAACCATGCAGTCCCTGCGCACGAGGCACGTATGTCCTGTGTTTGCAAACACATGAGTTCTGCATACATCTTGCAAGATATCGTACCCTTCAGCAGCATATCAGCTATGAAGCACAGCAATGTGAATTCTCTAACCATCACAAGTGAACACAGGCAATCATATGTTTTCGCATCTGCATAGGGAAGTTACCGTATAACATGTCCCAATAGCACGAGGAAAGAAGTTAACTTTGTATGTATGAAAGTCTATGAACAACTGCAGAATGATTATCTACTTAATGCTGTCTAAAATGCAATGCACAGAACTGTATGTAATTATGAAACATAACAGTGGATACATTGACAATTTAGGCAGCAGTTGAAGACCACTATCAAAAGAACAGTGGTTGACCATCCTTTTTTATGACATACACGTCTGCAAAGTCTATACAGTTTTCCAGAATTAAATGAACATAGAACTATACTGAACAATACATGCGTGCTACACCAGCCATTGTGAAATAGCTATATGTCTCTCTACCATGTGACAGTTAAAAAAAAGTCATGTCATACCAATACTTACCTTCTGATGACAAACTCAGCGAAGTGTGTGGGCCCGGATGTGCTTGAATGAGGAAACCGCCACCGGGAAGCAGGTAACCATAAATAAAAAAACCCTTAAAATTCCTAAATCCTGGGAGTCTTCTTGATTCCATTTGTAATCCACACTGATGCTCTTCATCTGTGTATTATCCGTTTGAATATATGTTATTCCTGCCATTGTTATCTTCTTCTGCCACGCCCTGTCTTTCTTGGTGTTCTATAGGTCCTCCTTCACTGCGTCTGGCATGAAAATGACACGACACAGGCTTTTGTAGGGCTATGACGTCATTTTTTGGTAATCTTGTTCCCACGCTCATGATTGGACTGTGAAAACCATGTGAATGGGGCGGGAACCATCAATAAGATGTCATTTAAAGGGAATGTCCCAAGCCAACCTGAGTGACTAGCCTTTATTTTCCTTTAACAAGATGTCACAAACACAGAGATGTTCCTCCTCACATGGTATGATAGCCAATCAAAAAATGAATGCAGTTCACACGGTGTGATTAGCTACCGCACCATGTGAGGCGGGCAGGCTTGGCTGCCGTCATCTTAAAGGGAAATTAAAAACACCCATTGTCATTGGCTGGCGTCATTGCCTTTAATTTACGTCATACAATTTGATGGTGTCTCCGACAGCGACACATGTTTTTCGCAGACCAATCATAACCGTGGGAATAATATGCATCAAGAGTGACGTCATAAGCCTTTAAAAACCTCGTCTCCATTTTCACACAGACACCGCGGAGGAAGGACATCAGTAACAAGATGAAGAACAGGGTGTGGCAGATGCAGTTAAGAAAACAAGGTAGATCAATAAAGAATACGTTCAAGATACAGATGAAAAAAACAACTTACACACACTTCGTGGACATTCACTTTGGAATAAAGAAGGCACAGTCGATTGTGGATTTATTTTTTTTATTAGGTGAAGGTTCTATTTTCCGTGTTGGATTTTTTGATCACGAGGTTCCTGTTCGACCTTATTCAGCGACTGGTGCATCTAATGGTAAGAAAACACACGACATATATTTACTGTTGATGTCAACGTTGTTTATAATATTTTACAAACAATCCTATAGTTGCACATTTCCTCTTCTTTGCCCTGTTCTCATGTATGTCACTATGAATAAACATACGTATAAGTCAAGTCCAAATTTGTATTGTATGTGACCTTTATATGTTCTTCAATGGATTTAGATGCTCTTTCATTACACCTATATATATATGTACAGGCATACCCCGATTTAAGGACACTCACTTTAAGTACACTCGCGAGTAAGTACACATCGCTCAACAGGCAAACGCCAGCTCACGCATGCGCCTGTCAGCACGTCCTGAACAGCAATACCGGCTCCCTACCCGTACCGAAGTGGGCAGTCTATAGAGCCTGTTACAAATGCTTTATTTACATCAGTTATGCACGTATATGACGACTGCAGTACAGTACAAGCATCAATAAGTGGGAAAAAGGGAATGCTTCACTTTAAGTACATTTTCACTTTACATACATGCTCCGGTCCCATTGCTTACGTTAATGCGGGGTATGCCTGTATGTGACCAATAGAAGTACATACATCAAACTATCATCCAAAGTTATTTGATTACTGTGTGTTAGGCTTCCATGGATATTTTAGATAAGTATTATTGTGTGCTTCACATACATATGTGTATGTAAGCTTCATGTTATTATTAGAAATATTCATTTACTGCCTGTTTGTTGTTGCATGTGTAGTGCAAGCAAGAGTGACTAGCATGCTTATTTTTAAACATATAACTTTTATGAATGGTGTGTTGCCAGTATTTAACTTGTGTCATACCTGTGCTTTGACATGTAATGGTCAGTTCATTAAGTAATGTATGGTTACGTTGTTTCCTTCACTGACTTTGTTAGCACTGAATGATTGCGTTTCTATATTGTTCCACATTTTTTATTTCATTGTGGTAATTTATTGGAAAAAAAAGAACATGATTTAGACATCACTTGTATCATGTACACACTTTGCAATTGTGATTTGTTCTGAAAATGTCATAGATATTATTGCGCTTTGTTGCAGTTACATTTTTGGATAGATTAGTATTTGTGGATTTAAATCAGCAAACATTTTGTTTATATTGTTTACTCATGTAAATATATATATATTGATATCTATATGTATATATTTATATACATATATATACACGATGAAGCAACTGCCCAAATAAGTGTGTGACATTTGTGTATGGGGTCACTGTTCCTTACACACCTTATTGCCATTTGAGATTACCAACAGAGACGGTAATTTATGTGTACAGTAATATTAAAATGGCTTTGCTATGTATAATGTGGTCAATGGAGGACGGAGGCCCATTGATGTTTGAGGTTATTTATATTGCAGATGTTGGTACAGAGAAGTTAATTTTCTTACCGTACATTGCATTGCTGATTGACCAACAATCTATTAGACATATCTTCATTACATGTCATCTCCACATAACTCTACTGTATGTGTTAGGCGGCGGGGGCATGGATAGGTGTGTTTAAATTTCCAATGTTTCTTAGGGTAAATGGTCCACTATAAGCCTGCTACTACGCATTAACACCTTCATTGCCTTGACAGATAGTAAGTAAGGTCATGAAGCTGCTGTAATGTAAAGTTATAAATTATGTGCCAGAGAAGGGTGACTCCAGAAAAGAACCACATTCGTTCATGTGTCTGGGACCACCAAGTTTCAACTATTTAGGCCACGGCATGGTGCAGCGGATGACAGTTTGGCCGCCATCTTTATACAGCCCACATAGCGTCTTGGCCCTGTAACGCGTGAAAAATTGTGTTTCTCAGGCAAAAATGAAAGCGTTTCTCCTCAGTGTGCACCCTGATCCCGCACATTATAAAATATATGATAATTAATACAGCTTCATTGGCATTACTGATATCCGTGACGCAATTGCTTTTGTTGTATGTGTTTTGTTGTTTTACTAATAGTGTACATGTGATGGGGGTGTCCAGAGTACAACAGAGTTATTTTCACCATAGGGAAGAACCAAATTCAGGAGATATAGGGCCTGTTCGGTCCTGCCACTATCCCCCGCACTTGTACAGCTTCCGTTTCACGTGACCGGGACACTAACATTCTGCAGGGGATACCGGCACCCCTTAACGGGGCCTGTATGTTATGAAGTAGGGTGTCCAGGATGATGAACCCAATGCGGTTCAGCTTGGTACACCACAGCCACATGAACACAATTATAATGAAGCATTTTTGTACACCATGATCGCCTGAAATAGCCCTTCATAGAGACGCTGCTTCTCCATTTTGTTCTTAAAGCCACCTATATTTATATTCATTCTCGCGCAGTATATATGTCACCACCATTGCGCGTGTTCACGGAGGTGCTCGACAGATATTGCATTACTACCTAATCCAGGGCGAAAAGTGTGGTGAAATAGCTTCTGAAGAACGCATATGTCTTCAAGCATTGATGGCAGAAAACATTTTATGACCTATCTCCTCACATTAACACACCTTTGTACATCACACCCTGTGTTCCAATTTTGAGCCAACTTTACAGACTTGTTAGATTTGCAAATAAACAACGCACACATGTTCATATGTTTTACCTTCCATATTTACATACAGTGGCGGCCGATCTGAGTCTAAATCGGCTAGCTCCGCGGCTCTCAGATTATCCCGGTAAGGTGCGTTTTTTTGTCGTTTTCGCCCGGAGTGAACTGAGTTATTTTTGCGCTCGTGATATTAGCATTTTATTCTCGCTGTCTGCAATACTGCAATGCCATGTAAAAACTCAGGGGGGCATTTGCGAGCTGTTGTCTTGGAAGTCTAATACCTTCGCGGTTCAACCTACGTCAGTACACAGTCTGTGTGTGTGCGCGCAGTAATTCTAAATTTGCATATTTAAAGTATACATGCATTTGCAGTGCTGTTCTGCAGTACAGTATGTCTCAGTATGTCTCATTTGAAAATTGTTGAAACGCATAGGCGTGTACTGTACTGTAACAATGTCACATTTCGGCATATACAGCGCTCTCCCCTTGCTCAGGATAATTAACTGCACTGCAGGGTATTTCAACTTCTTATCTTCTCTATAATGCAGTACATCTCTCCCACACCATTCCTTTGAACGTGTGTCTGGTTTCAATCACATTCCTGCTTGACAGCAGGAATTTACTGCGCATGCGCCTGTAACTTCGCCCACCACTGCTTGCTTGCCTGAGTGAGTGACCAAAAAAAAATAAAAAAAAATTTTTTTATCGTAATTTTTTTTTTTTCTCCACAAGCCTGCAAAAACCATTTTACTGTATTACGATATTCAGTCTGTGCTGTAGCTTTTGACTGCGACCCTGTGCGTTTGACTGCACATGGTTGTTTTGTGTGCTTTTTACGTACTGTATTTGGGTGTGTATTATTATGATGAACTGCCTTTTGAAATTAAAGTATGTCTTTAGCTTTGAACTTCATGCAGCTGTACCCTGTAGCCCCTTCCCCCACGAATGCTAGCTCAAGGATTTGAAATTCCACGGAGTCGTTAATTTTCTGAATTTTGGCATTGTGTTCTTAATCCGTCCATAGCCGAGCTACAAAGCCTCACTGCGCCTGCGTGTAATTCTCTTTGAGTTGAGAATTTTGAGGCTTTGTTTACGGCATGTGCCTGTGTGTAATCCTCTTTCGGATGGGAGCTAGTTTATTCCTGCTCATGCGCCTGTAACTTTACCCACCACTGCTTGCTTGAGTGCCCCACCAAAAAATTTTTAATTATGATTTTTTAACTGTTATTTTATCCACAAGCCTGCAAAAAAAATCTTGATATTACGATATTAAATCTGTGCATTTGCCTGCACATGGTTGATTTGTGTGCTTTTTATGTACTGTATTTGGGGAGTGTAGATGAACTGCCTTTTGAAATTACTGTACTCTACAGTACAGTATGTTATTTCTTTGAACTGCTGCATGACTAATCCTTCATCCCTCCCCCACGCACACACAAACTCTTATCGACAAACACCTCCACTGAGTCATTAATTTTCTGAAGTTAGTTAGTCATTGTGTTTTTAATCCGTCCCTAGCCAAGCGTCAATCGCCTCACTGCGCCTGCGTGTACTCTAATCCTTTTAGAGATGGGAGCTTGCTGCTTACTGCGCATGAGTCACCCAACCCCTATCTCCACAGAGTCGTTAATTTTCTGAATATTGTCATTGTGTTATTATTCCGTTCATAGCCGAGCTACAAAGCCTCAGTGCGCCTGCGTGTAATCCTCTTTGAGATGGGAGCTAGCTGGTTACTGCACGTGACTCACCCCACCCCCCCCCAACCCTTTGAGGCTTTGTTTACGGTAACGCTATGGAAAATCTCTTCTTGATTTTGAAATGTAAATCTGGTTTGCACAGCATTGTGAGAATTGAGAGTTAAAAAACAATTAACTGATACATGTTGTTTTGTCATTCATTCTTATTCATTGGTGTACTATAGGGGTGGGGTTTGTGGTTGTTGTCAATGATTATGATTAGCAGGAATGTGAATAAATATTTATTTTATAAGGAACCAAAAAATACAAATATTAAAAAAATCATGAATAATACATAATGCAGTCTTTATTAAGTTCTTCTGGCAGATTGAAATTGGATAAACATTTAGAAAACATTTGTAAAACATGGGGAAACATGAATAATGCACATTTATAAGAATATTATTTAATAATATATACTGTAATGTATAATATATATATATACTACTATTGTACTGTACACAGAATGAGTAACAAGATAAAGACGGAAAAAATAATATTACTA
This sequence comes from Ascaphus truei, assembly GCF_040206685.1. NCBI lineage: Eukaryota > Metazoa > Chordata > Amphibia > Anura > Ascaphidae > Ascaphus > Ascaphus truei. The sequence continues at coordinate 155,211,700 of NC_134485.1, read as the reverse complement.
TATATATATATATATATATATATATATATATATATATATATATATAGTAATATTATTTTTTCCGTCTTTATCTTGTTACTCATTCTGTGTACAGTACAGTAGTTCATTGAGAGAGGAGAGGTTTTGTGTACATCATTACTGCTATTTATATACTGTACATTTGACTGTACAAACAGATTAAACTGGACACAAAACCCCACCTCCCCCGAGGCCACCCTTTTTTCCTGAAACGACAAGAAAACAAAAAATTAGTGCAGTTATGTGCGTACTGTATTATGGCATTGTGTGTTGTGTAGTACTACTGTACATGGCTGGTGCTGCTTTCTCTGGAAAGAAAAACATTGAGCAGTTAGTAGGCAGTTACTGTAGTACTGTCAAACTAGTCTATACTGGAACTACTGTATACTCTGACTACTGTTAAATACTATGTACTATAACCTGATGACTGGTGCTGCTCTCTCTGTAAAGAAAAACAGTAACTACTGTATACTTTGACTAATCGGAAAGAAAAAATCTGTGCCATACTTACCTGTATCATGAAGACAGGAATGAGGGATAGTATCCCTATAAACGGGTCTCAGCTAGCTCAGGGTAGAGTATATGTATAATGATAATGATAACCTCTGTGACCAAGGTATAGGAGCAAATATAAGTGCTGGGGAAATTCTGATAAACCATATGTAATGGTACATGAGTTGGTATATGTGTACTAATGACGCTGTGTGGCTGGCTCAGGTCTCCATACACTGGCGACACACTTTATTCGAGCTCGGCTAGTCCCACGAATTCGGGTATACCCGGGTGTATTGAGGTTTATGACTGTTTTCTGCCCGAGTGCATTGGGTTATTTTCCAGGCAGGGATTGAAGCATTTTATTCCCGCTGGCTGCAATACTGCACAGTATATATATATATACTGCATTACAATTCATGAATTTATGCCATCTGGTAGACACGCGAAGCATTGCAGCCTATTAAATCCTAATCATTATCATTTAACAGATCAGCCGCCCGTCAGCCAGGCATGAACCCAGGCTGGGAAGGCAAACGCAACGGGGCTTGTCAGAGGTGAGGAGCGGCACATTCCAGGTATCTGCCAGGTACATACTGGGTATTTGCTCGAATAAAGTGTGTCGGTGCAGTATATGCCATAAAGTTCCCAAACAAGCCCCAACAGAACCAAAAAGTACATACCAGAATTGATCTTTATTTCAGTGGGAATCCCCTTTTGCAGCACAGCTCTTTCCTTGTAGTGGGTGCTTCACGTCCATAGAAGTACACAGAAGAGTAGTCCCAAGGGGGGCACAGGCCGAGCACTGCCAAACCAGAGAGGGAGAAAGGGGGCTGCATCCAGTGGTATTAAAAATGTATTTTATTGAGTGGTCAAAAAAAGAACATATTCCCTTTTACGCGTTTCGGGAATTGCGTCCCTTTCTTTTTGACCACTTTTTGAGAAAGGGACGCAATTCCTGAAACGCGTAAAAGTGAATATGTTCTTTTTTTGACCACTCAATAAAATACATTTTTAATACCACTGGATGCAGCCCCCTTTCCCCCTCTCTGGTTTGGCAGTGCTCCGCCTGTGCCCCCCTTGGGACTACTCTTCTGCTTACCTGTATCATACTGTACTTACAATACTACAGCACAGTACAACTTTCCTGATGCTTGCCCATTACGCGCGATCACAATGGGCAACACAGTGGCAATATGGTCTATATATGTATTGCAGTGTTCCACGGTGAGTACATCGTTCCAAAAACTCATTATGCCTTTCAACAACTCGTCCTTTTTGGAGGGTTTCGCCACTTTCCGGATATGGTCCTTCAGCTGATGCCAGACCATTTCAATCGGATTGAAGTCTGGCGATCTGTCATTGGAAAAAAAGGACAATTAGTTTAAGAGATACAGTACACAGTAAAAACAGTGGGGAAAAAAATGAGACACGGTTACCGCACTTACTCCGCACCGCACTTACTCCGCTGGCGTCTTCACCCAGTTGATACCGCGCTCAAGGATATGCGCTGTTGACGCGTTGTGCTTCGGATCGTTGTCCTGATAGAAGCGGTGACCATTCGGGAACTCGCGTGTGATGTATTGCACTATCTCAGGGACAATGTTGTCTTGGAAGAAAGCTTTAGTCATGATTCCTATAGCAAGAAAAGAAAAGTGCTCAAAAAACTGCAGAATACTACAGTACAGTGCATACAGTAAGGCTACACTAGTAAAGTACAGTGCATAAGGCTACATTCTTTTTCATATATTTTACCTTCAAAGATGACAATGCATCCTGGTCCACGCCTAGAGATGGCACCCCACACATGCAGCTTCACGGGGTGTTTTGGCCACAGCTTCAAAGATATGCGGCCTCTTTTGTGGAATGCAAAGCTTGCAAATCTCTCCAGCGACACAGTTGACTCGTCAGTGAAGATGCAATCCTGGAAAGTTTCCCCACTGTCGATCCATGCCTGGGCCTGGACCACTCTTTTAAATTTTTTGCGTCCCTTATCATGGGGTAAACTCTGTAATGACAAGGAATAAATAATTTTAGCGGTACAGTACAGTTTCCTAAACAACACTTTTACCTCCTGTACTGTCCAGTACTAACCTCACACGTCCATATTTCCATCCACTGCTGCGTCTCATCTTCTTTATGCTGGTCTCGGATACAGTGAGATTGTGATTTTCCTGCAGAGTGTATTTGACCCTTAATGCACTCTTCTCATCATTCTCCTCACTTATTTTGTCCACCAGAAGAGTTGTCTCCCTACAATGTAAAGAAAAACAATCCGGTAAGTAAAAATATTAGAGACAGTAGATCAACAGGATACAATATATTGTTCTATTAATATGCAGCAATATAAAAAATATATATATACTGTTGTAATATAAATATAAATAAAAAATATATATATATACAGTTGTAATATAAATATACAAAATATATATACTGTTGTAATATAAATATAAATAATATATACAGTTGTAATATAAATATAAATATACAAAATATATATATACTGTTGCAATATAAATATAAATATACAAAATATATATACTGTTGTAATATTAATATAAATATACAAAATATATACTGTATACTGTTGTAATAAAAATATAAATATAAAAAATATATATACAATGTAATATAAATATAAATATACAAAATATGTATATTGTTGTAATATAAATATATATATACAAAATATATATACTGTTGTAATATAAATATAAGTATACAATATATATATACTGTTGTAATATAAATCAACAGAAATAACAAAAATATTAGATACAGTACTGTAGGTGTACAGTACATTTTTTGATCTAATTTTTTTTTTAAAGTTTTATAAATATACTTACGCGTTAGTTACCCTTGGTGACATTTTGTGTTCTTGTTTTTTTCCGTATGCATGATAGCTCACGGTGGTTGCTGGCACAACGAGGCCAGAAGTAGCTAACCAGCGTTGGATAGCAGCAATTCGGTGTCCGCTCGTGTACATCTCCTTAATTCGCATGCTGAGATCCTTGGAAATCTTTTTAACAACCATTGCTGCGAGTAGAAAGAAATACAAACACAAGAATGTATATTCGATGTTTCGTCGATGTGTATTCAATGTGCAGTGAATCCACAAAATGGATGGTGTATTTATACGGTAATGACTAACATTAGAGTACGCCCAGTTTCAACACCTGTACCTCGCTGCCATGCATAAAAGGTTACTAACTTTGCATAGCCCACCACTCCATGATCTTTATCTGAACTTGCCCTTGTCCAGATACTGAATTTTGCCATCTGCTTCCATGGATCAACCCCGATTCTATGGACGCAGGAAGCCACTCGCCTCTGCCATGCCTGTCAAGCAGAAACATCGAAAGGCGGTTGCCGTTTCCACGCCAAGGCAAAAGTGACAGGCTAAGGCCAATAAAGAAAACCTTCTGCTGACCCTAAAGGCTAAGGGTTTTCATAGACGTCAGCCTTATTATGTAAAGAAGATATACGGTGATGTACTCTCGACGCAAAACGATTGGCAGCCAACCCATCGAACCCGCAGACCACTTCCTCACATACACTTCAACGACTCTGCCGCCGCTGTCCCGGAAATCTTCAGCCCGTCTTCTCAACCCCTCGTCCTCGACGCTGCCGCCGCCCTCCCGGAAACCCACAGGCTATCCTCTACAGTTCTATCCGACAACGCTGCCTCTGCAATCCACGGATCACTTTCGCCTTTGCTCTTAGACGACTCTGCTTCTCGCCCGGAAATCCAAAGGTCACTTTCTCCATCCCTCTTCGACGACGCTGCCACTTCTCCTCTACCGGATATCCACAGGTCACCTCCTCCACCCTTCTTCGACGCCGCCGCTTCACTCCATGGAACCCCCATCTCATCCTCCGTTGCACCCATCCACCCAGATGTCCACACGCCATGCACAAGAAACAGCTCATTAGACCGGATGCTGAATGGGATAAGTGTGCATCTCCCCAGGAACTCTATTGTGCTGGCAAAGATAGATCTGCTTCTGGAGACAATGCTAAATGTGGAACAATGGATGCTACATATGGATCAACGGATGCTAGATATGGATCAACGGATGCAACATATGGATCAACGGATGGATCGACGGATGGAGAAAATAGAGGCTGACAAAGCGGGTATACATAATTTGCTCGGTGTTAATGCCCCTGTTTCCCCAATGCCGGAGCAGGGGGGTGACATGGATGTGATGAATGGGAGCATCTCCCCCTTCCATCACCAAGCGCACCCCCTCCACCAGAAGATGTAGTGTACATGTATGCCGTTGAGGAGGACATGATAACCCCGTCAATACCACGCCAGGAGACAACACGGTGACCAAAACCGGAGGAAAGCTTCCTCCCAGACAACCTACCATCGCCCGTTGCCTCAAGCACACCCGCTCGCAGAAGGTACATGAAAGCTTGATCGAAACTGCACGTGAAATCCGGCTCAGGTGTTCTGGATAGACAGCAAGGGTTGTCACTGACGGTGGGACTGTTATTGGAAGCCGGTGCCGGTGCATTGCTTGGCAGCGACTGTCGTTTCTTAGTTGGTTTTAACACGACCCTTCGCTTTTTGCCATCTGCATGATCATAGATACAGGTAAAAGCCGGTGATACACACCAATACCCTCCAAAAAATTGTGGCTCAATACGATAAAAACAGGGATTGCTACATAACCTTATCCTTATTGCATGCTTCCCTGTATGAGGAGCTGGCGAAAATTTGTAAAAGTCATAGTTTTCGATAAAATACTGATACATTTGTACAACTGTTGCCATCTTATCATCTGTTGCATTAATCGCTGCCCATATCAAATACGCGTAACTTCTGTTGGGTTTTTGGAAAACGGGCTGCACTTGAACACTCATGGCGGGCAGCGAGTCTCTGGAGAATACTGTAACCGAAACTAGTCTTTGTCTTTCTTTAATATGAAAGCCTAAATTGATACATTTTTGCAACCTCTTCCTTCAGTCTCAAGGCCAAGTTACAATAGCACACTGTGGTATCTTTTTTAAACGAAACACCTGCAAGTTGACACATTACTGAAGCGCATGCGCATTACAATTCATGAATATCTGCCATCTGGCGGACACGCAAAGAATTGCAACCTATTAAATCCGAACCATTCTCAATAAATGCATCAACCGCGCGTCAACCGCGCATGACCCGTGGCTGAGAACGCAAAATGAATGTGGCATGCTCCAGGAGAAGTGCGTCGCATTCCAGGAAAAAGCCAGGGAAAAACCGGCGATGTGTTAGACTCAGATGAGCCGCAGCTGTATATTTTATGCGTTTAAATAATGCTTATATGAAAGGTAACAAACACAATGGAATCCAAGACTTTATCATGACTGTTACATACACATTGTTCCTTCTTGTACTGTAATCTATGTTTTGAACTTTGTCAAGTACCACATAGTAACATACACAATCTACTTACCTCCTTCTCCACACAAAATCACAAAGAACTCTTACATTGAGAGCAGCAATCACTATCCTAAAAACAAAAAAAAAATTACGAATGTCAGGTCCTCTAACAACTCAGAACTGTATATGTTTTCAATTGTAAAGATCAATAAATTCTTACCTGCAAAGTAGTTGTTAATGACATTTAAACGTGTCTCCACACCACTGGCTGTCTGTTCGTTGTCTCCAGCAGGATGCACAGGGTGTCCTTCTTCTATGCAGTCTCTTATGTCAGCATCAACATTATGGGTGATTTAGATATTGTGCCCAATGCAGCATGCTATCACAATGTCTGACACCTTTGTGGGCAAATATTGCAGAGCGCCACCAGAGTGTGAAAGACAACTAAATTTGCTTTTCATGACTCCAAAAGTCCTCTCTATAACAGACCTTGTTGCGATGTGGGCCACATTGTACCTTTGCTCTGCTGCTGTTTGTGGATTTGCAAATTGTGTTAACAGCCACGGTCTGATACCATATCCAGAATCACCTACAGTACAGATGTTTAAGGCAATGTGAAAACATGGCAAGTTGGTATGACATTTGTTTAGGGCACAAAGGTATTTAAACAAACGGACGTGGTATGTCTTATTAATGTCAAATTATAATTAGTTCTTCATGTACATGTCCATTGCATTTATCAAGACATGTATTACTATATAACAGAACAAACGAAAATTTGAAGTAGCGCCTCTATTATATCTTGACTAAAGTAAATTCTAGAAGAACCATTAGCTAATCATGGAAGTGTTTAGTTGGGCGGCTAGATATGGGCTAATACACTATGATAAGACAATGAATTAATACAATATATAATGCAATACTCAATAATTGATCTCTAAAAAATATAAAAATATATAAATTTATTTAATAAAAAATTGAAAAAAATATATTTTCTACCAAAAATTGAAAAGTAAAAATTAAAAGATAAAAAAACCTTCAATAAACAAAGTCCTGTTCCAATAGCAGTAGCACCAGGTTCTTGCAGCCCGCTTCAAAGGGATCACCAGTCCCTAATTATATCTGAAAAAAAGGAAAGAAAAAGAAACAGCAGCACACCTAGTGCATTACCATAATAAAATTGTATTAAAGGAACATAAAATCTGTAAAATGTCCACTCACAAAAGTACACGCCCTACGCATTTCGTCATCGATGATGACTTCTTCAGGGGGAGAAGAAGCAGAAGTCATTATCGATGACGAAATGCGTAGGGCGTGGCTAAGATTGCGGCCGCCATTTGCCCACGAACATTGTTGCTGTCTGCAGTTAAACTTTGGCTCTTGTGTGTGTTCCACGGCCAGTATACTATTATCCAATGGACTTTCAAAGCACTGCTCCCTGGAGGGACCTTTCTCGGTGAACACTAAATGCGAGGTGTTCCATTTCCGTTTTTTGCTGCACGAAGGAGGGTCACGTGACGACGCCACTAACCTGAGCCGGACGCTGATGATCGAGCTGTTGGCACATGAGAGCCTATCTCATACATGCTTTTGATTGCTGTACTTTTGTGAGTGGGCATTTTACAGATTTTATGTTCCTTTAATACAATTTTATTATGGTAATGCACTAGGTGTGCGCCTGTTTCTTTGATTTCCTTTTTTGCATGTATTACTATATGTTTATGAACATATTTTTGACATTGTATTGTTTGATGACACAAACCTTCATAAAATTATGTGCCACTACATGTAATATTTAAAGGACACATAATTTGTGTATATACTTTTGTTAATGTGACGACATAACGTGGGGTACATGACATGTGCTGAGTTAGGCCTTATGACAAGGGTTAAATCACATGTCTGGGCCTCAGCCCAGTTAACCCCTTGTCTCCCTGGTGAGGTTAGAGGGTGGCCAATTGGGGTGTAACCCCTTTAATCCCAGGCCAAATCCTCCCCACCGTCACACCTCCCCTGCTCAATGGGTGCCTGGTGCCCCAGTCGCCTCCCCCAGCCACTGGGGTACCACTGGCGCCCTTGAAGCACTCAATAAGTCCTGAGGGGTTGGCCTGGCAAAATTGTCCTCCGGCATTGTCCAGTACATTGTCCTGGCCACAGTGGATTGTAAAGTCCAGATCCTGTGGAGCAGGGCTCCACCTTGGCTGTCGGGCATTCTCCTTTGCCTCCCTCTGCCCCCCACCCAGTGCCTTGTGAACCAAGTCCATGGTGAAGGGGCCCCATTGCAGACCAGGCTGCACACTGCCCAGAGACTGGAATGTTTATGCACCTGCAGGAGACCAGCTATCCAGCACAGACCGTCGCTTTCCTGTCAACCAAGTCTGGGAAAGAGCTATGTCACTATCCTGTAGGGACCCTACCTGCTCTGGCCCTGTGCCCACCTGTAGCTGCTCTGCTATACTCCTGACTCTCCTCCCTGGCTGCCTATCTACCCACAGCCACTTCTTTGGGAACCCAGGGGAATCTGTCAGAGGGGTCACTCCTGGCCAGTCAGAACAAGGGACCTTCTGCCTACCTAGCCCATCCCTAGCTTCTGCCAGCTGCCTAAGACCCCACTGACCTCCTATCTTCCCCTGCTGCACGGTGTCTCCCTGCCTAGCCTCCCCTAGGCCCAGCACCTCAGTCTGCTGCTTACCTCCATGCAGCCCACCTGCACTCCTCTCTCCCCTGGGCAATTCTAACCCAGACCCTGGAACATCCTGAGTGCACCTACCTCCCTGACCTTGTCTCCCCCTTACCAGGGATGATCTCAGGGGCATCTCCCCAGATGCAACCGCCTTAGTTCTTGGCTGACAGGTATCCCTGGGGTGGCACAAGCCTAGCACTGCCCCGGATACCCCCAGCCCATAGCTAGGCTGCAACAGGGGGTTGCTGATCTGAGACACCCCCTGAGGCACTGCCAGGGTAATGGGAAATTCTAGCTGCAATACCTGCTGCTTTCCCTCCCCGGCAACCTCTAGCCCTTTTTCTCCAACTGAGAACTGATGCTGGCTACCTACCTGCAGCCTCCCCTCACTCCGCTTCTCCCTAGCTAATCCTAGCCTGGATCCTAGGGACACCTGAGTGAGGCCATCTCCCTGACACTGTCTCCCCATTACCGGGGATGAGCTCAGGGTTGCTGGTGCAGATGCCCCCACCTTAGCTCCTGGCCGGCAGGTAATCAGGGGGTGGTCTAACTTTGCCACTACCCCTGAAATCTGGGGGTGGTCAAACTTTGCCACAACCCCTGTTACCTCCGGCCCATAGCCAGGCTGCAACAGTGGGGCTCTTAACCGAGAGTCCCCTTGCTGCTCCGCCAGGGTAATGGGGAATTCTGACTGCCCTACCAGCTGCCCTTCCTTCCCCTCCCCTGGTGCCCCTATTTCCTGCCACCCCCCAGTCACCCCTAGAGTGAAACAACAGGGTACAGTCATAGGAACAAATAAGTCAGGGTCAGTCTGCGACTTGGTCTGGCTTACCTCGCTGGTCCCCGCAGAGACCGCCGCCTTCGTTGGTCCCAATTGCAGGGGGACTGGAGTGGCTGCCACCGGCAACATCTGGGCCAGGAAGCAACGCAGCAGCGCCCGGGGTTGGCACAGGGGAAACGATGCAGGACCGGGGTCCCAGGTCTTTGTGGAGGAACACAGCTCCATGCAAGCCAGGTAACATAACCCCCTCCCGCAATCCCTGTCCCTCCCCCCACTCAGAAAGGGCTCCGGCACTTTGCCGGAATCGCGGCTCTTCTGCTGCCGCCGCCGCCATGGGCGAGCCCCGGGTACCTGCCGCAGCAGTACCCGGCGGTGATGCAGGGTCGCCAGCATGGATTGTGGGGCTCCGGTCATCGCTGGGAATCGCCGACTCCGCCAAACCATGTGAAACACCCACCTTCCGCACATCCCAACCCTCCCCCCAAATAAAATTGCCGCTGGCAGGATGCCGGATTGGCGGCTTCTTCTCCGCCGCCGCCGCCGGTTCTCCACCGGGATCAGGTGGATGGCTGCTGCTCTCCGCCGCTGTTGCTGATGCAGACCGTCCAGGTTCTCCAGCCGCCATTGGAGTCTATGGGAAAAATCCCGAACTTTCAAGCGGGTCCATACTCCGTCGGGTTGGTCCAAGAGGGTCAAGGATGGTTCTGCAGCGATGCCGGAGCAGTGGCTTCAGATACCCCAAACACTGATCCTCTGGGCCCTCCGGAACCGGAGCTATGGATTACCAAATTTCAGCTTTTGACACTTAGCCGTTTTCCTGAGCTGTTTCTGCCGCCGCCATTGGAACCTATGGCGCGGCCTGCTCTTCTCGGTTCGACCGTTATCGGGGGTCCAGGATACGGGGACCCGGTTGTGGTCGAGTGGGGGGAGGTCTAGGAACTAGGGACAGAAAGAATTTTATTACTAGGGGCCCTAGAACTGTTTATTCCCACGCCACTTGTCGTTGAACTTGACTTGTAAGTGATCAAAGCTCTCCTATTGAAAATGTATCCACTTTGCGGTTAAGCGGTTTGGACGGCAGCCAACTCGTTCCTGGAAAGCTCTCTCGAGGATTTCTCCATTGAAGTCAATGAGCCCATTGACTTTCAATGGGAAACCGCCGCTCTCCCTCTCGGACGCCATCTGCTGGTTTTCTCAGGAACAGGACTCAACAGCAAGATTCGCCATTGAAATACATGGAGTTCCAATGGCGGCCTATGGGAGCCTGCAAAATGGTGCCTGAAAAGGCGGGAAAATTACACAAAGGGCTATAATCACTATACAAAAATTAACCCTTGTGCTCCCGGATGGATCCCAGTGGGTGTGTGATGCAGACACTGCTAAAACAATAAAACAGGGGAACAGTGGAATATACATTTTCAGGTTATGACAAGGGTTAAATCACATGTCTGGGCCTCAGCCCAGTTAACCCCTTGTCTGCCTGGTGAGGTTAGAGGGTGGCCAATTGGGGTGTAACCCCTTTAATCCCGGGCCAAATCCTCCCCACCGTCACAACGATAGCTTGTGACAGGCTGCAATTTACACCAAATATATATAATAATATAATATATATATATATATATATATATATATATATATATATATATATATATATATATATATATATATATAACTGGGTTGAACTGGGACGAGACTTAGATATGATAAAATATAATTTATTCCTTGATAAGGGTGAACACAACAGATTATACAAATAACAGGCAAAATATGGACACTTACTTAAAGATGGAAATGATGAAACAGTCACCTCTGGACTGGCAGTTCATACAGCACTCTTCATCATCCCAAGACATTGCATAGCATTTCTCTCAGCAATCAAGATGGCATAGAAGAACGAACAACTATCACAGGACAAAGGGTTGACCACAGATTATATACCTTTTGTAACCCTATCCTTAACATTAAGCACAGGTGATTGGTTTTCAATTACCTGTAGCCACTCACTAAATTGGGATCACATTTTGATACCTGCCCCCCTGCTAGTTGGCACATGCGCATTAGCACTCTGGGGTCTCATTTCTGTAATCCCACATTTGCATCAGGAATGCCAGCCAGTCTACCAAATGGAATTTCTGTCAGGAAACCCTTTGTTGTGAGGTGTAAAATGGGACACTTACAGCCTGCTCTGGTTTGAGTAATCTCCGCCCTCAGGTAAACAGTGGAGGTGATAAACTCCTTTGAACAGCACTTAAATTCTAGACATTGGGATGCTTCTCTGACCATCTGCTACCTGATGGCCAAAGGAATTTCCTCTGGTTTTTATCCATACCTGGGGACACAGTATAAAAGATAAAATCTGCATCTCCCATCTCTCTCTCTCCCCCCCTGCATCTCCCATCTCTCCCCCCCTGCATCTCCCATCTCTCTCCCCCTGCATCTCCCATCTCTCTCCCCCCCCTGAATATACCATCTCTCTCCTCACCTGCATCTCCCATCTCTCTCCACCCCTGCATCTCCCATCTCTCTCCCCCCCTGCATCTCCCATCTCTCTCCCCCCCTGCATCTTCCATCTCTCTCTCCCCCTGCATCTCCCATCTCTCCCCCCCTGCATATCCCATCTCTCTCCCCCCCCTGCATCTCCCATCTCTCTCCCCCCCCCCCTGCATCTCCCATCTCTTTCCACCCCTGCATCTCCCATCTGCCCCCCCCTGCATCTCCCATCCGCCCCCCCCTCTGCATCTCCCATCCGCTCCCCCCCTCTGCATCTCCCATCCGCCCCCCTCGGCATCTCCCATCCACCCCCCCTCTGCATCTCCCATCCGCCCCCTTCTGCATCTCCCATCCACCCCCCCTCTGTATCTCCCATCCACCCCCCCTCTGCATCCCCCATCCGCCCCCCCTCTGCATCTCCCATCTGCCACCCCCCTCTGCATCTCCCATCTGCCCCCCCCTCTGCATCTCCCATCCGCCCCCCCTCTGCATCTCCCATCCACCCCCCCCCCCCTCTGCATCTCCCATCCGCCAGCCCCCTCTGCATCTCCCATCCGCCCCACCCTCTGCATCTACCATCCGCCCCCCCCTCTGCATCTCCCATCCGCCCCCCCTCTGCATCTCTCATCCGCCCCCCCCCCCTCCCACGGAGTCAGTTGACGCCGCAAACAAGGAGGGGAAGCGAGGGGCAGCTGGCACGTGGCGCAGCTCAAAACGTTTGCACTCCCCTGAACAATGGGACCACGCAAGGTCAATTTTTGAAAAGTACTGGTACAGTACATCCAAAAAGCAGGCGAAGACCTTAAAGAGGTCCTAATACCATACCCTGAGATGACAAGTCGCTGGTCTAGGAATCTCTGAGACTGCCTGATTAAGAGCCACTTGGAGGAGAAAAAACCTGACAACCTCACTCCCAGACAAACCGAAGGGCTGTTTCAGTTGTTATAACAGTAGTCTCATCAAAATTGCTTTTAAAAACTGGAACACACGCACCTTTGACATTCGCAAATGTATCAACTGCAAGACTACAGGTGTTCTCTGTATGGCTGAATGTATTTGCACAAAAAAAGTACATTGGGAAAACTAGACGCCCCTTCAGACATCGTGTTCTAGAACATCTAGGGACCATATGGATACACCTGTAGCCAGGCATGTCATCGAATATCATGGTGGAGATAGTTCCGTCTTGACTTTTATGGGGATTGACCACTTAATCCCTGGATCAACATCCTTCCCATGTATACTTATTTGGCATATCCCTGTATACCTTTCCCATGTAAAAAGATGTCCAACCTTTTTTTGAATAAATCTATTGTATCTGCCATCACAGTCTCCATGGGTAACGAATTCCACATTTAACTGCCCTTACTGTAAAGAACCCTTTCCTTTGTTGCTGGTGAAATCTCTTTTCCTCCAACCTTAAGGGATGGCCCCGAGTCCTTTGTTCTGCCCGTGGGATGAACAGTTCTTTTGAAAGCTCCTTGTACTGTCCCCGAATATTTTTGTATATAGTTATCATACCCCCTCTTAGACGCCTCTTTTCTAATGTAAATTAATCTAATTTAGCTAGCCTCTCCTCATTAGTTAGATTGTCCATCACCTTTATTAATTTGGTGGCTCTTCTCTGCACTCTCTCTAGTTCTATAATGTCTTTTCTTAGGATTGGTGCCCAAATTTGTACTCAATATTCAAGGTGTGGTCTTACTCATGCTTTATTAAGGGGCATAATTATGTTTACTTCCCTTCCATCCATTGCCCGTTTGATGCAAGCAAAAGGAGAAAAAACTGCCGCTCACTAACTGTATAGGATATAGTATATACTGGTAGGGTGCATACAGGAGTAGAATATATAGAGAAAAGGAGGAGGTTACGAGGGTAACCCAAAAGAATCCTATTTGCACTCTCTATCCACACGAAATGGCTAGGAAAAATTAAATGCTTGGGAGGAGCCCAATAGCCGTTTATTACACATATTAAAACATTTTATTTAACATATATACAAGGATAAGGGAAACCACTATGTGGCGATAAAATGCTCGGGGGTAGGTACGGGGAAGGTTGAGTAACTAAGATGGTATTAATATTGAACACGATGTAGTTGCCCAATTGCAAAATGGGAGATGTGGGGGATATAGGGTTAGATGGTAGTATGCAGAGGTAGTTAGAGTGTATGTATAGTTAGTGCATGATATGTATATCAGTTGCTTAAAGGGTATTCATATATTCATACAGTAGTAACATATGTCTAGCAACTGTACATATAACTATATACAGATATATATACACTCTTTACAGTAGAAGGTATTATGCCTGTCAATGCAGCTGGCACCGCTGCTAGTGTAGCTACCTCTGTATACTCCGGCCCCCAACTATGAGTCACTCATAGTCCCAGAATCATAACACTAATCGTTCCATTCATTGGTTGCAGGGTACACATATATAACCCAGAGTATTGGTGATAATGTATATGGGTCAGGTGTCCCGCTGCTGCTGGTGGGAGGAAGAGGTATTATTACTATCAATGCAGTTAGCACCGCTACTTGTAAAGTTGTCTCTGAATGTTCAGGCCCCCCACTATGCATCACTCGTAATCCCAGAATCACAACACTGATCATACATATAGCTCATAATGTTCCATTCATTGTTTACAAAGTGTACATATAACCGAGAGTGTTAGTGATCGTGTAAAGGGTCAGGTGCCCCGCTATTGCGGCATTAGAATGGTTGTATACGACCTGGCATCATATGCTGTTCAAACGAAGCTTAATTGTGCCGTCCCGTACCTGCGCTCCCTGATGACGTCATGACAAGGGCGTCATAGCAACCGACGTACGTTTAGCGCTATACAGCGCTTTGTTAACTCCCATTACCTTGACAAACGTACCAGGGTTGCTATGACGCCCTTGTCGTGACATCATCAGGGACGTCATTCTAATGCCGCAATAGCGGGGCACCTGACCCTTTACACAATCACTAACACTCTCGGTTATATGTACACTTTTACGAGTGACGCATAGTGGAGCTTCTAGAGAGTGCACGCGTATCACGCCAGCGACCAGTCACGCGCCACCAGAAGCTCCATCTCTGCCTCTATCGGCTGTGTAATGGGACGCACCTGCACGTTCCAGCAGCCTATCAGAGAGGGCTCTTCTGCTTCCTGGATGCCTCCCATTGGTGGGAGGTCCTTTAAATATGCTGTCTGAACTCTCTTTCATTGCCGAGCATAACTTCCGTTTGTGACGCTGAACCTCACTGCACCTAGCCTGTCTGCCTCTTACCTTGCTGCCTGACCCTGCCTAGTACCCTGGACTTTGTGATTCTCTCCTGCTCTGACCCTGGCTTTGGATACGACGACTCTACTCTCTCCTGTACTGACCCTGGCTTTGGATACGACGACTCTACTTTCTCCTGCACTGACCCTGGCTTTGGATAAGATGACTCTGCTCTCTCCTGCACTGACCCTGGCTTTTGGATTACGATGACTCTGTTCTCTCCAATCCTGACTCCAGCTACGTACCCCAACGATCCGCTACTCTCCACACCTAGACCCGGCAAGTACCACTTTTACGCTGTCCTCTATAACCCTGACCGAGCTTGCAAGACTATCCTACACTCTAGATGCGCCCTTGCGGTTGTGGTCGGCGTTCTATATCAATCCCTACCTCAGCCACGCGGTCGCGCCTCGTTTGTGGTGTGCTACGTGTTACAACCTGGCACTAGAGGGGCTCTCCGCCTGTTCCAAAAGTATACACGTTATTGCCTACTTACCATCAGAGGTGTCTGTTTAGTAGTCCACACCTCATATTGTATCCTGAATTGTTGGTTACATTTACTGTAGTTGTTCTCATAACAGGTGCTCGTTTCTGAGATCCTCATAATACTCAATACTATCATTAGTGTTGTTTCATTGGGATGTTTAATATTCACACATTACCATGTACTGTATAATGTCAACATTGTGTGCATTCTTCTATGCCCTAATATATACATTACTATTACCAATAGCCTACTGGTATTGGACGCCGTCGTCCAATCAGGATTGACTATGCACTATATATACCAGGGGTTATTCAGGTGCTCCCACCCAGCCTTGACAAAGCAAGTTAGCGAAACATAAATTTGTAAATTACGTAATGGCTTCAGAGGGGAAAAACACTCTGTTCGTAATCGGAGCACACCTGCCTCTCAAACTTTTAAGCAATGCTCTTTTAAGAACGCGCCATTTTATTTTATCTGCATTAGTCTGGTGGTTCCCTTATCTATGAGTGTATCGTTATCCAGAAATACTCTTTTACAGGCAGAGTTAATAGCAGTATGGAGTGAACTGTAACCCGCAGCTTTAGGGATTAGAGACAATAACAATTCTGTCTTGTCTGTGTAAGAGCACAAGTGCAATTGAGGTTCTCACATGGTTCATTCGGTGTCTAATGTTTAGATACTTACGGAGAGACAGTTATTTTGCGTTAACCGCACTTTGGCTTTCCCTTAATTCAGACCGCTACTTTTGTGTACAGCAACTTGCAAGCAATATTTGTTCTCTCCGTATTATACTGACATTTACCTCATGGGATTCTTATGTCCTCGTCTGGTCTGGTTTAATAGAGATACTGGGTTAACCGCTATCAGGCTACCCCTCTATCCAGGAGTGATTAGCTGTCATGCGCTCTGGCTGGCGCTGAATTGTTAAACACACTTAGAAAGTGTGAAAGGCTGAAGGTAAAGCACAGGGAGTATGATGGGACCACTAGGGAGGCTCAGGGACAAAGACGGCAATCTTACCCCTGTCAGCTCATCCGTCCTGGGTCCTGCAGCTCCTCAGTAGCCAGTCCCGCAGCATGCATCTGGCAATGTAACATGTAGAGATGAAGGGGAGAATCCAGTGCTAAAACAGCAGGCTGCACCACAGCCTCCTCCTCTACGCGTTTCACGCTCTGCTGGCACTTCGTCTAGGAGTGAGGAGAGTGCCTGCAAGCCCAATATTTAAAGTACAAACCCCGCGAATAGGGACTTAACTAAAACTTTTTCAGCTGTGGACCTCTAGAGAAGACAAGTCTGTCTCAGTGAACATATAGTTGACATATAATGACCACATGAGTTAAACATGACAAGTAATATTCTATTTTTCCTATATTACATTCAAGGAACAGATTTAAGAAATCTCTGAATGGTTCTGATTGCTGAAAACACAAATAAGAATAAAAAACATATAAAGAGTTAATGAATGTTGCAACATTAATTGGGTCCCATGAAACATAGTCTTTGAATAATTGTACTCTTAAAATTGTATGGTACTCTTTTACAAAAGACTTCTAATGGATCACGAATCCCTAGTGAAAGGAAAAGGGGAAGGAGCGAAGTGGAAAAGGAGGAGGAAAGAGGGGGGAAGAGAAAGAAAGGGGAAGGATGGGGGAGGGGGGAAAGGGGAGAAGGGGGGGGGGAAGGGGGGGAAGGGTAGGAAGAAGACAAAGAAGGAAAGGAGAGAAAGAGAAAAGGATGGAAGGGGACAAGGCGGGCAGAAGTATTCACAACATAACAAACAGTGTGATATGTATAAATATACAGTATATAAATGAACTTGGAAAAAATGCAATCATAAAAAACATCTTAGATCCCAATCTACATTCAGTCCATTGGGCTGCAACGTATTAAGAGTAAAGATCCAGTGTGCTTCTCTTTGGTGGAGGATTTTAATCCTATCTCCACCCTGTATGGGTAAAGAAATTTGTTCTATTCCCACACACTGGAATGACCCTGTACAGCCCAATGTACATGAATTGAGATGTCTGGACACAGGATGTAACATGTCGTGATTACGGATCAATCTAAGATGCTCTAAGATCCTAATCTTGAGCATACGACTTGTTAGGCTGATGTACTGTTTAGTACAACGGCAAGTCAATAGATAGATCACATAATCAGATCGACATGAGATAAAAGATTGTATCTTAAATCTGCGTGTCCCATCTGAATTGGAGAAATGGGTAGCTTGCAGCATGTTCGGACAAATTTTGCATCTCCCACATTTATATGAGCCAATTAGTTTGGGAAAGAACGACCTAACGGACTGAATGGGTTTAAGCACACTGGGGGACAGTTTGTTACCCAATGTGGGAGCCTTGCGGAACACAACTCGTGGACCTGTACTGACGATTTTAGATAACAGGGGATCTAGTGTCAAGGTACCCCAATGTTTGTTAATGATAGATTTGATAGCAAGGGCTTGGTCGCTATAACCTGTGATAAAGAAAGGAACATCTGATCTATCAACTGGTCTGGATTTAGTTGGGGTCATGGAGATTAAAGAATCTCTTTCAGTACCTAGAGCTATTTCAAAAGCCCTGTTTAGATCTTCCTGCTGATAGCCCCCGTAGCCAAGAATCTATCTTTCATATCATCCGCCCTCTGAACAAAGTCCTCCACGGAGGAACAGTTCCGACGTAAACGTAGGAACTGCCCCCGTGGGATACCTCTGATCAGGGGGCGGGAATGACAGCTGTCAACATGTAATAGTGTATTCCTAGCATTTTCTTTACGGAATATATCCGATTGAATGCATTTGGAATTGTCCACATATAATTTAAGATCCAAAAATGGTATCTTATTGATATGATAGTTATGTGTGAACTTCAAGTTCAATTGATTATCTGACAGGTAGTCAAAGAATTTGAGCAACTCGACTTCCCCCCCACTCCAGACCATCAACAGGTCATAAATTGTAAGGAATCCGCTCCTGGCTTTGATTATAGCCTTGTAGACCTCTGCAGTTGCAAAAGCTTCCTCGGGCACTCAATGGCACATGTGCTGCCTTTCATTGCAGCTTCTGCCCTGTGCTCCATCATTGGAGGAATGCTCACACACCCTTCCCCTGTGATTGGATCTCCGCCCTTTATATGTTGGGCTTTGGCTCTGAATCAGAGCCGAGCATAAATCCTTCTCTGGACGTTACTGTCTCTGCCACAAGCTGCCCAGGCTTGTCTCCTTGTGTACTAACCTCTCTAGTTCTCATCTCTAGTTCCTGAGTTCCTGAGACCTGCTGCTAGTCTTCATGCAGGGGCTTGTGTTTCCTGAGTATCCTGAGGCCTGCTACTAGTCTTCACGTAGAGGCCTGTGTTTCCTGTTTCCTGCTTCCTGAGGTCTGCGGCTAGTTCCACGCAGAGGCCTGTTCCTGACTCCTGTGCTGAAGCGTTGTTTAGCCAGCACTGGTACCTGTTGCATTCTCCCCTTTGTTACCCTTTGTTTCCAGAGGCCTCCTGCTAATCTCCATGCAGATGCCTGCTTTGGACTTCTGTGCTGAAGCGTTGGTTTCCCCGACGCTGCCCCGCGGTGTACTTTGGCCAGCATGCTGTCTCCCCCTGCTGAGACCGGCATCAAGGGCTGAGCCCGCTCCTCGCGCAGAGGCCACTCCCGCGCTCATGCTCCTAAGCTGAAGCGGGGAACGCCTGACTACCCTTTGCCGAACTCCTGCTTGAATAACGACGATGCTGCCTTCTCCAATCCTGACCCTACTATGTATGACTATGAACTGCGCACTCCAGATCAGTCTACGTGGACAAAGGTCGGTGATTATATAACCCCACCTCAGCCCCGCGGTCCGGTACCCGGTTTGTGGCGAGCACAATCGTAACAGTATGCTCGGCCCCACAAAACCGGACCGCGCCGTGGCGGGGGTTGGTAAATGTTTAACTGTACCTATGTCTCAGGCTGCGGACCAGTCCCTGTTTGGAAGACCATACCTGTTTGAGAGACTGCCCCTTCCTGAGAGTGCGTTCTTGTATGAAGGTTTAACCCCTCAGGAAAGACTGATTCGTAAAGAATTCCTTACTAGATCTAAGCAATTTAAAAAGGAAAGAAGGTCTCAACAGGCCCTGCTCTCCCAACGGCACCGTGTTTTTTCCACCTCAGATCGAAAGACTCTAGATCAGATTCTAGATGCCGCCCGTGTGTTATACCAAGATTTTGACCTAATCATAAGTGAGCCTCTTCTCGCTGCCTAAGCACTTTCTAACCACAATTTTTTTTCTGCCAGCCCTGTTACTAAACCCGTGTGGGTACCACCCCCCCTAAGAATGGCCAAACCATCTCCGTGTCGCTGTCCGCTAAGGAAGAAGGTGCCACGGTCCCTAGTCCTGAGTTAACCTCACTGGGTTCTGTCCCCGAGGTTATTCCTGTCTTAACCCCTGCTAGTCAGGCCTATGAGTCCCCCACTGTAAATCCCTGCATCCCCCAGGTCAGTGTATCTTCCCTAGCACCAGAGAATGAACCCTGTTTGCCCTCTCTTTCTAACCCAGAATTTCTAAGCTCTGTCCCCGAGGTTATCTCTGTTTTAACCCCTGCTAGTCTGCTCTGTGAGGTCCCCATTGTTAACCCTTGTATTCCGCAGACTAATGTTAGGTCCCTAGGACAAGAGGCTGAACCCCCTATGACCCCACTTTCAGAAGCTAGCTTCTCTTTTTCTGATTCTCAGGCACAGCCTGACTTAACCCTTGAGGTTTTTTCTGTATTAACCCCTGCGGGTCCCCTATGAGCCCCCCTTGGTAAATCCCTGTAGTCCTCCAGTTAAGGACACCTCCTTAGCTTCAGAGGATGAACCCCTTACGTGCCCATTTTCGGAGACAAATCTCCCTTCTGGTTCTCAGGTACTATCTGCCTTAACCCCTGTAAATCCTTGCTGCCCTCTGGCTAATGTGTCCTTCTTTGCATCAGAGAATGAACCCCCACATCTCACAGCAGGGGTTGCACTGAATAACTTCCCTAACGTTCAAGTTGCTGAGCCTTTGGATACTCCTTACTATAAGTCCCCTGGCTCAGCTAGAATTCTCGGGGCTGCGCCCCCTGAACCTTTGGCAATAATTGTGGCTCCAGTTAAAAGTATTCAGGAACCGTTTGTTTCCCTAAATCTGTTCGCAGAATCCCCACTCCTAGGTATTTTGCTGACCCAGTCTGTCACTCAGAGAGCTGAAATCCCTGCTTCTGAGCATAGACCCCTTTCCTTGAAATCTATAGTCGTTTCTGATGTCCCAGACACTCCTTCCCAAATACCCACTTCAGAGACCAGTACAGTTGTGGTTGCCCCCCTTGTACTGTCTGTGTTCTCTTCTCAAATCCTAGGGTTAAAAGCAAACAGTGCACATTATGCTCCTTCCCTAGTGACCCCTTCAGAGACCAGCACAGTTGTGGTTGCCCCCCTTGTTCTGTCTCTGTTCTCCTCTTCTCAAATCCTAGGGTTAAAGGTGAACAGTGCACATTATGCCCCTTTCCAAGTGACCCCTTCTGAGATCAGCGTATCTGCTTTTGCTCCCTTAGTACAATTACAGTCAGGCCCCTCCTTTTTGAAGGATCAGGTATTCAAATTTAAAACTCCCTTTACCCCTGATTTTGTAAACCTGCAGTCCCTTCTTACCGTAGTTAAAAGTTCTCCAACAGCCGCTGAGTTAAGCTCTGCCGCTACTAAATCTTCTGTTGCAGAAGCAACCTTCCCTAGCTCACTTCTGTTTGTCCTATCTGTTATGCCTATTCCCAATCATTTTCCTCCTCTGTCTCAGAGTGTTGCTATTCCTGTCCTTGACTCTAAGGGGTTCATGAAGTAAGCGGCGGAAAAAAGCATGCGCCAGTTTCTTAATTCGCCATGTTTTTGGCGTGTTTACGTCGCTGTATGCTGTAAGTGGCGAAATGTGCGGCGAATCAATGCGCCGCCACCATTAGCAAATATGTGGATTCGCTTGGCGGAAATGTTGAAATGGTGTGTACGCACCGCGTGTGGCGTGCACGCACCGCATGTGGCGTGCACGCACCGCGTATGGCGTGCACGGTCCGCCAATAGCGTGATGTTTTAGAATCGCGCGCTTAAACACCCAATGGCGTGATTGTGCTGCCTATTTAAAGGTAACATTTGTTACTATTCTTTCTCTGTGTTGTTGTGAGAGAGAGGGAGTGACGGACAGAGCTGTGCATTGTGAAAGTACTTCAGACAGGTGTTCATTGATTTGTGTTGTGGTGTAATATTGTGTGTTTAGCATTTGTTGGTATTGTCTATTAGAATTTGTTGAGTGAGTTTGAGATTTTTTTTTCTTGTGTTGCTTGTGAGTGGTACAGGTATGTACGGGAGGCGTGCCAGTCAGAGGACTGATGCTGGGGTGAGTGATGTGAGTGAGGAGAGTGATGTTGACAGTGTTGATGCTGTGTTCAGTCCTGAGAGTGAGGAGAGTGATGCTGCTGTGAGTGTTGCTCGTGTGAGAAGTCGTGTGAGAGAGGGGAGTGATGCAAGGGTGAGTGCTGCTTCTCGTGTGAGAGAGGGGAGTGATGGAAGGGTGAGTGCTGCTTCTCGTGTGAGAGAGGGGACTGATGCAAGGGTGAGTGCTGCTTCTCGTGTGAGTAGCCGTGTGAGAGAGGGCAGTGATGGTAGGGTGAGTGGTGCTCGTGTGAGTAAGGGGACGCGTGGTGGTGGTGTGCGTCGTGGTGCTGTGGCATCTGATGGTGCATTGCTTCTGGATTCTCTTCCATTGGAAGAAGGAGAGACCAGTCAGCATCAGGCAGGTGCCAATGCAGCACGTGCTTCAAAGAACAAAAAATCCGTTCCAAGAAATAAAAGATTTAATGAAGCGGAAAAGACAGCCCTTGTGACGGGCATTGTGGCAAAATATGACCAGCTCTATGGTCATTTACTAGGTAAGATATAGTAATCCTTTATTATGTTTAAAATTATATTCCTATGATTATGGTTAAATATGTTCTAATACATGTGATTTCATGGGCTTTATGTATGTCATATGTAATACATGGTATATATGTGAGTATGTAAAGGAGGTTAAGGATGTATGTTAAAGTCATGTGTGTATTTATTAATGTAATCGATCTGTAAAATATACTTTACACTTAACAAGCTCCTAATGAACAGCCAAAATAACCACCACATATATCTAACCATATGAGTGTCACAGAGGAGTGCTACTGAGCATGGCAATATATATTTAAAACCAGAGACACCACTTAAAACACAGACAAACCTCAGTTTTTGCACATCCAGTGAAAATCATACACGGTACACTGGCTAAATATATATGTATAAATATGTATTCGTAAAATGCTGTAATCGTTTGACATTAGTGGCCAAAATTGTTGTTAGCCCCTGAGCCAAGGGCACGCCAGACCACAATTCAGAGGTCCCTAACGCTAATATAAATTATGAATAACCTGTGTAATAACAGGAACAATGATTCATAGTAAATCTGTCAATATTAGTTGGTAACTTCTAAGTCTGATTAAAGCCTTTATTAACCTGTATATTACCAGGAAAAGCACTCTGTATTACAGTTGTCGCTACCATTCTGCAAGCAAACTATATATTGCCATGCTGAGTAGCACTCCTCTGTGGCACTCATATGCTTATATATACAGGCATACCCCGCATTAACGTACGCAATGGGACCGGAGCATGTATGTAAAGCGAAAATGTACTTAAAGTGAAGCACTCCCTTTTCCCCACTTATCGATGCATGTACTGTACTGCAATCGTCATATACGTGCAGAACTGATGTAAATAACGCATTTGTAACAGGCTCTATAGTCTCCCCGCTTGCGCACAACTTCGGTACAGGTAGGGAGCTGGTATTGGTGTTCAGGACGTGCTGACAGGCGCATGCGTGAGCTGCCGTTTTCCTATTGAGCGATATGTACTTACTCGCGAGTGTACTTAAAGTGAGTGTCCTTAAACCGGGGTATGCCTGTATGTAGTTGTTATTTTTGGGGTTTCTATAGTAGCTTGTTAGGTGTCCAGTATCCTTATATATATTATAATGGAGCTATTCTTCATTAGTGATTTTTTTCATTCTATCAGTATTTTAATGCAGCATGCAAACTACTGTGATTTAATATTCTTTATTTTTCAGGTATTTTCTATTATAGATAGGTTATGAATAATCATTTTTAGCGATATTAATGTAACATGTGATCAATTTCTTAATGTACAGTATACTTATGTATATTTATTTTTAGGTCATCATGTGTATATATATATGTTATACTATATATTTATTTCGTGAATAAGTGAATATAAGGCGCTAACAACTTAAATACATATAATAGTGATACGTGCAAGTGCAATAATAATTAATATTAGTGCTCAAATAATAAAAAAACCCTGCTCAAACCCTCTGGTAGAACCTGTTTCCAGGGTTCCAAGTAGAAAGATGTATTTCAAACAATCCAGGAGGAGCAAAATATAGGGAAATAAAAAACAGAAAACAGTGCAAATTTAAGTGCAGACGTTGAGACTATGATGAAATATTAATGACGATATCTTGGCTCTGCTGGTCTATCTACTTACAAGATGTAAGTGGTAAGCATGCAGTTGGCAGATTGGGCTGCCACCCCAGGTAGTATCTGTGTATTTGTGGATATCCCTCCAGGCTTATCTCATCAGGGTAACCATGGTGTACATAAGGGAGGAAACAAAGCTACATAGCGCGATCTGTCTTTCCAAAAACTTTATAAAATGAATATGAGCATATAAAATGTGCACTTACAATGTGCTAGAATTAAAATTGCATTTATCACAATCACAGTGATTCTAGGGGGTTTAATCCGATCTCACCGCCTCCTCTCTGGCTCTGGATATCAGCCGTCTGCAGCCTGGAACGCTCAGCTCCGTTTCTCCTCCGGCGCGTGTGACGTCACTGCTCAGTGGAAAGTACAGCTACGGATCCCTCACTAGACCAAAACACCACTCTACGCGTTTCGCCCAGCTCAACAAGCTGTCAATGGCTTCGTCAGGAGTGTGTGAGTTGTGGGGTTAATGAATGTCCTTTTATACCCTCTCTGTTCTAATTATACAATCAATACAGACAATTACCTCAGCGCTATGGTAACCAATCTTTACATGAGTATTCCAATTAGGATATCCATATTACACATAATACATACTTTGATTCTTGATGAAACATCATTTTCATAGGAGTTAATCTTTATATAATGTTATCCATCTACAGGAAAATTGTATCTATTCAGCACTTAGAATATACACATGGAGTATCCAGTGCTGTTTGATAGTATTTTAATTTATAATTGGCAATTTGCATTTTTTAAAAAGAAGGTTAGGCTGATTTCTTTTAAAAAGATTTTCTTTGAGACTTGTGTTGGTCTCTATGTCTACAATAGAAGCTGCATCACAAAAAAAGGGGGGGGAGGGGGAGGGTTTATTTTAGTTCAGGAATGAATGCATAAAGTCAGCAATTGATACTGGGCAATTTTAACTTATGTAATTGGATAATTCAAGTTGCTGCTATTATCTTGCAGTCTGATTTATTGTGACCTAATTTATGTTCATGTCAGTATTAGTTTCATTATTATTTCAACTAACTAAATTACTTAGAGTCTGCTTCTGTGTAAATAATCCCAGACAACTTTACAGATGATTCTGGGATAATTAAATTCATATCTGGTGTTATATTTAATTGGTTTTAATACTAGCTGACATTTTAGAGGGAAAACTCAAGTAGATATTACTTATAAAGTAATTAAGCTCTTAGTGCTTATTGTATAATTTTTAGTGTTTAAAAGTGACTACAAATTTGGGTGGAAAATGACATTTCATTTACATTATAATATACATATTTATGCAATCTATATATTTTTTGTATTTTTTACATTTTTTATATTTTTGAACATATGTTCTCAATACATGTTTTTAACACAAACGCAACATACAACAGGACATCTATGTTCTACTCTAAAGATCTATAATGATAGAGACTCATACACATTCCAAAACATTTTTATACATTATGTCATATCAAAAAGGTATTATACAATCTCTGGCTATCAGTGCTAATACACATAGTGTGATGTCACTATCTGAAAACACACGCAGATAGGATATATTGAGCCTAGAAGAGAGGAAAAAGGAGAGGCAAAAAATGGGGGGGGGGGAAGGAGATTACATTCAGTTAGATGGTCAGACTAAGAAGGGTGTCAGATCTAATTCTGCATTCAGGCCCTTTGGTGTCATGGTTTTTAAGCGGTGGATCCAAAACGCTTCCCTTCTCAGTAGTTCTAAACCTCTATCGCCTCCCCTCCAATGTGGCAGAACATGCTCTATAGCTTGATAATGCAAGCCTGTCGGTTCCCCAGCATGGAAGTCAGAAAAATGTTTTGGAATACTGTGATTCTGCAACTTCCTGTGAATCCCACTAACATGTTCCAATATTCTCGTCCGTACAGGCCTTATGGTCTTTCCAACATATTGTAACCTGCAGGAACATTCCAAGATATAAACCACATGGTCTGTCCTGCAGGTTATGAAGCTTGATATTTGGAAGCTTTCGCCTGTAACGTTTGATACAAATTGGTTTTGGTTAGGTGATTTGAACCGACAGGCTGTGCATGTCTTGCACCCATAAAACCCCTTTGTATGTAGCCAACTATTATCTGTACAGTTTTTTTTATTTCTCAGAGCACTTGGTGCGAGTTGATCTTTGAGATTCTTGGCTTTTTTATATACTATACTAGGTTTATTAGGGATGACTGGGCCTAAGACAGGATCATTTTTTAATATATCCCAATGTTTAAATAGGATTTTTTTGATCACATTTGCCTCTCTATTGTAACCCGTAAGGAAGGCATATTCAAAGTTCCGGTTTTCCTTTTTTATCTTATCTTTTACTTTCAATAGGTCAGATCTATTCATATTCCTAACTTTTTCCCTAGCGCCATTTAATAGTTCCTCATTATAATTCCTCTCTAGAAATTTGCTCTGGATCCTATCTGACTGTGTTTCGCACTCTTCTACATCGGTGCAATTCCTTTTAATGCGTATCAGCTGACTGATTGGGACGTTGTCCATCCAATTAGATAGATGGCAACTGTCTCTCCTGATGTAGTTGTTTTTATCGGTGTCTTTGAAATGTGTTCTTGTCTTTAACATTTTATTTTCAACATAGATGTTTAAATCTAGATAGTTCACCGCCGTGTTGCTCCACTCATTGGTGAAAGAAAGATTACATGTGTTTACATTCATATTGTTCAAAAATGTAATGAGTTTGTCTTCTCCCCCACTCCAAATAATAAAAATATCATCTATGTAACGGCGATAGGTGACAAGATCCGCGCCCAGCTCGGTATCACTCCAGATGTTGTCATTTTCCCACTCTGCTACAAATAGGTTTGCGTAGCTGGGCGCGCATGGATACTCCATGTGTATATTCTAAGTGCTGAATAGTGTGACAAACGGCTTACTCCGGGGCTCCGCCGTCTGTCCGGGACTGTTAGAACACGGTCTTTTAGGGTAGGTTAAATGATGAGACGTCACGTACTGTTCCTTTAAACAGGCTATGCCTGGTTTATTCAGTCCCAGGCACTGAGACTGCCACAGTTTAAACAGAAAACAAAGCCAAACAAAAAGCTGCTCGTCTGAGCGATAACTTAAACTTAGATGTCCCTGACTCAGAGTTGGAAGTGGCTTGTCCACTTCCACCAACAAAATAAGTACCTTTGCAGTCTTTAGACAAACTAACAGAATGAATGAAGCGATTTGGGAAAGAGGCTTTCTCACCCCTCTGCAGTTCAGCAGCCTTCCAGGCTCTTGGGCGGGGCCCAGAGGAAACAGGAAACAGGTCTTATATACCTGAACTCTAATCAGCATGACAGGTGACAGAAAACAGGCAGCAGACAAACTGTGGAATGGAGTGCCTGTACCACGAGGCTGCCCTGTTCAGCTTAGACAGGACAGAAACTATTCAGTATCCTGGGAGCCCTGTATATGGAGTTTATTACCAACCCCTGGTTTCTGTCACATATCCTCCCCCCCAGCTCAGACCTCGAGGGGTGAGCGACCATGGATATTAGGGAGTGCATCCTTGACAACCCGTCGGCATTGCCATGTTTGTGCCCCGACCTGTGTTCCACAGAAAATTTAAAGGGCTGTAGGCTTAGGAACCACCTGGTCACCCTAGCGTTCTTCTCCCTATTTTGACACATCCAGGTAAGGGGTGCATGATCTGTGACCAATCGGAACTTTCTCCCCAACAGATAATACTTGAGTGTCTCTACAGCCCACTTTATTGCGAGACATTCTTTCTCGACTATGGAGTAATTTTTCTCCTGGGGATTTAGTTTCCTACTTAAATAAAGGATGGGGTGCTCCTCCCCTTGAGACTCCTGGGAGAGTACCACCCCCAGCCCTACCTCAGATGCGTCGGTTTGGACTACGAACTCTTTGGAGAAGTCAGGTGTGACCAACACTGGTTGGGCACAGAGAGCTTCTTTCAGGCTTCTAAAGGCCTGTTCGGCTTCGGGGGACCACTTTACCATTAGCGGTCCTCTTGCTTTTGTGAGGTCGGTTAGTGGGGTTGCCTTAGTTGCAAAATTGGGAATAAACCTCCTATAGTAGCCAATTAACCCCAAAAAGGTCCTTACTTGTTTTTTTGTGACTGGCCTTGGCCAATTTTGTATCGCCTCTACTTTGAGTGTTTGTGGTTTGAGTAACCCTCTACCAATAGAATACCCCAGATACTTGGCCTCCTCCAGACCAATAGTGCATTTAGCGGGGTTAGCAGTTAGTCCAGCAGACCGAACTGCGTCGAGCACAGCTTGGACCTTTGGAAGGTGGGACTGCCAATCTTCACTATGGATTACCACATCATCCAGGTAGGCGGCAGCGTACCGAACATGTGGTTTTAAAATCTTATCCATCATTCTTTGGAATGTGGCGGGAGCTCCATGTAAGCCAAAAGGCAGCACCTTATATTGAAAGAGGCCGTCTGGGGTTGAGAAGGCTGTTTTTTCTTTTGCCCTTTCTGTGAGGGGAACCTGCCAGTACCCTTTTGTTAGGTCTAGGGTTGTGAGATATCGGGCTTTGCCCAGTCTCTCTACAAGTTCATCCACCCTGGGCATAGGATAAGTATCAAATTTTGACACCGCGTTTAGTTTCCGGTAGTCATTACAAAACCTTGTTGTACCGTCTGGCTTTGGGACTAAAACTATAGGGCTGTTCCACCCACTTTGGGATTCCTCAATTACGCCTAGTTTTAGCATTTTTTTAACCTCTAAACTTATAGCCTCTCTCTTGGCCTCTGGGATTCGGTACGGTTTAAGGTTAACTCGGACCCCCGGTTCAGAGACTATGTCATGTTTAATTACGTTAGTTTTACCTGGCTGTGTAGAGAAGATTTCTTTGTTCCTTCTCACTAAACTCTGGACCTCTCGTTTCTGATGCACGGACAGTGTTTCAGCTATGCTAACCTCTGGGTCAGTTTCTTGATTCTCTGACGGACCTGGGGGTACTAGGGTTAACAAGACCTCTCTATCTTTCCAGGGCTTGAGTAGGTTTATATGGTAAATTTGCTCAGGTTTCCTCCTACCTGGCTGCCTTACCCTATAATTTACTTCTCCCACTCTTTCCAAGACCTCATATGGCCCATGCCATTTAGCAAGGAATTTACTCTCCACGGTGGGAACCAGAACTAGTACCCTATCACCTGGAAAAAAAATTCTGACCCTAGCACCCTTATTATACGTATTCCTTTGTGCTTCTTGAGCTTTCTCCATGTGTTCCCTCACTATGGGTAGGACTGCAGCAATGCGGTCCTGCATTTGGGCAACATGCTCTATTACACTTCTGTAAGGGGTAACCTCGTGTTCCCAAGTTTCTTTGGCTATATCCAGTAAGCCCCTTGGATGTCGGCCATACAATAGTTCAAACGGGGAGAAGCCTGTGGATGACTGGGGAACTTCCCTAATGGCAAATAACAGGTATGGTAACAAACAGTCCCAGTTTTTCCCATCCTTATCGACCGCCCGGCGTAACATGCTCTTTAAGGTTTTATTGAACCTTTCCACTAAACCATCTGTTTGTGGATGATAGACTGAGGTTCTGAGATGCTTGATTTTTAGGAGTTTACATAGCTCTTTTGTTACTTGGGACATAAATGGTGTTCCCTGGTCAGATAAGATCTCTTTAGGAATTCCGACCCGGGAAAACAGAAGTACTAACTCTTTTGCTATGTTTTTAGCAGAGGTGCTACGTAGGGGAACTGCCTCCGGATATCGGGTAGCATAATCTAATATTACCAATATATGCTGATGTCCCCTAGCAGACTTTATTAGGGGTCCTACTAGATCCATAGCAATCCGGTCAAATGGTACCTCTATTATGGGAAGGGGTACCAATGGGCTGCGGTATGCTTTGAACGGGGCGGTGATCTGACATTCTGGGCATGAGGAACAATAGTTTGTAATTTCTGCCAGAACCCCAGGCCAATAAAAGCTTCGGAGAACCTTTTCTTTTGTCTTTTCCACCCCTAGGTGTCCCCCCAATGGATGACTATGTGCGAGGTGTAATACTACGTTACGGAATGTCCGTGGTACCAACAATTGTTTAGTTGTAACTGATTTTCTTTTATCAACCCGATATACTAGGTCGTTCTCTACCTCGAAGTAGGGGTAAGCAAGTGACCTATCTGGTTGGCCATGAGTACTATTCTGGTCCCGTATATTTCCCCTTGCTACCGCTAATGTGGGGTCCTCCCACTGGGCCTTCTTAAAACTCCCAGGACTGACCTCTAGGTCAGCGAGGGTCTTATCCTGTACTGGGGTGGTAAGTGCCTGATCAACATCTTGATTTGGGGTATTCCCTACCAAAGTAGTGATGGGGAAGGGAATTTCACAGCACTCCTCCTTTTCCCCCTTCTTATTTGGGCCCTCGTCAACCTCCATTTCTGAAAAAGGGAAAGGATTTGTTTCTTCTAACACTTCGTTATGGTCTGCTATTGAACTCTGGGCGCTATTCTGAGCTGGGGACCACATTTTTAGAAAATGGGGAAAGTCGGTCCCTATTAACACATCATGTGCCAGTTTGGGTACAACACCCACCTTGAAATCTAAAGAACCAAATTCTGTTTCAAAAAAAACATCAACAGTGGAATATTCATGATTATCCCCATGTATACAACAAATTGCCACTCTTTGTGAACTGTTTACCTGTTTCTTCTTAATGGGCAATAGGTATTCGGACACTAGTGTGACCATACTCCCAGAGTCAAGAAGTGCCCGAACCCTCTTACCATTAACCTTTACAAATGCCCACAGATGGTTATTCAAGGGGTCCTCTGGGCTAGGGCCCATACATTGGGACAACAGCGAATAAGGTTCCACGCTGTTGCATTGCATGGGCTCATCATTTAGTGGGCAGATTTTTGCTGTGTGGCCCCTCTCATGACAATTTACACATTTAGGTACATAGTCTGTGTCCCACTTAGAGCCTTTTCCCGGCTCCCCATGTTGGCTATTGCCCTTAGTGTGCGAACCACTGTTGCTGGAGCGGCGTGAAGGTGGTCGCCGCTCTTCAGCGCCCCTTAACCCCGGTACCCTTTTACCGTCTCTGGAAGAGTCCTGGAACCTCGGATAGTGGGGTTGCTCCACGACTGTGGGTTGCGGGTGCTCTTCTGCTGCACTGTACCTTTCTACAAGGGCCACAAGCTCATCCGCATTGTGGGGGTCACTCCGACTGACCCAACGGCGTAAGGCAGAGGGAAGTTTCCTCAAGAACTGGTCCATGACCAACCGTTCCACGATGTGGCTTGCTGAGTTGATCTCGGGTTGTAGCCACTTCCGGGCGAGGTGGATGAGGTCATACATCTGGCTTCGGGTGGCTTTATCCATCGTGAAGGACCATGCGTGAAACCTTTGGGCACGAACAGCCGTGGTTACGCCGAGGCGGGCGAGGATCTCGAACTTCAATTTTGCATAGACGTTAGCTTCGGCTGGCTCTAGATCAAAGTAAGCCTTCTGGGGTTCGCCGCTTAGGAAGGGTGCGATTAGACCAGCCCACTCAGCTTCTGGCCATCCCTCTCTCTGTGCCGTGCGTTCAAACGTGAGAAGATAGGCTTCCACATCATCCGAGGGTCCCATCTTCTGAAGGTAGTGGCTTGCCCTGGTCATTTTCGGAACTGGGGCTGCCTCTGCCAGTGGAAGGTTACTGATAGTCCCCCTCAGGATCTCGAGTTCCTGCTGTAAGCCCTGAGCGAACCGCTTTTGCTCCTCTCTCAGCAGGCGGTTTGTCTCTTGCTGGTTTGCATTAGTCTCTTGCTGGGCTATTAACAGCTGTCGCTGGGTTTCACTCGCCTGTTGCTGGGCTTCATTCGCGTCTTTCTGGACAGCGACATTGCGTACCAGCGCACTCACCACGTCTTCCATCTTGTTTGGAGAGAGAGAAAAAAAAACCTTCTTTTTTTTTTTTTTTTTTTTTTTTAAAGTTCTTTAACCCCCAGACCTTTCAGTGTTCTGCCCGCATTCTCCACCATATGTGACAAACGGCTTACTCCGGGGCTCCGCCGTCTGTCCGGGACTGTTAGAACACGGTCTTTTAGGGTAGGTTAAATGATGAGACGTCACGTACTGTTCCTTTAAACAGGCTATGCCTGGTTTATTCAGTCCCAGGCACTGAGACTGCCACAGTTTAAACAGAAAACAAAGCCAAACAAAAAGCTGCTCGTCTGAGCGATAACTTAAACTTAGATGTCCCTGACTCAGAGTTGGAAGTGGCTTGTCCACTTCCACCAACAAAATAAGTACCTTTGCAGTCTTTAGACAAACTAACAGAATGAATGAAGCGATTTGGGAAAGAGGCTTTCTCACCCCTCTGCAGTTCAGC
The DNA here is from genome assembly GCF_040206685.1 of Ascaphus truei. NCBI lineage: Eukaryota > Metazoa > Chordata > Amphibia > Anura > Ascaphidae > Ascaphus > Ascaphus truei. The sequence goes on along the minus strand of NC_134485.1, from coordinate 155,179,221 downwards.
AGCCTTCCAGGCTCTTGGGCGGGGCCCAGAGGAAACAGGAAACAGGTCTTATATACCTGAACTCTAATCAGCATGACAGGTGACAGAAAACAGGCAGCAGACAAACTGTGGAATGGAGTGCCTGTACCACGAGGCTGCCCTGTTCAACTTAGACAGGACAGAAACTATTCAGTATCCTGGGAGCCCTGTATATGGAGTTTATTACCAACCCCTGGTTTCTGTCACAATAGATACAATTTTCCTGTAGATGGATAACATTATATAAAGATTAACTCCTATGAAAATGATGTTTCATCAAGAATCAAAGTATGTATTATGTGTAATATGGATATCCTAATTGGAATACTCATGTAAAGATTGGTTACCATAGCGCTGAGGTAATTGTCTGTATTGATTGTATAATTAGAACAGAGAGGGTATAAAAGGACATTCATTAACCCCACAACTCACACACTCCTGACGAAGCCATTGACAGCTTGTTGAGCAGGGCGAAACGCGTAGAGTGGTGTTTTGGTCTAGTGAGGGATCCGTAGCTGTACCTTCCACTGAGCAGTGACGTCACACGCGCCGGAGGAGAAACGGAGCTGAGCGTTCCAGGCTGCAGACGGCTGATATCCAGAGCCAGAGAGGAGGCGGTGAGATCGGATTAAACCCCCTAGAATCACTGTGATTGTGATAAATGCAATTTTAATTCTAGCACATTGTAAGTGCACATTTTATATGCTCATACTGCACCGACACACTTTATTCGAGCAAATACCCAGTATGTACCTGGCAGATACCTGGAATGCGCCGCTCCTCACCTCTGACAAGCCCCGTTGCGTTTGCCTTCCCAGCCTGGGTTCATGCCTGGCTGACGGGCGGCTAATCTGCTAAATGATAATGATAAGGATTTAATAGGCTGCAATGCTTCGCGTGTCTACCAGATGGCATAAATTCATGAATTGTAATGCAGTATATATATATATACTGTGCAGTATTGCAGCCAGTGGGAATAAAATGCTTAAATCCCTGCATGGAAAATACCTCAATGCACTCGGGCAGAAAACAGTCACAAACCTCAATACACCCGGGTATACCCGAATTCGTGGGACTAGCCAAGCTCGAATAAAGTGTGTCGCCAGTGTATTCATTTTATAAAGTTTTTGGAAAGACAGATCGCGCTATGTAGCTTTGTTTCCTCCCTTATGTACACCATGGTTACCCTGATGAGATAAGCCTGGAGGGATATCCACAAATACACAGATACTACCTGGGGTGGCAGCCCAATCTGCCAACTGCATGCTTACCACTTACATCTTGTAAGTAGATAGACCAGCAGAGCCAAGATATCGTCATTAATATTTCATCATAGTCTCAACGTCTGCACTTAAATTTGCACTGTTTTCTGTTTTTTATTTCCCTATATTTTGCTCCTCCTGGATTGTTTGAAATATATACTATATATTTACCCATACATAGCATATGTAGCGGTCATGTAAAATGGCTACAGTCATCTCTCCTGCTGACAGTAAGGCCTGGTAAGTTGTGGGCATGCCAGCAGTAATTATGGAGGTTTGCCCTCACACCCTGGTGGGGTGCCCTGTGTATGGATGGGAGTGGTCACATGCTCTGACTCCCTGGTTAGTGATGTCAGAGGTGTGTCAGCTTCCAGAGTGTACATAAGGCACAGCACTGTGTCTAAAAGTTAGTTCTGCGTTCTATCTGAGTTCTGGGTAGTTCTGTGTTCTATCTGAGTCAAGTTCTAGCAGATGGTTATGTTATAGTAACTGAAGAGAAGACTGTGTCCAGGGACCTGGCACAGGGCAGAGATCCCTGCGGGGATAGGGAATCCCTATTTAAGGAGAACTACACCTTTCAAAGGGAAGCACTGACTGAATATGAGTGGCTAGAAAATCTACTGCGAGGGGCAGCTAGCCCACTCAGGCAATAAAGATGTTCTCAATCAAAAACCCTCTCGTGTACATGTGTGGAGTGAATGTACAGAGAGGAGCACCACCGAGGAGTTCCTCGCCATGACCATCCCCAAGTGACCAAAGGGATCCTGATCAGGTGGAGGCGCTGCACTGGAACTAGGTAGGACTCTGCACACTACCTCAGCTGCCTGTCTGGATGGGTTCTCCCCACACACCATCATGCGGGAGACTCAGGAGTCCTGTTGCCAACAGGTGCACCACCAGACACTATCACACTGTAATGGGGACCGGTTAGACCACAGGGGCCAATGTGAGATTGGGTGGGTCAGGCCGGGCCAGAAATACCGTTACATTTGGAGGCGCTGCTGAGATCAGACCTGTCAACAGGACAGGCTCTAGCTAGGCACACTGGGAAACAGGGAGAGCGTCTGCTGCCACTCTGTGCTGTGTAGGGACGGACCTAGGGGTGGTCAGGGGCTGACAGGGTATTGTCAGTTCGCAGGGACGACCCAGGGGCCTGAAAGGAGTGAGGGGCCTGGAGCCGGGCTATAGCTGACTTAGTCACTTTGAGGTAGTGCTAGTTGGTAGGACGCCAGAAGGGATAGCCTGTTAACGTGGTCAGGAATCCTGGAGAGGGTCTGCGCTAGGCTGACCAAGAGAGGTAGATGCCCCAAGTACTTCATGGCAGAGCCAGAGTACTCTAGCCCATTCCAGACACTTACCATAGGGAGCACAGACTGGGAGGAAGGAGTTACAACAGACACTGAGAGAGTGAGCCTAGCCTGAGGTAGTGCAACATGAGTCCAGCCTAGATCAGGTACACATGTGGTGGTGCATCTGAGCAATCTTTATTGTACTGGTGTGGTGGCTGCCCCGCAGAGCGGAGCCCCATGTACGATAACTGTTACGAGAGAATGGAGGATCCGCGTGGTGCGGAGAGCCCAACATGGCGACCAGAGGCTGATGGGGAAGGCACCCATGGCGTGCGCCCCACTGAAGAGCAAATTGTCGCTGAGCTGTCTTTAACTAGTCTGCTCTGGAGTGGAGCGAAGGCTGTGGCTGCCCCGTTTTTGTCCTGTCTGGGACACCGAGGGGCCACCCTTGAAGAGTGTGAATACATTATGATAACTGGGGGGGAACCCAGTGAGGAAAGCAAACAAACTGACATTTCGGGCTTAAAAGCCAACCAAAATGGCGGTTCCCGCTTGCTAGGGAGACCGCATGGGCCAGTCGCAGAGAAAATGGCTGATACAGAACTTGCAAAGAGCTGGCCGGGAATGGCGCGAACAGCAGAGCCCCGCCCTGATGGGGGGTATGGCGCGAAAACTATGGCTGCGCCTTCATGGACAGTGACTCACTCGGCCCCTGTGCTGAGTCAACCGCTTAGTCTATGGGACCCTCCCTTGATTTCCACCAGGGGGAGTGACTTTCAATTATGGCCTGTGGGAATGCACCCACTGGGCCCAGGGACTGATATCCAGACGGCGCCACTACAAGAAGTAGTTCCGGCCGCGGAGGTAACGTGCAAAAAGGAGGGATATTTTGCACGAAAAGCAGCAGCTAGGAGAAGGCGGGAACTAGCCACGGCCCAAGAATCCACCTCTGATGAAGAAAGTGGCGCGAAAACGCAGACTGCGCCCACCAGGACTGAGAAAGGTGCGGCCTTAATTAAGGGGCATGATATTCCCCTGTGGGATTGGCCCATAATTGCAACCCCTGGGGGTGGGTTCCAGTTATGCCAGCGGAAGGAGGAGCCGAAGCAGGAAGTGGCTGGCCCAGAAGCTTCTACCGGTCAGTTGCGAGGAACCACTGACCTGGAGAGACCCATACTGAAAGTGGTCCCTACTAAAAGAATGGCCTGCTCCTCCACTGTGGGAACTATGGTCTCCACCCAGCCCTACTCGGTACCTGGCGGGGTACTGGTAGTCAGGGTGGCTAACACCGAGACGGTGGTCGGGCTCTGCCTACAATGCGGGCTGCCCGGAGGCATTGTTAATACGGCGGCACGCTGCCCACAATGCGGGACACTATACTTATGGCCAATGCCAACGTTCATTCCAATTCAATCTGCTGACCCCCCGGGGGATACGGCTAGGCGCTCCGCCGAGTCCCCTGGTGCACTGTGGATCAATCGTTCAAGTCCCGGAGAAAGGGGACTGGAGTCGATAAAATCGGCTGGGTCAGCAGCAACCGAGACGGTCGGGTCACTTCCCGACCGCATTGAGAAAAGACTTTCGCCCCGATCGGTGACCCCTAAGTCAGGGAAGGGGTTTACTCGGATGAGGATCTCCACGAGCTAGCAGAGGTGAAATCGAGGCCCAGGACAGAACCGGGGAGGACGACACCCCGAGGGGTGAGTGGCAGTCTGGAGAACAGGGCGTCCCCCGCAGATTGGCGAGCCGAGAGACGGAGTCCGGCCGCCCCAGGACCTGGCGGCGACGGGAGAGAGACGCCTACGCCCCTGCGGAATGGTAAGCGAAGCCCCATCACTTACCTTGTTCCGGCAGATGGCGGGGTGGTGGAAGGGCCGTGCCAGGCCCCAGACGCACGTGGAGAGACGGCATCACTTCCGGTGAGGACGACGGCGGAACTTCCGGATGTCGTCATCGAGGAAGAGATCCCGCATGGGGGTCCAAACCAAGATGGCGGCGCTTCCGGTTCCGGGGAGGACATCACTTCCGGAGACGACGGCGGAACCGCTGGGAAAGACGCAGCGACGCTTCGGCGATCGGGGGAAGGTCCCCGATCACCTCAAAGGCCCAGGAGCTGGATGAGCGATCCGAGGACTGAGGAGGGTGAGATATCCTCATTGGACCAGTCTACGGACAGCCGAGAACGGGTCGTAACCCCGTGGGGTCCAATCGCTTGCCCTTATGTCCCATCCCACGCCCTAGATAAAATCCCTGCCCCTGTCACCTGTTCCACGGGATCCCCGCCTAGTCTGGAACTTGTGGACATACCTTTGGGGGGGGAGGAGAGACGGACTGGGGAACGACAGCGCAGTTGCGCTACGGAGGGCATTTATCGGGGAGGGGGAGAATTAGGCAAGGCCGCGGTAGGCCGGTGGTTGCCTCCTGTGAACCCCGAACCAGTTAAAAAAGCCCTGGGATCATCACGGTGGTCCGTATCACGGTCGGCACGGACATCGGGGGTATTCTCTGGAGGGGATGAAAGCGATTCAGGGGATGCACATAGATTTAAGGAACACAGTTGGTGGGCCCCCCTCTTTGAAGGTTATGTGGCATGGATGGATCGTACGCGATTCCTTATCCGAAGGGAGGAGGTAGTCGATTTTTGGTGGGCCGAGGGAGAATTCACCCCTGAACAGCGAGACAGAGAGCTACAGGAACGGTGGTATAAGCTTGAACACAGGGAGATAGAGCCCATGGGTCCCGACACACTGTCCGATCCTGTGGATCCTGACGAACCCCTATCATGGGTGCTACCTGGGAGGGCAGGTAGGGCTGATCTAATTAGGGTCAGTAGGGCGGAACGGGCAATAATGGCTCGATACAAGTCTTCCCACGGGTTGGAGTACCCTTATGTCCCTGAGCCCCTCATGGAGGAGATAGAAGAGAACAGGGACAGGTGGCTTAGGGAAACCATCGAGATGTACCTAGTCAATAAGGGGAGTGAAGTTACTGGAAGGAGGGCAGAGGACAGAATAGATCACCTGATGCGAGTGTGGAGTATAGGGAGTAATATACACAAACACAGGGTGACCTATAGGCCCGAGAGGGGACTGCCTAGGCACTATCATGTCACGGTCCTGGACATGGGTGGTAGAGAGGTTAAGAAACCTGACCCGAGCCACTATTATTAGGGGGTACTAAGGCATTTTGCGGGCTCGTGGCTGCTGGTCGGGGCGGGCTTGGCGGAATGTACTGTAGACATTTTGTTATGGTATTATGAAAATTTGTATGTGAAGTTAACATAATTATGTCATGTGTTACAGTGCTTCCTGGAAGAAGGCGTACAAATTTAGGTCCCTGCGAGGACGATGGGATTCACCAGGGGGAGAATGTAGCGGTCATGTAAAATGGCTACAGTCATCTCTCCTGCTGACAGTAAGGCCTGGTAAGTTGTGGGCATGCCAGCAGTAATTATGGAGGTTTGCCCTCACACCCTGGTGGGGTGCCCTGTGTATGGATGGGAGTGGTCACATGCTCTGACTCCCTGGTTAGTGATGTCAGAGGTGTGTCAGCTTCCAGAGTGTACATAAGGCACAGCACTGTGTCTAAAAGTTAGTTCTGCGTTCTATCTGAGTTCTGGGTAGTTCTGTGTTCTATCTGAGTCAAGTTCTAGCAGATGGTTATGTTATAGTAACTGAAGAGAAGACTGTGTCCAGGGACCTGGCACAGGGCAGAGATCCCTGCGGGAATAGGGAATCCCTATTTAAGGAGAACTACACCTTTCAAAGGGAAGCACTGACTGAATATGAGTGGCTAGAAAATCTACTGCGAGGGGCAGCTAGCCCACTCAGGCAATAAAGATGTTCTCAATCAAAAACCCTCTCGTGTACATGTGTGGAGTGAATGTACAGAGAGGAGCACCACCGAGGAGTTCCTCGCCAGGACCATCCCCAAGTGACCGAAGGGACCCTGATGAGGTGGAGGCGCTGCACTGGAACTAGGTAGGACTCTGCACACTACCTCAGCTGCCTGTCTGGACGGGTTCTCCCCACACACCATCATGCGGGAGACTCAGGAGTCCTGTTGCCAACAGGTGCACCACCAGACACTATCACACTGTAATGGGGACCGGTTAGACCACAGGGGCCAATGTGAGATTGGGTGGGTCAGGCCGGGCCAGAAATACCGTTACACATATATAAATATCAAAACTCTTACTCTCCCTCTGTGTACACATTCGCAATACACACACAAAATGGTGGTACACACTGCATAATAAACACACACAGCACACCTCACATTCAAAATGGAGTTGGAGCAGTTATCATAACCATGAACCCCATCCCACCACACACACATGAACCCCATGTCCCCCACCCACACATCAACATTATGTTACAGTGTAATGTTGCATTAATGAAGGGGAGGAGTCCAATAGTGTCTAACTTATTGTCCAATCCCCTGTCGTGTAAGTGTTAGGCCTCGTTTAGGGTGGTTCCTTTGGAGGCACTGCGTGCGGACATCAGCTACAATGTATTAAATCTGAACTGTGGTTGTCATGGTAGCAGGTGGCCTGTGTTTGAACTATGTAGTTTATGCAGGCTAAAGGTCAATGAAGCAAACCATAGGTTTTTAAAACATGCTGCTGCGTCACTGTGCCCTACTCAGCCAATTGCATCATTCTTCTGAATGAGTTCAACAGTGAAACTTGTATCCCTAACCTTTTGTGTGTTTCCCCTCCCCCTCTCTGCCTCCTCAACACGTGATAAAATCTGCTGATAGTATGAAAACACATTGCACATCACACTGGCACCCTCCCTCAGTAAACCACTCCCTACAACTCTTGTTTTTGGTAGCCTGAATGAGGCTTCATGCTGAATATGTTATGTATTACAAATTGTTATGTTATTGAAAGTGCCACATTCATGCATGATGCAAACACATAACATTATGTAATCCTACTTCTGTGCTGCTGAAATAGTTATTAATTTACACATAATAAAGGCATTCTTCTATACTATTACATGTTCACGTCACATGGCTAAATTTGTGGCACAGTTGGATTGATGTTTTTTTACAGACAGCTGTGCTTTGTTTTATTGAGAAGCAAAACATGAACTGATTGCTGCGTTATCACCCTGTTGTTCTGCATCTGTGTGTGCAAGCATTCTTATTAAACATGGATGTATAATGACATGTTCTCAGTATCATTAGTAATTTACACCATTATGTCAATATTATTATGTACAACCATAAATCTATTATTTCATGTGGCACTTTTTTAACATTAATTCTCATATTGCTTAAGTGTACACTCTTGCATGCATTTTTCATAAGTTAAATATAACTTTTATTGATACTACAACATTATTGTATTTTTTTTACAGGCAGGACCAGTGCAACAGTTCGGCGTAAGTTCTGGGAGGAAATTCGTGTGTCCGTGTCTGCATGTGGAAATCAGGTGCGAACCGTGAAGAATTGTCGCAAAAAATTTGACGACCTACGACGCAATTTGAAAAATGCAATTCAATTTGGACGCAGCCATGCTTCTGGAACTGGAGGTGGACCACCAGCATCACCGATTACATTGACCCCTTTGGAGGAAATGTTACGGGAATTTTTTTTACCAGTTGTAATATCAGGATTAGAGGGAGATAGAGACATAGGAGTTTATTCTCAAATTTTTCCAGCAGGTGATGATTCTGGATATATTTCATGTTTATAATATTGTTTGTTATTATGTGACAGTTGAGAAAATATTTGAATCATGTAGGATTTCTATTAATATATAGGGAATTAAATATCTGCATAATAACGTTTCTCCTTTTTAGTGTTAAAATGCAATAGTGTATACAACTTTATCTAATAATTTCACACGAAATTCTGTACTTGGGGTTACATAGGAAAACGTACGTGCATTATTGTGTCACGTTACACATGAAGTTGGTGACTAAGTGCATACTTCAAAGAAGCCTTTATGTTATCCTAAGAATGTTATTTGTCACGTATATTTTTCTATAACCTTATGAAATATAAATTAGTCATGTACTGAATGTCTTTTTTTTTACATTCATATAGTTACACCTGTGCCTCCGAGAAACCAGGAAGAGGTGCTCACATCAGATTCCTCTTTATCAACGACCATTTTGGAAGTTGAGTGTATGAGGTTACAAATTTTGGGTGTTTCTCTTGCTGAAACTAACATGAACATTAAAGATACATAACAAGCACATGTTGGAGATATGATCATAATTATTATTTGCAACATGACTGTCGTTGCACTCATTGCAATACCAGCACCACATCACATGCTTTGTGATGTCATTTAGCACTAAGAATGCAGCAAACATTATAACTGTTGGTAGTATGTAACTTCAATAAATAGTCACCATCTGTAATAGATATATACGTACATATGACTCACAAAACACAGTTTCATACATTAACGTTACTATTGTATGTTCAACATGACACACAGAAGTAAATATTTTAGTATTAAATAGTAGTATACTTGTAATAGTACATTTGTATGGAACATGTTGTATTTGTAATGTTCCTCTAAATAGGATGTGTGTTTATTTACTGTGTATGGTGTCCCTTGCAGGGTTCCTTGTATGAAGTGAACACACATCCAAATTACATGACACAGTCACATAATCCATTGCATGACTGTTCTTAATTCAATGATGCTGTAGAGCCTGTGCTTTACCTTACATACACCCTTATGTCACAACTAACACATCCAGCAACACAATGTTGGTAATGGATTATCAATATTTCATACATCACACATGTCAACATTGAGTGTAAGAATAATGTGAATATGCTCATTAATAATGCTACATGAACACAAATATAGGGAAATAGTATGCATTTATTTGGTAAGATTTCAGAATTGTTAAAGTAACATACACATGGAGACATGAAAGCCTGTACAGAAGGACAAATGTTAATGGTTGTTTTTGTCCCCCAAAAATAGGCATTGCATCTGAAGAACATCACAGTCCAATTGTAACTCAAGCAGCTACATTACCACCTGCAAATAATACAGTAGAAAGTTTGAAAGCAATGGATGCGTCAGAATCAAGGATTAGCGTACTGCACATTAAACACCATCAGGAATTAATGGGGGTACACCAATGTATGGCAGTAGAAATGCACAACATAAAAGAGCTAATATGTAAAATCCCTGAAAAATTACATGTAATGAATCAGACATTACGGACACTTGTGACCACTCTACAGCAAGGGAAGAATCTTGTTCCACAGTCTGTACGAAATGAGGGACTCGTCAGCGACAACAATCAAGGTATGTTCCATGGAGGGATTTTGTCGCCACAAACAGACGTATTAAATGTATCTAGTGATGAAATATCCCAAGTCAGAAGCTTTGTTCTGGAATCACCAACAACAGCTGACCAAATGCAGACTTCCAGTACAGATGATAATCGTAGACACACACCTAAAAGGACAACAAAACGGAAAAGATCAAATACAGAAATACGACATTCACTTGGCTGCAACACTTTGTCCTATCCTGCTAAACAATTTAACCAGCAACAAGGTAAACATGTGTATAACCAGCCTCAAACTGGTACTGTGTCTAGCCAGGCCCAAACTGCATCTCTATTTTTACAGCCACAAGCTACACCTATTGTTAGCCAGGCCCAAACTGCATCTCTATTTTTACAGCCACAAGATACACCTATTGTTAGCCAGGCCCAAACTGCATCTCAATATTTACAGCCACAAGCTACACCTATTGTTAGCCAGGCCCAAACTGCATCTCAATATTTACAGCCACAAGCTACACCTATTGTTAGCCAGGCCCAAACTGTATCTCAATATTTACAGCCACAAGCTACACCTATTGTTAGCCAGGCCCAAACTGCATCTCAATATTTACAGCCACAAGCTACACCTATTGTTAGCCAGGCCCAAACTGCATCTCTATTTTTACAGCCACAAGCTACACCTGTTATTACACAGGTCCAAAGAACTCCTGTTATTACACAGGCCCAAATTACTCCTGTTCTTACACAGGGACAAACTGCACCTGTGTTTAGCATGGGCCAAACAGAACCATTTTTTAATGTTGCACAAACTGCACCTGTCTGTACTGTCGGCCAAAGTTCACATGTATCTACGTTAGAAAATATACAACATGTGTACAAGGATACACCATTTCTTCCAGTGTCTACACAGGCACAAAGTGGATTTTTGTACAACCATCCCCAACATGTTACAGTGTCTACCCAGGGACAAAGTGGATTTTACTACAACCATCCTGAACATCTTACAGTGTCTACCCAGAGACAAAGCCCATGTGTATTTACACATCATGAACTTGTTGCCGTGTCCAACCAGGGACAAACAGCAGGTGTGTCTACAGATCAGCAACTTCTTACCGTGTCCAACCAGGGACAAACAGCAGGTGTGTCTACCCATCCTCAACTTATTACTGTGTCCAACCAGGGACAAACAGCAGGTGTGTCTACAGATCAGCAACTTCTTACCGTGTCCAACCAGGGACAAACAGCAGGTGTGTCTACAGATCAGCAACTTCTTACCGTGTCCAACCAGGGACAAACAGCAGGCGTGTCTACAGATCAGCAACTTCTTACCGTGTCCAACCAGGGACAAACAGCAGGTGTGTCTACAGATCAGCAACTTCTTACCGTGTCCAACCAGGGACAAACAGCAGGTGTGTCTACAGATCAGCAACTTCTTACCGTGTCCAACCAGGGACAAACAGCAGGTGTGTCTACCCATCCTCAACTTATTACTGTGTCCAACCAGGGACAAACAGCAGGTGTGTCTACAGATCAGCAACTTCTTACCGTGTCCAACCAGGGACAAACAGCAGGTATGTCTACCCATCCTCAACTTATTACTGTGTCCAACCAGGGACAAACAGCAGGTGTGTCTACAGATCAGCAACTTCTTACCGTGTCCAACCAGGGACAAACAGCAGGTGTGTCTCCCCATCCTCAACTTCTTACTGTGTCCAACCAGGGCCAGAGTGCTGCAGCAATTGTTCAGACACAAACTGCAGCAGTGATTATTCCAAAGAAAAGAGGGAAAAAAAGTGTTACTGCAGAAAAAAATGTGTGTGCACACTCAAAAAGGCCACTTACCCGTTCCCAAACTAAATAGAAATAAAATGAAGTTAATTAGCAAACGCTTACTGTGTGTTTATTTCTACATTCAAATGTAAGGAGAAATGAATGGCACGTACAATTTGACATGGGTGATTGTAAAAATAATGTTTTAGTTATTGTTACACATGTCATAGCATTATGACAAACAAGTAACATTTTTGCACGTGTCAATCTATCAAGTGTATTCACAAGCAACATAAACAGTAATGAGCACATATACTAGTATAGTGATGCTCAGCTTACAGTGTTAATACATTACTGACATACATTGTATGTAAAAAACATATACCAAAGTACACATGGTTTCAAACTACATATATGTTCATTTAAAGTAAATGATTATCATATTTGACGCTGCAATTACAAACTGTACTACATTCATTACTATGACACTTAATATTCAATATGCATATAATGGAGGAATACATTATTCACATAATGTACTAAATATAGCTTCATATGCACATACTTTTAGACAAATGTTTACATTTACAGACACTTCTAATCAGTGTGTGAGTATATGATATATATAAATAAATTTGGCCTTGTAATATTTCATAGTAATAGGAATATATATGTATATATATATATATATATATATATATATATATATATATATATATCTCTATATATATATATAATGATGATGATGTATACATTGTTATTTAGAGATATATATATATATATATGCAAATTATATATATCTATTGTATATATATATATATATATATATATATATATATATATATATATGTATATATGTATGTATGTATATATATATATATATATATACATATACATATACACACACACAATGTGTGTACAGATAAGTACATTACATACTAAATAATGTGAAATATATGTATATATAGTTCACAGTATTTTTGAATAAATGCAATCACAAACGTGTGTGTACTCGAATATATTTGTCTATGTAGACATTCAGTATCTGTAAGTGCAACATGTAAGCCTCAATTATGTACGATTATTTGGAAGGTTTCATAAAAATAATGGTTGTTCCTTCACACGCTCATTAAAAGCTTATATAAATAATAACAATATTTCACAACACATTTATTGTGAGAACATACAAAAAGAAATCACAATTATTTTCATAAACATGATTTGTTTAAATACTTTAGTATGGTCGTTTTTGAAACACCTGCTTGTGGGAGTTTTCAAGCCACAAAAACTGGCCCTTGTTTAATAACCTTCAAATTTACGTAACATTGATAAAAAGTATCAACTTCAGAATTTGCTAGCGAACATTATAATGTCTCATTCGTTTCTGTTATGTACTAAGGACAAGACATGGCTTCAACTGTTAGACATGAAATGAAATTTTTCATATTTCAGGCTATAGAATTTCAGAAAGATAAAAAATCTAATTTGCGTGAAATTTATGATTTCATACAAGCCAATTTTTATGCAGATGAAGACATTACAAAGCCAACTAATTGGAAAGGATCAGTACGCAGCAATTTAAGTAATAAGGAATACTTTGAAATAGACATTCCACGTCCTGGTGAAGTGGCCACTTGTTGGAAAGTTAAAGATTCTAAGAAGATTACTTTACAACATGGAACATATCTCCTGATAACCAGTTTTTTTTTACCAAATCCAAATTTCAATCAACTCCCACAGGCTGCTGTCGTGTACCCAAAGGAACTGCAGGGCATACCAAATTCTCCAATGGTATGTGAGGGGAACTTCACTCCTATGCTGCCTACTGTACATGCTAGAAACATGTTTGGTTTGGAATCAACTGAACCTGTGTACCTGCCTCAGTCCGTGTTGTGGGAAATGAATGCTGAGATAGCATGTGAACGCGCCACACACATGTATGTGACTGACTTAGTGGAAATGGGAATCAGGGTTCTTAGTGGAAATGGGAATCAATTTCTAGATAGCAGCAGCAACGGCGAGGAACACATGGATGCCAGCAGCTGCATGTTCCAGCAATGTCGTTTCTAAATATAAAGATAAAGGTAAATGAAAATTTATTACACATTAGCCTATAACTAAATTCATATTACTTTTCAATAACACCATCATGTACACCATTTTATGAAACGACGATAAAGACAACCATGTAGTGTTTAAACACACTTTCAGTATAATGTATCCATATACTTATGGATGTATTGTAGTAATACAGTTGCATTACATGTACACACAAGCAACGTTCAGTTACAGATGATTGCTTGTAAATTTGGCAACAGTACACATATATGTAGCGGTCATGTAAAATGGCTACAGTCATCTCTCCTGCTGACAGTAAGGCCTGGTAAGTTGTGGGCATGCCAGCAGTAATTATGGAGGTTTGCCCTCACACCCTGGTGGGGTGCCCTGTGTATGGATGGGAGTGGTCACATGCTCTGACTCCATGGTTAGTGATGTCAGAGGTGTGTCAGTTTCCAGAGTGTACATAAGGCACAGCACTGTGTCTAAAAGTTAGTTCTGAGTTCTGCGTAGTTCTGAGAAGAGTAGAGTTATGTTATAGTAGCTGAGTAAGAAGACTGTGTCCAGGGACCTGGCACAGGGTAAAGACATCCCGGCTGGGATAGGGAATCCCTATTAAAGGAGAATTACACCTTTCAAAGGGAAGCACTGAATGATTATGAGTGGCTAGAGAAACTACTGCGAGGGGCAGCTAGCCCACCTCAACCGTGACGTCACACGCTCTGTTTCTATCGCGTGATTTGGTGAGACCTCTCTCCCATTGGATGCCCTATCGGCCAATCGCGCAAGGCCTGAGTGAATAATTAAATTGTTAGAATAGCATTGGAGCCACAGACTCTTGCTCCCGCCTCCCCTGGTGACGTCACACGCTCTATGGATATCGCGTGTTTGTATAGTATAGCTTGCTTGTAGAATAGTGAATAAACTAATAGCGTATATAATAGGGAAATCTGGGCAAAGCTAAGGAGTAAGGCACAATGGAGATACTCAGAGTAAAACAAAACACAGAATAAGTGACATTAAAAACATATAATGAACAGGTAAACACAATACAAATTAAACAAATATAGTAAAGCGCAACGTTTAAAAACAAAGCAAATGAGATGGAAGATATATGTATTGGACATGAGGAAATATTAGCTTGTGAACAATACATACCAATTATAGAAGTATTTCACGTAGAATATCTTGTATATTCCTACTGATACAGTATCATTCAACTGCTCATTTGGATCAACCCTCTAATGATCCTAATCATTTGACTGTTCATATGAACTGGAACCAGTTATGCTATTGATCTATTATTGTAGTCAAGAAGGAAACACTGTGATATAATTCAGAGTATATATATGACAATATCTTTGGCATGTACAAGAAGCAAATTCATGAGATTGAACATATTATTATACATATAAGTGTAAAGAGCCATGACCTATTATATTGTTACAAACATTCTCTCAGATATATCTCTCAGATATATTTTGCCAATATTCTATATACCATACCAACATATGAATAACGTAGACATATATAAATAACCTGTATATCAAATGCTCGTGCATATTACATAACAACTCAAGATTTTAATCCAAAAAATGTTTGAGTTCCCAGTCTAGATTCATGCCCCTGGGTGCCAGCGTCCCAAGGGCATAAATCCAGAACATTTCTCTCTTATTGAGGAGAGATTCTCTGTCTCCTCCACGTACATGAGGTCTTATGTGTTCAAGCGCGCTAAAAGAGAAATTCTGTAGGGAACCTGATTGGCATTTTGCAAAGTGACGTGCAACAGTGTATCTCACATCCATGTTTCTGATAGCTCTAACATGTTCAACAATCCTCTCTTTTAGTGGGCGTATTGTCCTGCCTACATATGCACTACCACATGTACATCTAAGGAGATATATCACAAATTTTGTATTGCCTGTCATCATGGAATTGAGAGTATGAGTTCTCTTTGTGTTCACATTTCGTATGTGTTTGATGGGGGAAGCATGTCGGCACATTCTACAATCTCCACATCTGAAAAAGCCTTTGGTTTTTAATTTATAGTTCTTTTTTATGGGATCAAACAAACTAGGCGACACTTTATTGGCTATTGTTTTCGCCTTCTTAAATACCATCTTGGGCTGGTCTTGTATGTATGTCTCTAGATCTTTGTCTAGTTTTAGTATGTCCCAATGCTTTTTCAGAATAGCTCTGATCTGGTTCGCCTGTCTAGAGTATGTGGTAATAAACAACGGTGATCTATCTATAGATCTTAATTGATTTAGTTTATTTGGTTTTTGTGTTAGAAGTGTCGATCTGTCCATTTTTAGTGCATGATCTAAGGCACTATTGATGTCTACATCCCTATACCCCCTACATCTGAACCTTTCTGATAGTTCTTGCGCTTGGCTCAGAAATGACTCATCTGTCGAACATAGTCTCCGAAGTCTCAGATATTGCCCTTTCGGAATCCCTCTGATCAGGGGTCTTGGATGTGCACTGTTGGCCATGAGCAGGGAGTTTCTGGAGTTTTCTTTCCTAAACATCTTAGTTTGAATTCTAAGATCTGAATCTATATATAAATGTAGGTCAAGATAGTCAATCTCGCTTTCATGTATATTTGAGGTGAATTTAAGATTAAAGACATTGTCGTTCAGATATACAAGGAATTTGTGAAAAGTAGAAGTGTTGCCAGACCAAATAATTAATAAGTCGTCTATATGTTCAGATCTTAGAATTCAAACTAAGATGTTTAGGAAAGAAAACTCCAGAAACTCCCTGCTCATGGCCAACAGTGCACATCCAAGACCCCTGATCAGAGGGATTCCGAAAGGGCAATATCTGAGACTTCGGAGACTATGTTCGACAGATGAGTCATTTCTGAGCCAAGCGCAAGAACTATCAGAAAGGTTCAGATGTAGGGGGTATAGGGATGTAGACATCAATAGTGCCTTAGATCATGCACTAAAAATGGACAGATCGACACTTCTAACACAAAAACCAAATAAACTAAATCAATTAAGATCTATAGATAGATCACCGTTGTTTATTACCACATACTCTAGACAGGCGAACCAGATCAGAGCTATTCTGAAAAAGCATTTGGACATACTAAAACTAGACAAAGATCTAGAGACATACATACAAGACCAGCCAAAGATGGTATTTAAGAAGGCGAAAACAATAGCCAATAAAGTGTCGCCTAGTTTGTTTGATCCCATAAAAAAGAACTATAAATTAAAAACCAAAGGCTTTTTCAGATGTGGAGATTGTAGAATGTGCCGACATGCTTCCCCCATCAAACACATACGAAATGTGAACACAAAGAGAACTCATACTCTCAATTCCATGATGACATGCAATACAAAATTTGTGATATATCTCCTTAGATGTACATGTGGTAGTGCATATGTAGGCAGGACAATACGCCCACTAAAAGAGAGGATTGTTGAACATGTTAGAGCTATCAGAAACATGGATGTGAGATACCCTGTTGCACGTCACTTTGCAAAATGCCAATCAGGTTCCCTACAGAATTTCTCTTTTAGCGCGCTTGAACACATAAGACCTCATGTACGTGGAGGAGACAGAGAATCTCTCCTCAATAAGAGAGAAATGTTCTGGATTTATGCCCTTGGGACGCTGGCACCCAGGGGCATGAATCTAGACTGGGAACTCAAACATTTTTTGGATTAAAATCTTGAGTTGTTATGTAATATGCACGAGCATTTGATATACAGGTTATTTATATATGTCTACGTTATTCATATGTTGGTATGGTATATAGAACATTGGCAAAATATATCAGAGAGATATATCTGAGAGAATGTTTGTAACAATATAATAGGTCATGGCTCTTTACACTTATATGTATAATAATATGTTCAATCTCATGAATTTGCTTCTTGTACATGCCAAAGATATTGTCATATATATACTCTGAATTATATCACAGTGTTTACCTCTTGACTACAATAATGCCAAAGATATTGTCATATATATACTCTGAAATATATCACAGTGTTTCCTTCTTGACTACAATAATAGATCAATAGCATAACTGGTTCCAGTTCATATGAACAGTCAAATGATTAGTATCATTAGAGGGTTGATCCAAATGAGCAGTTGAATGATACTGTATCAGTAGGAATATACAAGATATTCTACGTGAAATACTTCTATAATTGGTATGTATTGTTCACAAGCTAATATTTCCTCATGTCCAATACATATATCTTCCATCTCATTTGCTTTGTTTTTAAACGTTGCGCTTTACTATATTTGTTTAATTTGTATTGTGTTTACCTGTTCATTATATGTTTTTAATGTCACTTATTCTGTGTTTTGTTTTACTCTGAGTATCTCCATTGTGCCTTACTCCTTAGCTTTGCCCAGATTTCCCTATTATATATGCTATTAGTTTATTCACTATTCTACAAGCAAGCTATACTATACAAACACGCGATATCCATAGAGCGTGTGACGTCACCAGGGGAGGCGGGAGCAAGAGTCTGTGGCTCCAATGCTATTCTAACAATTTAATTATTCACTCAGGCCTTGCGCGATTGGCCGATAGGGCATCCAATGGGAGAGAGGTCTCACCAAATCACGCGATAGAAACAGAGCGTGTGACGTCACGGTTGGGGGCGGGAGTTATACTACATAATGGAGAACTCAGCAGACGCGCAGTTACTCTTTGAAAAGGGACAACAGTCCTGAAACGCGTCAGAGTGTTTGTATTATACTTTTGATGACCACCTAATAAAGCAGTTTTTATTGGAATTGGTGTGCAGCCCCCATTATCTACTACAGCAGTGCACCGCCGACGGACCCCACGGGACCACCCCCTACTTACCTGAGATGCAGGCGTGATGCACGCACTACTCTGAGTCTGAGCAGCTGTTCCATTGAGGCTCCATCAAGCATTTATGGGTATGTACTTTGGTTTTCTGGGGATTTAGCCAGTGCCTTTATGGTATATATAGAGTTCTGTGTTTGTCCTCCAGTTATACCTGTACACCTATTATTGTATTATACTACATAGAGCCTCATACAGCTTAATACATGCTCCCATGACCAGATATATGCCTATTGAGACTTCAATCAAGTCATTTCCACACACAGCTGAGCCCTGAGGATTGGGATAATTTCTCTTACATACAACTAGCCCACCTCAAGCTATAAAGATGCTCTTAATTACAAACCCTCTCGTGTACATGTGTGGAGTGATTGTACAGAGAGGAGCACCACAGAGGAGTTCCTCGCCAGGACCATCCCCAAGTGACCGAAGGGACCCTGATGAGGTGGAGGCGCTGCACTGGAACTAGGTAGGACTCAGCACACTACCTCAGCTGCCTGTCTGGATGGGTTCTCCCCACACACCATCATGCGGGAGACTCAGGAGTCCTGTTGCCAACAGGTGCACCACCAGACACTATCACACTGTAATGGGGACCGGTTAGACCACAGGGGCCAATGTGAGATTGGGTGGGTCAGGCCGGTGCACAAAAACCGTTACATTTGGAGGCGAGCTGCTGAGATCAGATCTGTCAACAGGACAGGCTCTAGCTAGGCACACTGGGAAACAGGGAGAGGGTCTGCTGCCACTCTGTGCTCCGTTGGGACGGACCTAGGGGTGGTCAGGGGCTGACAGGGTATTGTCAGTTCGCAGGGACGACCTAGGGGCCTGAAAGGAGTGAGGGGTTTGGAGCCGGGCTATAGCTGACCGAGTCACTTTGAGGTAGTGCTAGTTGGTAGGACGCCAGAAGGGATAGCCTGTTAACGTGGTCAGGAATCCTGGAGGGGGTCTGCGCTAGGCTGACCAAGAGAGGTAGACGCCCCAAGTACTGCATGGCAGAGCCCGAGTACTCTAGCCCATTCCAGACACTTACCATAGGGAGCACAGACTGGGAGGAAGGAGTTACAGCAGACACTGAGAGAGTGAGCCTAGCCTGAGGTAGTGCAACATGAGTCCAGCCTAGATCAGGTACACATGTGGTGGTGCATCTGAGCAATCTTTATTGTACTGGTGTGGTGGCTGCCCCGCAGAGCGGAGCCCCATGTACGATAATTGGTACGAGAGCGTGACAACCCAAGGAATGGAGGATCCGCATGGTGCGGAGAGCCCAACATGGTGACCAGAGGCTGATGGGGAAGGCACCCGTGGCGTGCGCCCCACTGAAGAGCAAACTGTCACTGAGCTGTCTTTAACTAATCTGCTCTGGAGTGGAGCGAAGGCTGTGGCTGCCCCGTTTTTGTCTTGTCTGGGACACCGAGGGGCCACCCTTGAAGAGTGTGAGGACATTGTGATAACTGGGGGGGAACCCAGCGAGGAAAGCAAACAAACTGACATTTCGGGCTTAAAAGCCACCCAAAATGGCGGTTCCCGCTTGCTAGGGAGACCGCGTGGGCCAGTCGCAGAGAAAATGGCTGATCCAGGACTTGCAAAAAGCTGGCCGGGAATGGCGCGAACAGCAGAGCCCCGCCCTGATGGGGGGTATGGCGCAAAAGCTATGGCTGCGCCTTCATGGACAGTGACTCACTCGGCCCCTGTGCTGAGTCAACCGCTTAGTCTATGGGACCCTCCCTTGATTTCCACCAGGGGGAGTGACTTTCAATTATGGCCTGTGGGAATGCACCCACTGGGCCCAGGGACTGATACCCAGACGGCGCCACTACAAGAAGTAGTTCCGGCCGCGGAGGTAACGTGCAAAAAGGAGGGATATTTTGCACGAAAAGCAGCTGCCAGGAGAAGGCGGGAACTAGCCGCGGGCCAAGAATCCCACTCTGATGAGGAAATTGGCGCGAAAACGCAGACCGCGCCCACCAGGACTGAGAAAGGTGCGGCCTTAATTAAGCTGCATGCTATTCCCCTGTGGGACCCGCCCATAATTGCAACCCCTGGTGGCGGGTTCCAGCTATGCCAGCGGAAGGAGGAGCCGAAGCAGGAAGTGGCTGGCCCAGAAGCTTCTACCGGTCAGTTGCGAGGAACCACTGACCTGGAGAGACCCATACTGAAAGTGGTCCCTACTAAAAGAATGGCCTGCTCCTCCACTGTGGGCACTATGGTCTCCACCCAGCCCTACTCGGTACCCGGCGGGGTACTGGTAGTCAGGGTGGCCAACACCGAGACGGTGGTCGGGCTCTGCCTTCAATGCGGGCTGCCCGGAGGCATTGTTAACACAGCGGCACGCTGCCCACAATGCGGGACATTATACTTGTGGCCAATGCCGACGTTCATTCCGATCCAATCTGCTGACCCCCCGGGGGATATGGCTAGGCGCTCCGCCGAGTCCCCTGGTGCACTGTGGATCAGTCGTGCAAGTCCCGGAGAAAGGGGACTGGAGTCGATTAAATCGGCTGGGTCAGCAGCAACCGAGACGGTCGGGTCACCCCCCGACCGCACTGGAAAAAGACTATCACCCCGATCGGTGACCCCTAAGTCGGGGAAGGGAGACTACTCGGATGAGGATCTCCGCGAGCTCGCGGAGGTGAAATCGAGGCCCAGGACAGAACCGGGGAGGACGACACCCCGTAGCGTGAGTAGCAGCCTGGAAAGCAGGGCGTCCCCCGCAGATCGGCGAGCCGAGAGACGGAGTCCCTCCACCACAGGATATGGTGGCGAAGGGCGAGAGACGCCTACACCCCTGCGGAATGGTAAGAGAAAGCCACTTACTTACCTTGCTCCGGTAGACGGTGTAGCGGAAACAAGGCCGTGCCAGGCCCAAGAAGCACGTGCGGAGAAGATACCACTTCCGGTGGAGACGACGGCGGAGCTTCCGGATGTCGTCATTGAGGAAGAGATCCCGCATGGGGGTCCCACCGAAGATGGCGGCGCTTCCGGTTCCGGTGAGGACATCATTTCCGGTGGCGACGGCGGAACAGACGGGAAGGATGCAGCAACGCTTCGGCGATCGGGTGAAGGTCCCCGATCACCTCAAGGGCCCAAGAGCTGGATGGGCGAACCGCAGACGGATGAGGGTGAGCTATCCTCCTTGGATCAGTCCATGGACAGCCGGGAACGGGTCATAGCCCCGTGGCGTATCCCCTCTTGCCCTTACACCCAACCCCACGCCCTAGGTAAAACCCCTGCCCCCATCACCTGTTCCACGGGGTCCCCGCCTAGCCTGGAACTTGTGGACATACCTTTGGGGGGGGAGGAGAGAATGACTGGGGAAAGACAGCGCAGTTGCGCTACGGAAGGCAATTCTCGGGGAGGGGGAGAATTAGGTAAGGCCGCGGTAGGCCGGTGGTTGCCTCCTGCGACCAATAAAACAGAGGACAAGGCCCTGGGATCATCACGGTGGTCCGTACCACGGTCAGCACGGACATCGGGGGTATTCTCATGGGGGGATGCGGAAGAGAGTGACTCAGGGGATTCACACAGGTTCAAAGAACACCGTTGGTGGGCCCCACTCTTTGAAGGTTATGCGGCCTGGATGGATCGTACGCGATTCCTTATCCGAAGGGAGGATGTAGTTGATTTTTGGTGGGCCAAGGGAGAATTCACCCCTGAACAGCGAGATAGGGAGCTGCAGTAACGGTGGTATAAGATTGAGCACAGGGAGATAGAGCCCATGGGTCCCGAGACACTGTCCGATCCTGTGGATCCTGACAAACCCCTATCATGGGTGCTACCTGGGAGGGCAGGTAGGGCTGACCTGACTAGGATCAGTAGAGCGGAACGGGCAATAATGGCTCAATATAAGTCTTCCCACGGGTTGGAGTACCCTTATGTCCCTGAACCCCTCATGGAGGAGATAGAAGAGAACAGAGAAAGGTGGCTTAGGGAAACCATCGAGATGTACCTGGTCAGTAAAGGGAATGAAGTTACTGGAAGGAGGGCAGAGGACAGAATAGATCACCTGATGCGAGTGTGGAGTATAGGGAGGAATATACACAAACACAGGGTGACCTATAGGCCCGAGAGGGGACTGCCTAGGCACTATCATGTCACGGTCCTGGACATGGGTGGTAGAGAGGTTAGAAAACCTGACCGAGTCACTATTATTAGGGGGTAATAAGGCATTTTTGCGGGCTCGTGGCTGCTGGTCGGGGCGGGCTTGGCGAGATGTCACTGTGGTCATTTTTTTTCTATAATGTACAATCTGTGATGTTAACAATAATGTGTTATGTTTTACAGTGCTTCCTGGAAGAAGGTATTTAAATTTAGGTCCCAGCGAGGACGATGGGATTCACCAGGGGGAGAATGTAGCGGTCATGTAAAATGGCTACAGTCATCTCTCCTGCTGACAGTAAGGCCTGGTAAGTTGTGGGCATCCAAGCAGTAATTATGGAGGTTTGCCCTCACACCCTGGTGAGGTGCCCTGTGTATGGATGGGAGTGGTCACATGCTCTGACTCCATGGTTAGTGATGTCAGAGGTGTGTCAGTTTCCAGAGTGTACATAAGGCACAGCACTGTGTCTAAAAGTTAGTTCTGAGTTCTGCGTAGTTCTGAGAAGAGTAGAGTTATGTTATAGTAGCTGAGTAAGAAGACTGTGTCCAGGGACCTGGCACAGGGTAAAGACATCCCGGCTGGGATAGGGAATCCCTATTAAAGGAGAATTACACCTTTCAAAGGGAAGCACTGAATGATTATGAGTGGCTAGAGAAACTACTGCGAGGGGCAGCTAGCCCACCTCAAGCAATAAACATGCTCTTAATTACAAACCCTCTCGTGTACATGTGTGGAGTGATTGTGCAGAGAGGAGCACCACAGAGGAGTTCCTCGCCAGGACTATCCCCAAGTGACCGAAGGGACCCTGATGAGGTGGAGGCGCTGCACTGGAACTAGGTAGGACTCAGCACACTACCTCAGCTGCCTGTCTGGACGGGTTCTCCCCACACACCATCATGCGGGAGACTCAGGAGTCCTGTTACCAACAGGTGCACCACCAGACACTATCACACTGTAATGGGGACCGGTTAGACCACAGGGGCCAATGTGAGATTGGGTGGGTCAGGCCGGTGCACAAAAACCGTTACATATATATGTAAATGCACAAATATGTTATTCAAATTGCCAACAATTACACATTGTCTAGTTGCTGTAGTGCAGAACACCAGTTCTCAACACACACAACAGGTCAGGTTTTCAGGATATCCCAGCTTCACCACAGGTGGCAGTATCAGTGGTGATTGAGGCACCTGTGCTGAAGCAGGGATATCCTGAAAACCTGACCTGTTGGGTGTGTTCAGGAGTGCTGTTCACCACACATGTATGTTGTTGGTCGCGTCCACCTGTGACGTCACTCCGTCATCATGTCACAATGGTGACTCAAATATGACATTATTCATGTATTCTAGTATATGATGAAAAACCCTCTCAGTCGCGTGACCAAACACATTCTTACAATATGTGAAATTACAGAACAATAGCATAATCAAACGTTGGGACTTAGAAAAGTTTAATTATTAACATGCATAAGTTTAGTTGTGAGCGTGCACATAGTTAACCGTTATGGTATTTGGCCAGAGATAGTGCGAGCTTGTGACGTGAGGGGGCGTGTTCACATGTTAACGGGGCGTGTCAAATGATAACTGTATACTCAAACACATAACAAGACAGGGGGGACACAAATGTGTGTGTCACATGCGCGTGTAGGGGGGTGGTTGCTTGGTTGTTTAGTGCGTGGTAAGTGAGACATGCAGTACAGTATGTGAGTGACATAGGATATGGCGATGTGAGGGGGCGTCATCATGGCTGTCCGTTGCCGTGCCCATTACATGACGCGACACAGTCGCATTTACTGTGATAGATGCCGCTGGGGGCGTGCACACGCATCTGTAGAACTAACACACTAACCATCACAGCGCACGGCTCAGCGTGTGCTGTGCTATGAAGGGCCGCCCCCCCAGTCCGCACGGTTAAAGTCCATACCTTGTCGCGCACCTTTCAACAGCGGTGAGCGGCAGCTTTTCTGGGAGCCAGGGGAATGTAACGTTCACATCTGCGAAGGAGGCGTGTCCACGGTACCGGCGACGCTTCAGCCAATAAGGGCAAAACAGAAGCGGAACGTCATGGCCACGCCCCCGAAAACTAACTGCAACACCCCCTCCCATCATACACCTTCCCTCTCCACCCAGACCGCGCATTGCGGTGTACCGCTGTGCACGCGCCGCCCCCCCACCGGAGGCGCGTGTGTCAGTAAAGACTGGGGACTCAGGCTTGTAAAAAAAGTTTTACAACACTCGCAATTAACCGCTGTGCATGCACATTGCGTTGCGCTATTCAGACGCACACCGCAGCCAGCGCCATGCACGCAAACATAACTTTGTACAGTAATAAAATTAGAAAAATTTGCTACTAACTTGTAACACAGCTGCCATGTAATATGTGCACGTACACATGTACATGTCCATAAGTCACTGGTGCCATGTGTAACAAAGCCCTATGCACACACATGCGAGCACTATGCAACTCCCTGTGACCGCATCATAACAGTACTTGTAATGGAACAATATGTGTACCTTATGTGTGAACATGGACACTGATGACCATGATATAACAACATAATAAAGATTGATAATCAAATTTACTACATTCTGTTGTTTCTATTTCAGAAAAATGATTATTACATGGACTCACAATCAATGCATGTTCCACGGAAGACAAACAGATTTTGCTACATTTTGACTTGCCACATTCTTGAAGAATGGTCCTATCTTTCCAAGCAATGATGCTTATGCTATTGTGAACCTTGTTTGTGCTTGGAGTAATTGTAACATCATGCAATTATGATAATATTTTTTGTTACATGTACTTGGTCCTAACATTAATTATATTTAGAATGTCAACACATATAAATGTGTCATTATGTTTTTATATGTTTCAGTACACTTATGTAAACGACATGTATTAGCAATCATTACATGACGTATAGTTGTTTTGTAACTTGCAACTATAACATTACATATAAGTAATCATGACTCTATTGTGTTTGTAAAATTATGTTTCAACTTTAATATATAACATAAGGACACCAGTACCTTGTATCGTGCATATTGGAGTACTACATAAATGTAATTCTAATTATGCTATACTATTAGCAAATATTGAACATTACACATGACACAATGTAAAATTTCACATATGATATTATACAACACACATTACGTATTATGTTACACTATTTTAACATAAAACAAAAATTACATAGTCATAATATACATACCTTATCAAGATGTGGTTCAAGAAAAAACACAGATGTGTAATGTGAGGAGGACGATAAGAAGCACTAGTCTAAGATTAAACAAAAATTGTCACATTATTACAACACACTTTAATGGCAGAATGTAATCAAATCACGACATATGATGTTGGTTACCTGAGAAATAGGTGTCGATCACATTCTGACGTGTTTCAACACCACTGGCTGTCTGCTCATTGTCACCTGCAGCTATTAGGGGGTGTTGTTCGTCAATCCCGTCACCAATGTCGCCTTCTAGGTTATGACTTAATGCAATATTGTGCAGAATGCTGCAACAAATGACAATGTCAGAAACCTTCTCAGGCTTATACTTTAATGCGCCGCCAGTTTTATCTAAACACCTGAACCTACTTTTCAAAAGTCCAAATGTACGCTCGATAACTGACCGAGTGGATATGTGCGCAACATTATATCTGTCCTCTGCAGGGGATTGCGGATTAGCCAATGGTGTCAAAAGCCACGGTCGGATACCGTACCCTGAGTCACCTAAAAGACAACGTACAAATTAATATAGAGAGTAAACATTTTCTTAATGTTGTCACATAGTTATTAAGGTCCATGAGTTATATTTTAGTCGCCTACAATTAAACAATTTAACTTCTCTATGTCACATGTGTGACATGATATGTAATCATGGACATATATCATCTTCACACAAAGCATTTTGAGACCTATAATAAGTAGTTACACAATCATAAGTAGTATATATAACATTTGCTTTGACTATATAACTAAAACTATGCTTGCAGAATGCGACATCATATATTTAGTACAACACATGTATTCATGACCACTTTTGCTGTACTGTTATTGTGGGTGTGGTTGTAGGTGTCCATATTATCACATATATATAGCATGCTTTATTATGCGAATGACACAATTAAAACAGGACAATCATTATGTGCTATGTAAGTTACCATTACCCGAAACAAATGTTGTCACATTGAAGTATTATAAACGTAAGCAATAAAAATTGATGACATATGTATGTTAGCAATTAACAATATGTACTCACCCACCAGCCAACCATGCCCATAAAGCCCATTTTCAAAAGCATGGAAAACTGATGAGTTCCTAAGGATAGATGAATCATGGCTGGAACCACAGAATCTAGCTACAACATTCATTATCTTCATCGTTGCATCGCATACCACCTGCACATTCAGGGAATGGTAGTGTTTTCTATTACGGTATGCATGCTCACTCTGACTAGGTGGGATCAAGGCAACATGTGTGCAATCGATGGCACCCATCACACATGGCATCCCTGCTATGTTATAGAAGCCATTTCTGACATCCAGCCACTGTGTCTGGTCACTAGGAAAATGAATATAATTCCTAACGCGTCTAGTCAGTGCACATAGAAACTGGCTAAAGGCCCGCGAGAATGATGACTGCGAGACCCCGCCCACTATGCCCACAGTTGTTTGAAAAGACGCAGAAGCCAAAAAATGTAATGAGCACAGCATTTTAACAAGACCAGGGACTGCACGATCTCTGCTTGTTACACTATCCAAATCTGGTCTTAGTTCTTCGTAAAGAGCTAAGATTGCTGCTGAACTCAATCTATAACGACTTCTTATCTCCTCCTCACTCAGCCCATCTAAAAGTGTCCTTTCACGGTACACACGTGGACGGACTAACAACACCTGTCTCCTGTGTCTTCCCCTCCTATCCCTCTCCTGTCCCTCTCCTATCACCATCACATCCTGTCTATTTTGAGGCTCCTGTCTATTTTCAGCATCCTGCAAAAGAACCATCCGCCTTCTCAACTGCAAATGTCTGCTTAGCATATCCATGATGACGTCACAAGGATGGTTGATTGTTCCTCCTTTAAATACATATGTGATTAGGTCTGGTGTCAGATGTCAATTAACATGTTGAGTACATATAATTTCATTAGCAAAACTAATTAGTGTTGTAAAACAATGAGTAACTGTTCATATGCACAGTAAAACATGCCAGTAATTTAATGATCCATGTGTGCTAATGATTACTCCAAATGTTTAACTACAACCATACAACATAATCCAAATCCATTCAATTGCTATGTACACAAGTGTGTGCAATGAAATGTTTTAGAATCATTTATAGACATATATGCCATCACATAGCACGATTAGGGTGTTTTCTACCAATCATTTGAAACATGAACACACCTGATTGTGGTTCACATATGATCAAGTGAAATAACAACAAGAAGATTAACATATCCATATTTCATATGTCCATTTTATGGTGTGTGAAAAACTCTAGGAACATGCAAGTGTAGCAGTACATTGTGTAATATGTACAAAATCATGAAATTTCATTGTGTGAACAACATTGGTAACACGATTGTTTAAGTACAAAACAGAGTTTCATTAAACATAAAACATGACAATATAAAAAACATGCATAATGTGTGAGTTCACACATGATGTTGACATTAAAACATCATGAAATACATGGAAACACTCAGTCATATGTACTTGCTATGACTACAATGTATTTGATGTATGTTAAGTATATAAACAACAATTGTAACACATGAGGCATCTTTTATGAAGTGTTCCTTTAATACAGTAGCCAAAAATTTAACATGAATAACAAATTGATGTATTCTTCCATTATTCATAGTATAATTTTACTTTGTAAAAAATACATTGTAACCGTTAAAGGTTACACTATTCTGACCATTACATGAAGTACTTACTGTCAATAATCATGTTTTTATAACACAGCACAATAAGAAATACAAAGTAATATGTGTTAGCCACATTGAAATCATGCAAACATAATATATATAAAGAAGCATTTTTTTTCTAAGTGCCCATCCGCTGCTCATCCGCTGCCTCTGAGCAGCAACTTGCCATCTTTTTCTTGCGTGGCTGATCCGCCAGCGAAACGGGATTCTCGCCAGGCGAATACCTCCGCTAAGCTACTCGCCTCTACTAGAATACAGGGTGGCTGAAAAAGTTGGATTTTTAGGCGGAAAGTGCCTTCTCGCCCCGCCACCGGCGGAAACAATAAAACCGCCAGCCAAACTGGCGGATTTATGGAATCACACCAATTTCTGGCCCCTTTCTGAATACAGATAGGCTTTTTTGGCAGAAAAGTGGCGAGAAGTGCCTTTCCGCCGCTTACTGCATGAACCCCTAAGTCTGTCTCCTTTGAACCGGTGACAGCTATTAGCCTCCCTTCTACGGCCCCTCAGGCTATCACTTCAGAGTTCAGCTTATCTTCCCCTGATCCCTTACTACGCTCTGAGTCCCCCCTTACGGCTTCTAGAGTCTCCCCAGCACTTCCTGTGTTAACCCTTGGCTTCTCTCTGACTCCTGAGGTAGAGCCTGACTGCCTGCTCTCTACCTCTGCGGTAGTCTGTGTGATGCCTATCACCTTTACTAAAATTCCTGTTTTGCAAGGTATTTCTCCTATTAAGTCTGTGATACCTGCAATTCCTTTAATTGGTTTCAAGACCCCTGTCACTGAGTCTCCCATGGAGTCTGATGCCCTCACTAGAGATTCTCAGGGATCCAATTCTGAAACAAGCACAATGTTCTCTGATTTTATTACAGTAGCTAGTTCAGTTCCTGCTTGTTCTCAATCACCCACTTCAGTGACAAGCAAGATGTCCCTTGTTTCTATTGGAAACTCTACCCCAGTTTCTTTCACGGATCATGCCACAGCCTCCGGGATGATTAAAAATGACTTTAAGTCTGGGATGTCCACTCCTTTAATAATACTGTTTCACGCTGATTCACCCACAGTATTTGTGGTATCCATTACTGACTGCATGTCTACTTCCATGAACTCAGGGGTAACGCATTTGGAACTTTCAGTAATACCCACTGTGTCCCTTTTTCGAAAAACCCCATCTTTAAGATGGACTTATATTTCCCTGTGTCTTCCACAATTCTTGGGGTACTTACTATTGACTGTCCTGTCGCAAAACTAGGGTTACCTCTCAGGAAGGTGCCTGGAGCTACCGATGTTAAGAACCCTATGTTTAAAACAGTAATATTTCGTATTGCTTCTCCCACAGTATCATGCGAGACCTGGCTACCTGGGACCTCCACTCCTAAGCTAAGCTCTAGTTCTCTGTTTTCTTTCTCTGTGTTGGAGGTACCCAGCTTTAACCCCAAGACTTTTATTCCTAAGGCTGATGCACCGCTTACCCGCCTTCCTGTTTTTTTGGATAAGATCTGTTTTCTCACCTTTCAAACAGACTCCTTACTCGCAGGTCTCTGTGCGGTGCCTAAAGTGCCCTTTCTGGATGGCATTTGGCCTCTCTTTAAAACGAAGACACCCTTACTGGACCTCGTCGCTTTACCTGAAGCGTCCGTCCCTGTTCTCTATGGGTCCACTATGGGTATAGACATGCTGTTCCTTACTGTCTGCTTGATGCTTACTATGCCTTTCGCCAAGGCCACAATTTCGGATTTGATTCTCTCTAAAGATCACAGACCAAAGGAGGCAGACCCTTCTTCAACTGCCAGTACCACGACCAAGAATTGCGTATACACTGCTACAGACTCTCTCGAATTGCTTGGGATAGCAACCCTGCTTTGTATCAAAAGTACCGCATCAATAGTTTGCAGTGAACCCTCCCGCCCCATTCCCTCGCTAATCACCACCCGGAATTCCTTGGAAGCTAAAGACTCTCGCAACTTCTTTCATGCTGTTTCCACCAAAGCCTTTGCCTTCTCTGAAGGTCCCTCTGCCATTTATGTCCGATAATCAGTGTCCTGTGTCCCATACTCTTGGACTATTACTATGCACCGGACACCTGGCTGCTGCCATTCTGATGTCCTTTGCGGCACTCGCCAATGTACACCTGGATTTTGGACCTAATTCTCGCCTGAGACACTTCAGGAACAACTCAATGTCTCCCAGACCTATGAATAGTCCTGTCCACCCAGGCTTCTGGGGGTACTGTAAGGAATCCCAACAAACCGTGGGCTTTCAACGCCATCTCTCGCCTAAGGAGGTTTAGGAACAACTCCATGTCCCCCAGATCTGTGAGTGACATTGTTCATCCGGAGGTCTCACCTGAAGGGGGGGAGGGGGTACTGTAAGGAATCCACTCCTGGCTTTGATTATATCCTTGTAGACCCCTGCAGTTGCAAAAGCTTCCTCTGGCAATCAATGGTACATGTGCTGCCTTTCATTGCAGCTTCTGCCCTGTGCTCCATCATTGGAGGAATGCTCACACACCCTTCCCCTGTGATTGGATCTCCGCCCTTTATATGTTGGGCTTTGGCTCTGAATCAGAGCCAAGCATAAATCCTTCTCTGGACGTTACTGTCTCTGCCACAAGCCGCCCAGGCCTGTCTCCTTGTGTACTAACCTCTCTAGTTCTCATCTCTAGTTCCTGAGTTCCTGAGGCCTGCTGCTAGTCTTCATGCAGGGGCCTGTGTTTCCTGAGTATCCTGAGGCCTGCTACTAGTCTTCACGTAGAGGCCTGTGTTTCCTGTTTCCTGAGGTCTGCTGCTTGTTCCATGCAGAGGCCTGTTACTGACTCCTGTGCTGAAGCGTTGTTTAGCCAGCACTGGTAGCTGTTGCATTCTCCCCTTCATTACCCTTCCTTTCCAGAGGCCTCCTGCTAATCTCCATGCAGATGCCTGCTTCGGACTTCTGTGCTGAAGCGTTGGTTTCCCCGACGCTGCCCCGCGGTGTCCTTCGGCCAGCCTGCTGCCTCCCCCTGCTGAGACCGGCGTCATGGGCCGAGCTCGCTCCTCACGCAGAGGCCACTCCCACGCTCCTAAGCTGAAGCGGGGAACTCCTGACTACCTGTTGCCGAACTCCTGCTTGAATAACGACGATGCTGCCTTCTCCAATCCTGACCCTGCTACGTATGACTACGAACTGCGCACTCCGGATCAGTCTGCGCGGACTAAGGTCGGTGATTATATAACCCCACCTCAGCCCCACGGTCCGGTCCCGGTTTGTGGCGAGCACAATCGTAACATCAATATAGCGTTTGTAAAATGCTATATTGTGCCTAAAAGGGTTATTATCTCCAAACACGTGGAAGGCCTCCCACCAACCCATGAAAAGGTTGGCATAGGATGGGGCGAATGATGTCCCCATGGCAGTCCCACGTGTTTGGAGATAAAATTGCTGATTGAATGTGAAATAGTTATGTGTGAGTGAAAAATGGATACTATCCAAAATGAAAACAATATGTGCAGGGGATAATTTGGATTGTGATTCAAGAAAAAACCTGGTGGCTGTGATGCCGTGCTCGTGATGTATGATGTTATAAAGAGAGGCTACATCAAGAGTGACCCATAAATAAGATGTATGGCAAGTGAAAGATGCAGGGAGTGATAAAATGTGTTTTGTGTCCATAACATAAGAAGGTAAATTGTGCACTAGTGGTTGAAGGAAATGGTCAATATATTGTGAGAGGTGTTCACCCAGGGAGGCAATGCTAGAAATGATGGGTCTATCTGGGGGTGCAGTGAGTGTCTTGTGAATTTTGGGCAAGTGGTGAAAGATGGGTATGATGGGGTCTGGAGTGGTGAGGAAGTCCCTTTCGGCAGAGGTTAAAACGTGTACCATTTCTCCCTCGACCAAAGTTCACCAAATTCTCGTTGAAAAGGTGGGGTCGCATGCCAGGGTACTATAAGCTTCCATGTCCCCCAGTTGTCTTAATGCCTCAGAAATGTAAAACTCTCTATCCAGGACGACCGTAGCACTCCCCTAGTCTGCCTTTTTGATGACAATCTGACTGTTTGATGACAATGTGTTAATGGCCTCTCTCTGTGAGACAGTAATGTTATCATGTTTGTATCCATGAAAATCTACATCTCTCACTCTGATGTCTCTAGCCAAAAATGACAGATCATGTTCAACCGCCTTTTGAAAGGTATCAATAAATTGTCCCTTCATATATGAGGGATTGAACTTAGATTTAGTTTTGAAACCTGAGTCTTGTCTTCCTAGAAATTCGGAAGGATCATAGGCCGTACTGATATTTTCATTTAAAAGATCAGTTAAATCTTGCTGAAAATACATGTCCCTGAAATCTAAGGAAAGAGACTGAGTATGGTTAATATCAAACAGGGGGGCGGTAACATTGTTGGCAGATTGTACACTCTTAGTGGAGAAAAAACGTTTAAGGGTTAATTTGCGTATAAAACAATACATGTCCACCATCGTAGAAAATAAATTGAATCATGTGTTGGGGGCAAACGAAAGTCCCAGATGTAACACAGATTGCTCTGCAGCAGTGAGTTCATATTTTGAGATGTTAATCACATTACAGTTTCCCTTCTCTAGATCTTTAATCTTTTTGCTGGCATTCCACCGTGCACTTTTCCTTTTACTTCTTCTTGTCTTCTCCCGTTTTTGGAGCTTTATAGCCTTCTGCTCTACTGGGATTTGTCATGACAATTGAAGTTACATTTTCTTCTCCAGAGGATGGACAAAAGTCACTTTCTGAAAGAGTAAAGGAAACTGCATGTGCTGTATGATCACTGTCTGAGGCTCCCGATTGGGTCCTGTCTTTAGATGTTTTGAGGATAGATTTATTTGAACTGGCTTTTTTTACATTATAATTCTTAGATTTATTGAAATTGCCTTTGGTCTTAGATGTTGCTTTTTGCCAAACATAAACTTGTTTAGCCTCGTAATCTGCTTTATCACGTTCAAATTTAGTCTGCTTCATGATAGTTATGATTTTCTCTTGCTTCTTGATTTTATTGGCTAGATTGGCATCTAAATCTTTAAAGCTATCAATGTGTGAAAAAGCCTTGAGTTTTGTCTTTAAATCATTCATTTGTTTGGCCACATATTTCTTTTCCAACAGTTTATGCTGGATAATGAGGTCCATAAGTTTAAATGAACATTCATCCAAAATCATGCACCATTTACGTTCAAAATCATCTTTGTCAAACCCAAATGATGGTGCTTTAGTTAGGCGTAACCCTCTTGGTATATGCCTGACTCTATTGCCCTTGCTATCAAATCTATCATTAATAAACATTGGGGTACCTTGACACTTGATCCCCTGTTATCTAAAATTGTCAGTACAGGTCCACGAGTTGTGTTCCGCAAGGCTCCCACATTGGGTAACAAACTGTCCCCCAGTGTGCTTAAACCCATTCAGTCCGCTAGGTCGTTCTTTCCCAAACTAATTGGCTCATATAAATGTGGGAGATGCAAAATTTGTCCGAACATGCTGCAAGCTACCCATTTCTCCAATTCAGATGGGACACGCAGATTTAAGATACAATCTTTTATCTCATGTCGATCTGATTATGTGATCTATATATTGACTTGCCATTGTACTAAACCAGGGGTGGGGAACGTCAGGCCCGAGGGCCATATAAGGTCCCGAAATCATTTGGTCTGGCCCTGCTAAGGCAACTGCTATACCCGGGGTCACGCTATTTTTTTTTAAAATGGCCGCCACGCGCCCGATTGGGAGGAGGTGGTGTGAGGCGCCGGCAGCCCTACACGATCCCCAGCAGCCACTGTACTAGCCCCAGCAGCCACCGTACAAGCCCCAGCAGCCACCGTACTTCCCCCCACACTTACCCCAGCAGCCGCCCTACACGATCCCCCCAGCAGCAGCAACTACCAGAGGTAGGGGGGGGGGATCTGTGTGCCGCATGCCTGCTGTGTGTCTGCCTGTGTGCCTGTCTGTGTCTGTATGGCCTGCGAACGATGTTATAAATATCCAAATGGCCCTTGGCAGAAAAAAGGTTCCCTACCCCTGTACTAAACAGTACGTCGGCCTAACAAGTCGTATGCTCAAGATTAGGATCTTAGAGCATCTTAGATTGATCCGTAATCACGACATGTTACATCCTGTGTCCAGACATCTCAATTCATGTCCATTGGCTGTACAGGGTCATTCCAGTGTGTGGCAATAGAACAAATTGCTTTACCCATACGGGGTGGAGATAGGATTAAAATCCTCCACCAAAGAGAAGCACACAGGATCTTTACTCTTAATACGTTGCAGCCCAATGGACTGAATGTAGATTGGGATCTAAGATGTTTTTTATGATTGCATTTTTTCCAAGTTCATTTATATACTGTATATTTATACATATCACACTGTTTATTATGTTGTGAATACTTCTGCCCTCCTTGTCCCCTTCCATCCTTTTCTCTTTCTCTCCTTTTCTTCTTTGTCTTCTTCCTCCCCTTCCCCCCTCCCCATTCTTCCCCTTTCTTTCCCTTCCCCCCTCTTTCCTCCTCCTTTTCCACTTCGCTCCTTCCCCTTTTCCTTTCACTAGGGATTCGTGATCCATTAGAAGTCTTTTGTAAAAGAGTACCATACAATTTTAAGAGTACAATTATTCAAAAACTATGTTTCATGGGACCCAATTAATGTTGCAACATTCATTAACTCTTTATATGTTTTTTATTCTTATTTGTGTTTTCAGCAATCAGTACTATTCAGAGATTTCTTACATCTGTTCCTTGAATGTAATATAGGAAAAATAGAATATTACTTGTCATGTGTGGCAGGACGGCCTGTAGCCGAGGTCAGGGAACAGTCCACACGTGTAGTTTCAGGATAATGAAAACGTTCAGCGGCTTTATTTCTCCATAACATAACATAACATGTGGGTACACTGTCCCTTCAAACCAAAACAAAACCTGCTCCACATTGGGAGATATGACTAACACACCAGGCCTATCTAGCAGGCTGGCTGGCTAGACCATAACCAAACCATAAGTGTACTTTAAGCAGTCAGGAAAACAAAAGAACAATCCTTACTTTGGTTGAAGTAGTGACTTTGGTGAAATCCCTCTGGCTAACAGCTCACATACTGTAGCAGTGTGCTCTGGTCTAAGGCAGGCAGCTACTGACAGTAACAAGATCCTTTTCTACCTTGCTGGCCATCAGGTGTCAGCTTACCTCCTGATTTAACCTTGTCAGTTAACCTGGATGCAGCACTCAGACATATGTTTCCAAGGCATAACTGATAGGGGTTGACTTCGCCCTGTCACATCATGTTCAACTCATGTGGTCATAATATGTCAATTAAATGATCACTGAGACAGACTTGTCTTCTCTAGAGGTTCACAGCTGAAATAGTTTTAATTAAGTCCCTGTTCGCGGGGTTTGTACTTAAAATATTAGGCTTGCAGCGCACTCTCCTCACTCCTAGACGAAGCGCCAGCAGAGCGTGAAACGCGTAGAGGAGGCTGTGGTGCAGCCTGATTTTTTACCTGTGTGTGTTCAATAAAGCTACTGTATACAAATGCAAAAATGGGGTGTGGGAAAGGGGAAGGGAAAGGAGGTGGGTGGTGGACTGGGCGCTCCCGAATGGTAAACCAATAATGTTGATAAAATACAACTAAAATACACAAATCTATCTCACACCAATTGTGATTAAAATAACAATAAAAGTGTAAAAATAGGCAGCTCAACTTCCTCTGATGGGACAGTTCCAGATCCCCGGATGGTGAACTTGTATTGCTTGCAGATGAGGAGGAGCGCAGGAAAGTGTGATGATATATGAAAGATAAAGATATCATATACTGCTGCGGCCAAGTTTATTCGAGCATTTGCCCGTTCTTGGCCGCAGCAGTAGCCTGGCGCGCGCCCGAGTGTGACGGGCGCGCGCCGAAGCAGCGGAAGAGCGCCCTCCAATCGGGGTGCTCTCCCTACCGCTACCGGGTCCGCCGGGTCCCCCGGAACCCCCTGCCGCCGTCCCGCAGATCGCGGGACACCAGGGCTCCCTCGGGGAGCCCTGGACGCGCGTGCAGGGGGCGCAGGCTTCCGAAGACGCGTGACCGCGCGTCTATGATGCGCGGCACGCCGAGGGGCAGCCACAAGCAAGCCGGGAAATATCCCGGCTTGCGGTACCGGCCACACTTTAATAAAGTGTGTCGGTAGTGTATAGTGCAGATTGTAAAACACTGCAGTTATGGATTAATTCAGTAGAAATCGGGTGGGGGAGAGAACCGTAGATTGTTCTTTGGTGCAGTTACAGGCAGCTTCACAGCGTCTTAGAATCTCTCACTGTGATTCCCGCATCCGTCGCCGTCGCGTCACTTCCGGTGTTGCGTCACGGCTAAGGGCGGAAGTTCCCACTGGACGAGATCTCTGCCTGAATTTGCCAGTCCTTCCGAACAGGTTCCCTCACTTCAAACTCTACTCGTTTCGCCAGATGGGAACTTCCGCCCTTAGCCGTGACGCAACACCGGAAGTGACGCGACGGCGACGGATGCGGGAATCACAGTGAGAGATTCTAAGACGCTGTGAAGCTGCCTGTAACTGCACCAAAGAACAATCTACGGTTCTCTCCCCCACCCGATTTCACTTGGCAAATGTGAGTGTGTTATACTCTTGCTAATTGTTTAATATACTGATTTGAAATAGTATGCACTATTGTGGCTTCTCTTTATTTGCTATACCTGTGCACTGAGGGACATCCTGGCAATTACTGTCTAAAGGGCTCCAGTCAGAGAGAGAAGGATCTCTGACATGTGAAATTATCTACAACTTTTGTGAGTTCTATTCTACTGAATTAATCCATAACTGCAGTGTTTTACAATCTGCACTATATATGATATCTTTATCTTTCATATATCATCACACTTTCCTGCGCTCCTCCTCATCTGCAAGCAATACTGTATACAAAGCCTGGATCTGACATCATTTGGCTGTCTGCTGTCACACCGGATTCTCCCCTTTATCCCTCTATCCAGACCAGTAACGCGATGCGGCTGCGGTGACGGATGTAGTGGTAATATAATACATGGAGTAGTTGTTACCGGCACTATTATAGTTAATGACGTCCCGATCCTTATAAATCTGACAGTACCACTACTAGTGTGGAACCAACAGTTTCTGGGATAAAGCACTGGTATGTTTGATCACCTTAGCCGTTTCGGGTAATCACAAGGGATATTGTGCTTACCCTACTTAGGCTACGCATGTATCCAGACTAGGACATCAGAATAGATGCTTCCTAACATCCGACTATATGGGCTATATTTGGTAGTAGGAACGTTTGAGATAACATACTGTGCATTTATATTCTATTCCAAATACCACAGTCAATCAAAGTATGATCATCATATGAGCCACAGCTAGAATCAGCTAAGTTGTGTAGCATCTATCAATACACTGTATTGCCCCCATTTAGCACCTCACTAGTTATATTACCACTAGAATCTAATATACTGGGTAAGACAGGATCTGCTCGAACACTCACACTTTACCAATCTGAATAGCCGTATCGACTTTATGGTCTGTACTTGTATCTTCAGGATTCTGCCTATTATAGCAATATGAACGCAACACTGTGATGCTCATTTGTTCTCTGTATTACATTGACATTTATCTCATGGGATTCTAATGTCTTCGTACGGTCTAGTAGAGATACTGGGTTAACCGCTATCAGGCTATCCCTCTATACAGACCAGTAACGTGATTCGGCTGCTGTGACGGCTGCAGTGGTAATAAAACACATGGAGTACTTATTAACGGCACTATTACAGTTAATGATGTTGTGATCCTCATAATTTTACAAAACTACTACTAGTGACTAAAGTTGATGTATTTATGATCATCATATTGGTCACAGCTAGGATCAGCTAAGTTGTGAATCATCTATTAATACACTTTACGGCCGCCATTGAGCACCTTATTGGTTACTGTAAGAGACGTGTTCAGAGGTACATATAATGGAGACCAATTGGGATGAAATTATATCTTGGCTTTATTGAGCCTGTTCCTTAATGCAGGCAAAATATACAAAAACACAAAATAACAAACACCTAGCCCTAACGTGTAAGGGCTAACTTACTTCCCCAGTCCCTTTCTCCAAGGCTGGAGGGATAATCCCATTACCACCCTATTCCCCAAAGTCTCAAGAGATACCTTAAAGCAGGTGGCCCTTCATGTCAGTCTCTGGTAGGTTCCTGGGTCCCCTGTAACCAGGAATATGTCTCTGGGTGTCTTGATCTCTGCAAAGCCTTTCTGTTCAAGACCTCTGTGTGCAGGCTTCACTGCTTTCCTCTTGTCAGCACCCTTGTGTGCTGAGGAAAATCTCCTTCCTGTTTCTGGGAACAGGCTTTTTCACAGGGCTGTGATTAGGCAGGTGGAGTAGTTGATTGCAGGTGTGCAGGTGTGCAGGTGTGCAATCAACCAGCACACTGCTGGATTAGAGGCAAGCCTGTTAACAGGAATAAGTCCCTGTTACAGTTATATTACCCCTAGGAGCTAATATACTTGGTAAGGCAGGATCGGCTACAATACTTACACTTGCTAATCCGAATAGCCGTATCGAATTCACCTGTATCTTCAGGTTTTTGTCTGCTACAATCTACTGAGATTTGTCATACTCTCTCTGCCAAGTATTATTTTAAATTCGCTTCTTCGTTTAGGCATCAGATGAGTCCATCACCTATTAATTATTGAGACTCACACTTTTTTTTGCGTCCAACCTTTATTTTATCCTTTGAGCACAGCTCACCATTAAATTGAATTTTAATAATTACATCATATCTCCGGGCATTTCTAATCCCCCCTACACACCACCCTCCCTTCCCATTATCATTCCTACTTACTGGTAGTTCACGATATACATACCTTGATAGAGTGCTCTCAATATTGGGGTTCTTTCTCTTCTTTGTAAAATACCCCTATCTACCCCAGAGTGTAGCACCAATCAGGTTCAATTAGTCCTCCTTTGAGCAGTTGCGACGGTTGTTCCCCTCCTGATTCCCATGATAGTTTGTTATGTTCTATATCGCATAGAGAATAGAATTGTGTGATACATATTGTGGTAGACACCGCTAGGCGCCTATTTCTCATTGGTATACTTATACATGGACTGTGTCACTGTGGACAAGTATTACAGCATTCCGGACTCTTATGGACTTACACATAAACGTTTTTGATAGAGTCTACATATGATTCTGAGCACCATCTTCCACAGAATTATATTAATTCTGGATGATACATCATCTGTCGTATCTGGAGTGGTTGTCTGTCAACATTTAAATGATGCTTTGTACGATGAGACGGCATGTTGAATTGTGGCCGGGGGGCGCTGATGGAGAAGACAGACATTTAGTTCTGCTCCCGGTACACTTAGATTGTTTCCATCTGTTAGGGTGCAAGCTCAAGGGTGAATATTATGCGGACAGGTGCCTGCCCATAGAATGCTCAGTTTCAGGTTCTAACTTTGAAACTTTTAGCACTTACCTGGAGTGGGTGGTGTGACAAAGGGTGCAGGTGGAAGGGGTCTTGCAACAGACAACTTATTATTTGTGTGTCTGGTTTACGATCCAGGTGGTTAAGAGAATTCTTGGATATATATGCGAATTTGGGGTGCCATTGGTAGCTGAAAAAAACGGAAAGGCCGTCCTCACTGTTGAGTTTCCTGGGTATAGATTAGGCCTGATGGCAATGGAGTATAGACTCCATCTTGAGAGCTTTGCTGTCTAAAATTGCCTGAAAAACTCGACACTGCGGCAGTTCCAGTCCCTGTTGGGTCACCTTGTTTTTTTTAAGGCTCTCGTGATGCCAATTGGTAGGGTATTTTTGCAGTGTTTGATAGCATCCACTACAGGACTGAAGCGTCCTCATCATTTATTAGGATAACTGCAGGAGTTTGGATTAAATTGGGAGTATGGGAAGATTTCCTGGGTTCATATAATGGGAGGACAATGGGGAGGGCCCATGCTTTGGATGATAAAGCGCTTCATTCATTTATTGGTCAGTTGGTTTTGGGGCATATTTTCAGAATTTCTGGAGTGCAGGGGTGAGACCAACGTTGGTGGGCAGTCTTATTAAAAAAATGTGACTCTTTTGGAGCGGTTTTCCTTCATAGTGGCAGTGGAGCTGTGCGGGAATTGTTTGGCCAGCAGGGAGGTCAGATTTTGAGGGTATCGTGGAGGCTGTAAATGGTTTAGTGGCGAAGTTCCTCTCAGTTTTTGTGCTTTTGAGGGCATTTGTTTTGAGTTGTTTGGCAGGAAACATTTATTTCAGGGTAAGCCTGTTCAGGGGGTAACTAGTAGGATCACGGACTCCTTTTCTCACTTACAGTTTGTAGAGCTTTGAGGCCTAGTGCCAGATCAGTGCGGTCAGTGTTACTTTCTGAAGCTGTGGGATGGGAGAGTAGACCGGTGATGGATGAGATTTGTCATACTCTCTCTGCCAAGTATTATTTTAAATTCGCTTCTTCGTTTAGGCATCAGATGAGTCCATCACCTATTAATTATTGAGACTCACACTTTTTTTTGCGTCCAACCTTTATTTTATCCTTTGAGCACAGCTCACCATTAAATTGAATTTTAATAATTACATCATATCTCCGGGCATTTCTAATCCCCCCTACACACCACCCTCCCTTCCCATTATCATTCCTACTTACTGGTAGTTCACGATATACATACCTTGATAGAGTGCTCTCAATATTGGGGTTCTTTCTCTTCTTTGTAAAATACCCCTATCTACCCCAGAGTGTAGCACCAATCAGGTTCAATTAGTCCTCCTTTGAGCAGTTGCGACGGTTGTTCCCCTCCTGATTCCCATGATAGTTTGTTATGTTCTATATCGCATAGAGAATAGAATTGTGTGATACATATTGTGGTAGACACCGCTAGGCGCCTATTTCTCATTGGTATACTTATACATGGACTGTGTCACTGTGGACAAGTATTACAGCATTCCGGACTCTTATGGACTTACACATAAACGTTTTTGATAGAGTCTACATATGATTCTGAGCACCATCTTCCACAGAATTATATTAATTCTGGATGATACATCATCTGTCGTATCTGGAGTGGTTGTCTGTCAACATTTAAATGATGCTTTGTACGATGAGACGGCATGTTGAATTGTGGCCGGGGGGCGCTGATGGAGAAGACAGACATTTAGTTCTGCTCCCGGTACACTTAGATTGTTTCCATCTGTTAGGGTGCAAGCTCAAGGGTGAATATTATGCGGACAGGTGCCTGCCCATAGAATGCTCAGTTTCAGGTTCTAACTTTGAAACTTTTAGCACTTACCTGGAGTGGGTGGTGTGACAAAGGGTGCAGGTGGAAGGGGTCTTGCAACAGACAACTTATTATTTGTGTGTCTGGTTTACGATCCAGGTGGTTAAGAGAATTCTTGGATATATATGCGAATTTGGGGTGCCATTGGTAGCTGAAAAAAACGGAAAGGCCGTCCTCACTGTTGAGTTTCCTGGGTATAGATTAGGCCTGATGGCAATGGAGTATAGACTCCATCTTGAGAGCTTTGCTGTCTAAAATTGCCTGAAAAACTCGACACTGCGGCAGTTCCAGTCCCTGTTGGGTCACCTTGTTTTTTTTAAGGCTCTCGTGATGCCAATTGGTAGGGTATTTTTGCAGTGTTTGATAGCATCCACTACAGGACTGAAGCGTCCTCATCATTTATTAGGATAACTGCAGGAGTTTGGATTAAATTGGGAGTATGGGAAGATTTCCTGGGTTCATATAATGGGAGGACAATGGGGAGGGCCCATGCTTTGGATGATAAAGCGCTTCATTCATTTATTGGTCAGTTGGTTTTGGGGCATATTTTCAGAATTTCTGGAGTGCAGGGGTGAGACCAACGTTGGTGGGCAGTCTTATTAAAAAAATGTGACTCTTTTGGAGCGGTTTTCCTTCATAGTGGCAGTGGAGCTGTGCGGGAATTGTTTGGCCAGCAGGGAGGTCAGATTTTGAGGGTATCGTGGAGGCTGTAAATGGTTTAGTGGCGAAGTTCCTCTCAGTTTTTGTGCTTTTGAGGGCATTTGTTTTGAGTTGTTTGGCAGGAAACATTTATTTCAGGGTAAGCCTGTTCAGGGGGTAACTAGTAGGATCACGGACTCCTTTTCTCACTTACAGTTTGTAGAGCTTTGAGGCCTAGTGCCAGATCAGTGCGGTCAGTGTTACTTTCTGAAGCTGTGGGATGGGAGAGTAGACCGGTGATGGACCTTGTGCGCACTTCCATCACTCCTTGTACGTATGTGTCTGCATGGAGGGAGTATGAAGGTCTGTCGCAGGAGTGGGGTAAGAAGTTGTATAGGGTGGGAACAGCCATGTGTTGTGTTAAAATGAAAGGACAGGTTTGGCAGGTGGCTTAAATGCATTGGAAGGCAAGTGCACAGCCAAAGTGCAGGAAAAACAAAAATCCAGGAAAAACAAATTTCAGGGCAACTCCAAATTGCATAAAAAAATGTGTGTTTATTACACAGTCAGCTCACAATGGTAATGTAAGAAACGCACCTACTGATGTAGTGGCCGTTATTCGAACACTTCACGCGTCATGTACAGTACATTGGAATCCCGATTTGAAACCGCGGGATGAATTCCAGGGCAGAAAGTGGGGGGGCAAAGGGCAGGGGGGGCAAAGGGCAGGGAGGGGGGGACTCAATCCCCCCCCCACACACACAATCCCCCCCCACACACACAATCCCCCCCCCCCCCACACGATCCCCCCCCTCACACACAATCACACAATCCCCACACTCAATCCCCCCCACACACACACACACAATCCCCCCCCACACACAATCCCCCCACACACACACACTTCCCCCCCCCACACACACACTCAATCTCCCCCACCCCCCACACACACACACTCAATCCCACCCACCCCCCCCCACACACACACTCAATCCCACCCACCCCCCACACACACACACTCAATCACTCCCCCCCCCCCACCACCACCACCAATACACATACACACACACTTAATCAGTCCACAATTTCACCTGGGGGGGCGACATGCTCCGATCCCCCAACCTCCCATGCTGCTGAAAACGGGAAGCAGACAGGAAGAGAAGGAGGGCTTGTCTGTGTGCAGAGAGAAGCCCCGCCCCCTCTGCAAGACACAGACATAGAAGCAGCAGCACGGATCTTCTGGCCCCGCCCCCTCTGCAAGACACAGACATAGAAGCAGCAGCACGGATCTTCTGGCCCCGCCCCCTCTGCAAGACACAGACATAGAAGCAGCAGCACGGATCTTCTGGCCCCGCCCCCTCTGCAAGACACAGACATAGAAGCAGCAGCACGGAGCGCCCGTGCACAGCTCTGGCCGCCCCCAGGTTTCCCTGCAAGCTGCTCGCGCCCCCCCTACATAATCGTGCGCCTCCTCTACCTAGTGTGTGTGTGTGTGTGTTTGGCCTGTCACTCCGCCTCAGGCCAATGAGAGGTGTGCGGGGGCGGGCGGCCCAAGGGACCAATGAGATTTCCCCTAGGGACACCGGACATCCAGACAGGCATACAGTGCTTTCACTAATATAGTATAAGATAACACTCTGTAATACAACTGAGTATATATAACGTCCTAATATCTATATAGGTGTGCATCACTGGATCTCTGGCAAGATATGAGAAGTGAATCTCCTGATGGTGCTTCTAAATCCAGGATTGTGCAATGTTGGCCATAATGCCTGGGAGTCCGGGGTATATTAATTGTATAAATGTATGAATGTGTGACAGGGTATATGGCTCACCATATGAAGCCTAACATGGACAGAGTAAACATAACCACTTTTAAAAGCGAAACCACATGGAAGCCCTTATATAAAGAAACTCCCAGTGCAATCACTATGTGGATAATCATATCCTGTATCATAGGCTGGAGCCCTGCACATACCCTATAGTCACAGTAGCTATAGAAAAATAGTAAGTCACTCACTTATTAACCCCTTCTGCTCCATGACTGCGTGCATCCGTTCCGTTTTGTAGATGAAGTCTGTGTAGAAAGATGGTGGAGCACTGCAAAGAATTAGGGCTGGAGGCAGATCCATGAAAAGTAAAAATGCTTTATTCCAGATGCATGGTAGCAACAGCTACATTAAAAAGGGTCCTCTAACGCGTTTCACGCTATGATAGCGCTTTATCAATAGAAGCAGCAGCACGGAGCGCCCGTGCACAGCTCTGGCCGCCCCCAGGTTTCCCTGCAAGCTGCTCGCGCCCCCCCTACATAATCGTGCGCCTCCTCTACCTAGTGTGTGTGTGTGTGTGTGTGTGTGTGTTTGGCCTGTC
Organism: Ascaphus truei; assembly: GCF_040206685.1. Classification (NCBI taxonomy): domain Eukaryota; kingdom Metazoa; phylum Chordata; class Amphibia; order Anura; family Ascaphidae; genus Ascaphus; species Ascaphus truei. Next base: position 155,134,380 of record NC_134485.1, on the reverse strand, counting down.
ACTCCGCCTCAGGCCAATGAGAGGTGTGCGAGGGCGGGCGGCCCAAGGGACCAATGAGATTTCCCCTAGGGACACCGGACATCCAGACAGGCATACAGTGCTTTCACTAATATAGTATAAGATAACACTCTGTAATACAACTGAGTATATATAACGTCCTAATATCTATATAGGTGTGCATCACTGGATCTCTGTTTACATATATATGAGAGCTAATTAAAGGCTAGAAACACCCTTTCTAAAAGGGCTCCAATATAGCATCTGGTTCAACATTGTGTGCTGATTCACGACATAGACATGGGCAGCTGTCTCTGATACATTACTAGCCCTCTCTGCAGCTTTTTCATTGTATACTTACAGCTCTGGATATTTGGATATTACTAATTAAATAGTTTGATCTATAACACTTACCTGAACATACATCAATATCCATAATAGCCACATCAATATGGGGATTTTTAATACTGCATCTGTGTTATTAAGGTCAATTGAGACGTAATAAAATTGTATTATTTTTTACTTCTGCGGTGATTCTGACAGTACTATCTGCTGGACAATCCTTTATGTCCATTAATACATTACATATGATTAGAGTGCTGTATATAGAGGGTTGCCTTTCTGATCAAAATCTCTTTTTTTGATCAACACTGTTAATAGTATGGGAACAGCCATGTGTTGTGTTAAAATGAAAGGACAGGTTTGGCAGGTGGCTTAGTTGAAAGGAAAATGGACAGAGTGTCATTCTTTGAGGTTGCTGGGTTTGGAGGATGCGTCAAAAGCCTTGATCAAAGCAGTAGGATTTCAATTTTACCACGGCGGAGCAGCATATCTTCCTTAAGCACAAGCGCTTGGAAGTTTTACACTTCTTATCTGGTTGATCAACTGTTTTATTAATTGTTTCATATTCATTGTCATAAATTGTTTTATTTAATAAATGCTCTCAATTTGTACACCATAGCATGTCCCTGGGTAATACACTATTGCAGTGTTTTTTGCCTTTTTTTGTCTTCCTTTTCTGAGGTTTTCAGCTCAAAGAAAAAAACTGTTGCACAAGAATCCACATCCACTCTTTCCTCAGTGCCATAGGAGGTTTATCCACACAGACTTCATATCTGGTTGGGAGATACCAGATCAACCTTTCAGGCAGCTCAAGGACTACCTTACCAACTCTGTATCACAGGTTATATTGTATCACTGTATATTGTTTGCACTAGCGCTATTCACACTTATTTTTTCACCACAAAAGCCTTGATCGTTCAAAGGGCTGTGGTGAGGTGCAGCATGGTGGCATTCTAGAGACCATCTAAGATTGATAACAAAGCACCAGGCTCCCATAATTGGGACAAAACCACACTGTGGTAAACTTTGTGTTTTAACAAAGCAAACAGACAGCAGACTTATGCTAAGCAAGAAGGATCTGTTGGCATTTCCTGCTGCTCTTCAGCCAAGCCCCTATGTGGAATACGCAACCTTGATCAATGCAGGTTGAGCTTCTTTAACTGAGCCCTTCTAGGCAACCATGAAAGCAGGGTGGCATTCCCTGCTGCTCTTTAGCTGAGCCCCTCTGGAAACGAAGCAGCCTGGCTCCCTACAGGCTGAGCTCCAGTGGCTGAGCCCATCTGAGGACTCAGCAGCCTGTCTCCTTGCAGAAAGAGTAGCGATCCATGCTACTTCCCTTGTGTTAGGACCAGTATGTCAGGCCAGAGTTTGCACTCATGTTAAGCTTCCATTTTGTATGGTCATAACTAGTTAAGTTTCTGTAGTCAGCCTTTTTGCTGAAATATAATTCATAAATGCACTCAGTTTCTCTGCTAAATTGTATTTTCTTTCTTCCTGGTCAGAATATTACTAGATACTTTTGTGAGGTCAATTTCCTGGTGTTTTAGTAGAATATAATAGAATGGTTCTCTGCAAGAAGCAAGGTAGTGAAATAAAGTTGCTAAGACTCAAGGTCTCTTTTGATAACAGACAATGAATAAGCTATGTATTTAGACAATTGCTTGTATTGAAAATAAACACGTCTCAAAAGTCACGCCACTAATATGTCCTGCCCCTAAATCACGCCTCTAATCAAAGCTACGCCCAAGACACACCTAGTATACGCCCAGGACACGCCTGTGTTACGCCTCTAACCAATATCTTTTTTTATTCTGTATAAAAACCATTACCCTATGAGTAATAAATTGAGACAAAGGATTTGAAACCTGGCGTGCGTTACGTTTCATTTTGTTCGTCTCCCAGGCCTGATAAGGTTCATCAAAGATCGAAGATAACAGTTGCAGGGCGTGAAAGCTTCCTGGGAAGTCTGCTGCAAACAGGTGCAGATAGTGTATCCGGTCACAAGGCTTCAGTGTACCTGGCAGAGGAAAGGTTCCTCTCGGTTCTGAAGCGTGGGTGAAGGAATAACGGATTTTCCTTTCACCTTGCTTGGTTAGTAAATCAGCAAATGACTGCTTACAGTCTCCGCATTGCAAGCAGCAGGGCCGCCAACAGAAATCTTGGGGCCCAGGACAAGTGTAAGGAGGGGGGTGGGGGAGGGGGGGGTAAGGTATGGGCCTAGGAATATAAGGGGATATAAGACTAGGAGAAAAGAGGAAATTACCTTGAGGGTGGAGCCTGGTGGTTCAAGGCAGGATCTGCAATGGCCAGCAGAGGGACCTTCAAATGGTTTGCAGGGGCTTGCGGTGGCCCTTGGAGTTCAAGGGGCTGCTGATAGCCCATGGATGGACATTCAGACAGCCCAGGAGGCCTTGGAGGGGCTGCTAAGGGCCCATGGGGGGCCTACAGCTGGCCCTGGAAGGGTGCTGGTGGCCCAAGGCCTTCAGGTGGCCACAGGGGCCTTGAAAGAACTGCTGATGGCCCTAAAGGGGGTCCCACCACAAGCCCACAGAGGGGCCTGCAGAGGATGCAGGTAGGTCCAGAGTGGAGATTGGGGGAAAAGAAGGGTAGAGAAGTTGAAACACACACACACACACACACACACACACACACACACACACACACACAGTTTAATCCTGTATAAGCGACTACACAGCCAGGAAGATTCAAACACATTTTTCCTGCCTGTGTAGTTGCTTATTTCAGCTAGGCCCCACCCATGACGAAGGCCGATTTGGTCTCCTATCCAGGGCTACAATTAAGCTTGTCTCAGTGGCTTTTTTACTGACACATGGACCGGCAGGCGGCCTGGGCCCCCGGACTCACCGTGCAAGCAGTACCCATACCTTGGGTGGAGCTCCCTTTACCAGCCACTCTTAACTGGTTTAACCCTCCCACTGCCTTATTATATTAGGCTTGTGCACTGTTACACTGTTACACTGCTAAAAAAATAGTCTTAGTACTAGTCCTCTGTGGCAGCAGCGTTGATTTGCAGCAGAGAGAGAGACACGCCGAGGAGCCTGTGTGGAGAGACATTCACGGAGAGCTCCGGCAGTGATTCCCTGCATTGGCAGACAGTGAAGCTCGCGAGAGCCGGGCAGCGTCACACACCGCGTCATACGCTACGGCCGAACACGTGACACGGAAGTAGCAGAGATTGCGGAAAGGACTGGTAACCGGCGCTTCTACACGAGTGTGAGAGACTCGCTAAACACTCTCTACTGCTTGATATTTACTCACAAAATGTGAGTTGATTACCTATATTTTAATAAGTCTTTTTTAGATTAAACGATTTTACACATATATTGTTCCCTTCCATTATTTCCTCCCCATCCTCCCCCCCCCTCTTATGAGATCCATCCATAGAGACACGTGAGTGCAAGAAATAAGAAGTGCATGCAGCAGCTGTAGCTGAGTTCCCGTGGAGAAGAAATCTGGAGATCCAGCAGTTACAGAGTTAAAGCTACGTTGGCGAGTCCCATAGAGGATTACAGGCTCATACTTATCTTATCTGTGTAAGCGCATCTCTTACCATCATAAAGTCTATGTATTATTAGATATACTGCCCTATGATCTTTTTTGTTTTTTTTCTCTTCCCTGTCATATTTGCGCCTAGGTCACTCTTCTAGATATATATATATGTATATATATATATACAGGGGTTGACAAATCACCAAAAAATATACTCGCCACACAAAAAAATATACTCGCCACCTAGTACCAAACGTGTGCTGCTTGTGCCAATATTTACTCGCCCGGGGGTTAAATCCACTCGCCCGGGGCGAGCAAATGTATAGGTTTGTCGAACACTGTATATATATATATGAATAAAGGACATGGGTTTTCTCACACCCTATCAAAATTGTTTGTAATTATCCTGCTTGCCTCTATTCTTATCCACACTTTCTCTCCCCCCCAGCATCCCTTCCCCTCCCCACCTTTCTTTGACACTGTCCCCTGGCTTCAAACACTTAACACCCTACCTTATCTACAGTAAATATCTGTTGTTGTTTTTTTTCCCCTCTCTCTACACTGTATTAGCCATTGAATCCTTTGTATATCAGTATTGCTTGACCTGAAGAAGAGAGGAGAACTATCGAAAGCTTGTCCTATGACATAAATTGTTAGTCCAATAAAAAAGGTATCTACTGATACTGAAGAACTCATTTATTCTGCACTATATATATGTATATATATATATATATGTATATATTTAAAAATAATAAAATAAAAAATGAATAGACGATACCGTTCTGTGGTTAACTAAATGCTTTTCTTCCGGCGATGTTACAATGAATGAAGCCACAAAAGGATTTAAACTTTAAAACAGTGCATCCTGGAATGTCTACTGTGATTGAAGTCTATCCCTCCCCCTTGTGCAGTATGCTGTTTTATGACTTGGGGTGTTAAATGGTACCTGAATGTTAGTGATGTAAAAGTATATATGTGTGTATGTGTGTGTGTGTGTGTGTGTGTGTGTGTGTGTGTGTGTGTGTGTGTGTGTGTGTGTGTGTGTGTGTGTGTGTGTGTGAATGTAGCCATGCTGTAAAATGGACTGCAGTCATCTCTCCTGCTGGTAGTAAGGCCTGGTAAGTAACAGGGATGCCAGCAGTAATCATGGAGGTTTGCCCTCACACCCTGGTGAGGTGCCCTATGTGTGGATGGGAGGAGCTACATACTCTGAGTCCACAGTTAGTGACATCAGAGATGTGCCTGCCCCCTGGAGATATAAGGCACTGCACTGTTCAAAAGTTATTTGAGTGTGTGTTGGAGAAGAGCAGGTCTGCGTTGGGACCTGGGAGCAGGAGGCCCACTAGTGCTGTAACTAGTGGCCTTACTATATTCATTCAGCATCAAGCTGTATACACCATACTGTGTCCAGGGACCTGGCACAGGGGTGATCTCCCTGAGGGGAGAGGGGATCCTACTCCATTGGGAGGGTGTACCTTTGAAGGGAGTACACGGCGCAATGTGCGGCTAAGTGACTACTGCGAAGGGCAGCTAGCCCACATCAAGCAATAAAGAATGACCTTGTTCAAACATATCTTCGTGTGTGAGTCTGAGATTACTCTATCGAGGATGGCACCACAGAGGAGTTCCTTATCAGAATCATCCCCATGCGGACGCAGGGATCCTGATGAGGTGGAGGCGCTGCACTGGATAAGGTAGGACTCAAGTGCACTACCTCAGCTGCCTGTCTGGGTTGGCAATCCCCACACAACATCATACGGGAGACTCAGGAGTCCTGTTGCCAAAAGGAGCACCACCAGACACTACACTGTAATGGGGACTGGTTAGAACACAAGGGGCCAATGTGAGATTGGGTGGGTCAGGCTAGGCCAGAAAATCCGTTACATAAATAAAAATGGTGAAGAGCCCACAGTGTATACAGCGCTTTACAAAAGTTGTGTGTGGAGTGGGAGTGTATATCAATGGTGTGGGTAGGTGTGGAAATCTAAGAGGCTGTGGCATAACTAAAAGTGTCTGTAGATACTATATGGTCCCTATTGGTATATAGGGATGGAATTACATAGAGTATTTGTATGTGTAAGAGGCAGCTGTGTGTATACAGGCATACCCCAGTTTAAAGACACTCACTTTAAGTACACTCGCGAGTAAGGACATATCGCCCAATAGACAAACAGCAGCTCGCGCATGCGCCTGTCAGCACGTCCTGAACAGCAATACCGGCTCCCTACCTGTACCGAAGCTGTGCGCAAGCGGGGAGATTATAGAGCCTGTTACAAATGCGTTATTTATATCAGTTATGCATGCATATGACAATTGCAGAACAGTACATGCATCGATAAGTGGGAAAAAAAGGTAGTGCTTCACTTTAAGTATATTTTCACTTTACATACTGCACCGACACACTTTATTCGAGCAAATACCCAGTATGTACCTGGCAGATACCTGGAATGCGCCGCTCCTCACCTCTGACAAGCCCCGTTGCGTTTGCCTTCCCAGCCTGGGTTCATGCCTGGCTGACGGGCGGCTGATCTGTTAAATGATAATGATTAGGATTTAATAGGCTGCAATGCTTCGCGTGTCTACCAGATGGCATAAATTCATGAATTGTAATGCAGTATATATATATATATATACTGTGCAGTATTGCAGCCAGCGGGAATAAAATGCTTCAATCCCTGCTTGGAAAATACCTCAATGCACTCGGGCAGAAAACAGTCACAAACCTCAATACACCCGGGTATACCCGAATTCGTGGGACTAGCCGAGCTCGAATAAAGTGTGTCGCCAGTGTACATGCTCCGGTCCCATTGCGTACGTTAATGTGGGGTATGCCTGTATATATATATATATATATATATATATATATATATATATATGATACTAATCAAACCCATTGTTACATGGATTCCATATAAATTGCAAAGCCAGCAGTACATCAAACTTCACACTGATGATACCTATTAAGGTTGAAACATGTCTGTGAATGGTTTCCCTGGCTTTGAAACCGATTGCCATGCTGTGCTTTAAAGCTGTGTTAACACCGAGCATTAGCTTATATGGGCTCCATGTAACAATGGTTTTTCAGACAAAAGGTGACACTGTGTGCTCATTTGCATGTCATTTCCCAGAATCCCTTGCTGCAGTGGAAGCACTGTATGCTGGGGATAATGGTGAAAGGCAGGGTTGAAGACCTGCCTAAGACATGTGAATGTGCTCACAAGTGATCTTTTTATGTGATATATATATATATATATATCACATAAAAAGATCACTTTTTATATATTTTCCTATCAGTAAGGCAGTTGGCACCAACGTGAAGTTGGTGCTTATCCCTTAGAGGTAAGATAGATAAGGTGTTTTCACTGGACAGCCGTGCACGAAAAAACGAGACAGCACACAAGGTAGTAGTTAAAAAAAACTGTATTGAAGTACGTGGCGCAAACACTTTAGTTTTATTGACTTACTGATTGATTAATTGCTCTGTTATGTAACACACTTTTGTATGGGTATATATCTAACAGGATCACCATATCTGTGCACTCCCTTGAGAAAGGTCCCTCTGTGAGGACCGAAACGTCGGTGGTGTGCCACGTACTTCAATGTTTTTTTTAGCTACTACCTTTCTGTGTTGTCTCGTTTTTCCTGCACAGCTGTCCAGTGAAAACACCTTATCTATCTTACCTCTAAGGGATAAGCACCAACACGTACTCCAACTCCACGTTAGTGCCAACTGCCTTACAGATAGGAGAAAATATATATAAAAATATATATATATTCCAGCGTCTGGCCAAAAGTAGCGCCAAAACTTAAATAACGTGAAATTACTTAAAGATAATAGGGTTATCCTGAAAGGACATGATGTTAAGACTATGCTAATGAGCATTTTTGTATACAATTATTTGGGGGATTACGACATTAACTCAAGGAAAAAAATGTCCATTTCGGTTCTATGTAACGTCATGTTATTTTCCGTGATTTAACGGACTTACTGAATTTATGTCTATGGGAGTACCTTACTACATATTTTATACGGTCTACTTTCTAACTGATTTAAAAAAAAAAAATGAATGGCACTTTGGACCGTCAAAAGGAGGGTAAAAAAAGGAGTGTATATAAGATGCATGCTCTCTTTATACCTCCTGTAGAGTATGTGACCAATCATAATTTTGAGTGGTGCCACTTTTAGAAGATGTGCATTTCGTCAACACAAATAACAGAACAAAAAAAAAAAACCTCTCCTAATTAAACATTAGCTGAAATTTACAGTGCCCTTATGAAGTACCATTTTCTAGGGGCACATTGGGCTGTCTCTCTGACACAGCTTCCATCCATAATCCACTTTTGTTTCTGGCATTCGGGGCACCAGCCAAATGTAAACGCCCGAGGTGCAGACGTGCACTGTAAATGTTAATGCACTTCTACAATGAAAACTCAATTATTTTGGATTTTTTGTCTGACACTTATTGTTTACATTAGTAAAGAAAAGTGAATGGATCTAAATGCTTAAGAAGCATGATTGGAAAGTGTTATCAATCAACAACTGCAAAGTCAGCACTTTTTTCGTAGTTCAGTTTATTAATATGAATATCACAAATGCTCACAATATCAAAGCATTTTTTTTCTCAGCATGCTAGATGGACATTATAAAAAAAAAATATATATATTTATCTTCAAAAAGGTTTGTACGTTTCCACCTTTTGTTCTTACCTATAACTTATTTTCACATTGACCTGAACATATTATTTGGTTGCTGCACAAAGGAGAGAGGGGAAAAATAAAAACCTGACAAAAATGAAGCATTACAGCACAATTAGATTAGTTTTACATTAGTTTAGTTTTACACGAAGGATAAAAAGAAGCAATATTACACTGCTCTCACAGTAAGCAACAACAGCTTAGTAACAGGAAAACACAGGTTCTGGTTTGGATGCAAAATTCACTAGACGAAGATCATATAAGCAGTAGGCATACAGCACAGAGTGAGAATTCAAGCTGCATTATAAAGTTAGGAGTATGGATTCCATTCAAATCACAACATATTTTAAAATTACTCTTCAAGTATCGTCATATCACAGAATTTTTAATGTGGTATCCTTGTGTGATAAATGGTGAAAGAAAACAGAATTTTGCCTTGTAAATAAATATATACAAAAAAAAATTAGATCGACTATATTTTTTTTCTTCCTGATTTATTCAAATGTGTGCAACATTTAATAAACTGTTGGTAAGGGTATCTTTGTCCCTTTTCAGCCACTGCATGCACAGCCAGGTAGAGGCAGTTAATGGATTATCATAGTAACAATGTAATTAGTGTATGATTAGAAACAAATGTACAGTGCCATCATACGAAAAGCCTTCCTAAGGGAAGTGTGTAGTTAGACACTAATGAGGCTACTCCTCATGGCACAGTTGAACTTCGACGGATGGTTACACTACAAAATGGTACAGTATATAGTAGGGACCACAGAGCGGTAGGTGGATGTGTTGTGTGCTCTAACAATCTTCGAAAATCTTCCTTCTGAATTTCTTTCAGTTTCCGATTTCAAAACCAGCCCTCAAATTCATCCCTAAAGAAAAAGAAAAAAATTAGTGGGTATTTCCAGTGGTAAGATAATATATAAACACCTTCATGGGTGGTAAATGTTCGACAAAGAAACTTTAGCTGACAATCGATTATTTCTCTTGTGATCGATCAGCAAAATCCTGCTTCCCACGGTTCACTAAATGGCTGCCTTTTAGTTTCAAATCAATCTTTCAGCCACTATAACTCCACAGCCACAATGTATTCTTACATTATTTATGTAACAATATCTATTGTTACAGTTTGCAGCTCAAACTGCTGGGAATATTGACAACTGTCATTTTTTCCTCCACAATATTACCAAGATACGCCCTTTCCTCTGTTGCTCGACTGCAATAACTGTGACACAGACCCTCACTCTGTTCCATCTAGACTACTATAACATCCTGCTGTCTGAACTTTCTGCCTCTCACCCGTCTCCCCAACAATCTATCCTAAATGCTGCTTCCAGAATCACTCTACACTTTCCGAAATCTGTCTCAGCGTCTCCCCTGCTGAGATCGCTTTCCTGGCTTCCTATCAAATCCTGTATCACACACTCAATTTTCCTCCTCACTTTTAAAGCTTTACACTCTTCTGCTCCTCCTTACATCCCAGCCCTAATTTCTCGCTATACACCATCCCGACTCTACTCAAGGATGTCTTCTCTCTCTACCCCTTTTGTATCTAAAGCCCTCTCTCACCTTAAACCCTTCTCACTGACTGCCCCACACCTCTGGAATGCCCTTCCCCTCAATATCTGACTAGCACCCTCTCTATCCACCTTAAAGACCCACCTTAAAACACACTCGCTTATGGAAGCATATGAGTAGCTCCATGGCTGATAATTAACACCTCATACATTAACCCTGGCCCCTTGCAGACGCACTTACCAGAACAGCCTCCTACTGTCTCTGTACGTTCTTCCTACCAACAAATTAAATTGTAAGCTCTTCAGAGCAGGGACTCCTTTTCCTAAATGTTACTTTTATGTCTGAAGCACTTCTCCCCTTTGTGTTATTTATATTAGTTATTATTTATATGATTGTCACGTATATTACTGATGTGAACCACTAAATACATTAATGGTGCTATATAAAAAAAGGCTAAACACACAAGAGTCAAGATAAATGCAACTTGGGATGCCCCAACTCTATGGGAACAAGAGCAACAAACAGGAATAGTGGTGGGTGCTGCAAGCAGAAAAAAACCTAGTCAGGGTAACTGCATGTAGAACAGAAGGGAAGCTGAGCACACCAAAAGAAATGCAATAATTTATAAAAAAAGTTAATTTAATTGACTGATTACAGTCACAAACCATCCGACGTGAAGTAGGTGTTTGTACACCGAAACGTCGGATGGTTGTCATCAGTCAATTAAATTAACTTTTTATAAATGATTGCATTTCTTTTGATGTGGTCAGCTTTCCTTCTGTGCTAAAAGTTTGTATCCAGGGCTGAGGTAAGCCCTAAACGTTATCGGTGCTCAATGAAAACATAGGATAGATAAACAAGGATAGCTGAACATACCAGATTGATTAGGAATGGTGATTCTGAGCATCCAGTACCTAGAGGTATTGAGAACTTTAGATTGTATGGCATAGAACATATCCCTATGCCAAAAAGACGAGGCAATAGAGAAAATATTCTCAATAAAAGAGAGATGTTCTGGGTATTCACCCTACATACTCTTCATCCAAAAGGGATGAACGTTGAATGGAAACTCAAACATTTTTGATCGATTAAAATGATCATTCATATATTATATTCTCAAGCTTTCCTTCTCCTCTCCTTCCTGTCAGGAATCCACTCCTGGCTTTGGCTGGAGCCCTTCCATCCGGAGCTTTACAGGTTCCAGACAATCTATTCCCTGATTCTGCAATCACCTGCCTCCTGCTGCCTCCTGTGCAGCTCTGGCCTGATTGGCCACCTGTGCTATTTAGTGCCTGCCCCGCTTTCAGGAAGTGGCTGGACATACACTTTGCAATCCAAGTTGCAAGTACAGTAGAGGCAGCGATTATTCTAACAAAAACCAGTGGCAATTCCCCAAAAGACCCAGGTACACCCAGGTACATTCTGAATACATTTCCTTAAACTAGCCCCAGCATTTTTGCATTGATTAATGGCCTATCAGATTAACAGCGGGGGTCCCTGGCAGTCCCATTCAAACTGAATTGGAATGCCAGGGATCCCTGCTGTGTTAATCCTACGGGTCGTTAGTCAATGCAGAAATGCCTTAAACGTGCCTCAAACTAGCCCAGAACATACCCAGCACATACCCTGAATGTAACCCGGCTAATTTAAGGCAAATGTTAGAATAAGCGTTGCCTCTACTGTAACTGTGCATGTCACAGACTCCGTGTTTGGCCTGCTGGGCTCCTTGTGCCTTGTATCCTGCTTCCAGTCCCCGGCATCCCAAGGACTTCTTGCATAGCAGCCCCGGCACTGCTTTCCTTGTTCCAATGTTCTAGAGCACCATACAGCATTTTTTTACCTTGTTCCTGGCAGACTTCGCCTTCGCCGTGCTGTAGCGGCTACGCTGGTTTCCCCAGCGTTTCCTGTGGCGTGTCTGCACCTCTGGTTCCTGCTTCCTCCAAGTGGAGTGTACTCCTGGCCTTTTCCTGATGCACAGCAGCACCGCCGCTGCAGTGGCTTCTCTCAAGGTTCTAGCCTCCTGTGCTGAAGTACCTTCACCCAAGATTTCCTGTTGATGACCTCGGCTTGTTTCCTCGACCACTGCTCCTGTACCGCCTGCCTTGACCCCTGCCTGGATAACGTTAACCGTACCTTCTCCAATCCTGATCTGGCTATGTCTGATTATGGAATCCGCACTCCGGACCTGACTCCGTGGCTTAAGGTCGGTGTTTATGCATCCCCACCTCAGCCCCGCGGTCCGGTACCAGTTTGTGGCAAGCACGTATGTTACAGTATGTCCAGCCCCACAAACTCGGACCCCGCTGAGGTGGGGTTAAGCCGGTTCCCCTCTGAAACCCGGTCCCAGTCTGTAAACCAGCCCTTGTCTAAAAATCGGTATATATTTGAGAGACTGCCTCCGCCTGAAACCCAGTCCCTGTTTATTGGCCTAACCCCGTCTGAGAAACAGCTCCGTAAAGAACTCCTGATTAAGGCCCAGCGCCTTAGAGAGTTAAAACAGACTATGATTTCCTATGTTCCTGCCCCTGGCTCCCCTGTGACCTGGGAGAACGTGAATCCTGTGAAACTGGTGCAGACTCAAAATATGTTTCATGAATTATCCCTATCTTTGGACCAGCACATAAGAGAGCAGGATCCTATCCTTGCCTGTGACGCTGTTATGGGACTGCTTCCCTGCGCAACCAGTCCTGTTGCTAAACCCTTAGGGTTGCCTCCTTCTCATGGAAATTACCAAGCTGATTTTGTTCCTCTTAAGCCTAAGGAAGAAGCTGCCACGGTCCCTAGCCCTGATTTAACCTCCCTGTCTGAAAGCCGGTCCCTGTCTGAAAGCCTGTTCCAGTCTGAAAAACTTCCCCTTTCTGAGAACTGGTCCCTGTCTAAAACCTGGCCCGGTCTAAAAGCCTGACCCTGTCTGGAATGCTGGCCCAGTCTGAAAGATTCTCCCTAACCTTGGACCAGCTCATGAAAAATAATGATCAGTCCCTGGACTCTCTCTCTGCTATGAGACAGCCCCTCTGCACTTCACGTCCAGCTACAGGACTACTTGGGGTACCCCGATTTTCTTGGGATTCCCAAGCTGATGTTGCATTTCAGAAGTCTAAGGAGGAATTTTTCAAGTCACCAGTTTCAAACTCAAGTTCCCTTTCCTCTGACTCTAATGCTGTGCCTGATTTAACCCCTGCAAGTCAGCTCTGCGAAACTCCCATTGCAAATTACTACAGTAGCGACATCTTTTATTGCACTAAATGCCGGCGGCATGCCGGGATCTACCCCAGCTGCCGTCAGTAATAACCGCGCGCCGCCGCGTTTCCCCCACGCACCCCCCCCTCCACTTCGTGCGCAATTTACCCCACCTTCCCGACCCCGAACCCGGCTCCTGCTCTGCCCCTCTGCTTCCCCGCACCCCCGCTTACCTTAATTTGATCTCCAGGGGTGTCGGGGAAGCCTGGGGAAGCCGGGCGCGCATGTGACTGTGACATCACAGTGCGCCGCCACGCGCCGCGGCTACCCGCTTTCCAGACGCATGCAGCCGGTGGCTTTTACTCGAATAAAAGCTGCCGCTGCTGTATATTGCTGAAGCTACCGAGCCTGTTGGGATTTACTGCTTTCACCGCTCTGCCCTAACTAAAGTTCCCACTCCAGAGACCAGCATTCCTGTCTCTAAAACCTTTGCAGCACCTAGTGTTACCCCTCCAATTTCTCAGAAAGTTGAAATCCCTGCCTGTGTCTCTAAATCTCTTTCCTTAGAGCCTTCCTTTCCTGCATTGACAGATCAGGTTTCCAAGTCAAAGTTTCCTTTTTCTCCTTTCCCTGCAAAGTGCCTGTGACAGGGTAAATAAAAGCCACCAGCTATATGCCTGGAAAACCTATGTCTAGTCTGCAGTGCAGCACTGACTAGGTTAACTTCAGCTGGGAACCTCAGGACAATTAGTTGGATCCCAGCTGCCTAACCAAGGTGTGTTAAAAACCCAGGCTGTAGACACATGGTGCTGGCTGTTGAGGAGAGAGGAGTAAGCTACTGAAGAGATTACTGATACAAGGTCTGTGAGCAAAGTAGATGAATTATGAACTGTCTGTCCCCTGCATAGAAAAGGGTAGCTGCCTTATTTTTAGACTGTCTGCTAAAGAGAAACTGTTTTGTTTGGTCTGTTGAAGAAAAAGCCATTTTTTCTTTTGTTTGCTGATGAAAAGCTATTTTTGTTTTGTGTGCTGCATATCTTTTAAGGCTAAATAAAAAAGCCTTGTCAAGAAACCTGCGTGTGTAGTTGCATGTACACTGGCGACACACTTTATTCGAGCTTGGCTAGTACCACGAATTCGGGTATACCCGGGTGTATTGAGGTTTGTGACTGTTTTCTGCCCGAGTGCATTGAGTTATTTTCCAAGCAGGGATTGAAGCATTTTATTCCCGCTGGCTGCAATACTGCACAGTATATATATATATACTGCATTACAATTCATGAATTTATGCCATCTGGTAGACACGCGAAGCATTGCAGCCTATTAAATCCTAATCATTATCATTTAACAGATCAGCCGCCCATCAGCCAGGCATGAACCCAGGCTGGGAAGGCAAATGCAACGGGGCTTGTCAGAGGTGAGGAGTGGCGCATTCCAGGTATCTGCCAGGTACATACTGGGTATTTGCTCGAATAAAGTGTGTCGGTGCAGTACCCTGCAACATATGGTGTCAGAAGTGGGATTTTTTCAAAAGGCTCCTGCAGTTAAAGGGCCACACACACACACACACACACAAGAATGGAAGAAATGTTTAAAGAGTTTCTGTGCGAGCAGACCAGTCAGCAGGGACAGTTAATGCAGGAGCAGGCCCGGCTGCAAGTGGAGAGAGATGAAAGACTACAGGCAGCGGAAGATGAGCGGATTGCCAAGCTGCTGACCCATTTCCAAGGGTCTGCCAGTCCAGAACTTGCAAACAGACCCCCGATACTCCTGAGGAAAATGGCGCCGAACGAGGATCCAGAGGCTTTTTTACTGACATTTGAAAGAGTTGCCGAAGCTCAGGGCTGGGCTACAGATCGCTGGGCAACTGCTTTGGCCCCGCTCCTCATAGGAGAAGCCCAGGCCTCATATCAGGGTCTCCCAGCAGATCAGGCAATGGACTACCGACAAGTAAAAGCTGCCATATTGGATCGCTTAGGTCTGACCCCAGAGACCTACCGGCAGCAGTTCCGGAACATGAAGTACACCGCTAAGATGAGACCCCGGTTCCTCGCTCAGCGATTATTGGACTTGTGTACGCGCTGGATACAACACGAGGAGTGCACTAAAGAGGCAATTCTGGAGCAGGTGGTTTTGGAACAATTTCTACAAATAATACCCCCTTCCGCACGCTCGTGGGTAAAACGCCACGCTGCTGAAACCCTAGCTTTGGCGGTCTGACTCGTGGAGAACTTCCTTGGGGCTGAGCAGTAGGCGAGTGTCCTGGACCCGACTCCACCGGCACTTGCGGACGCCCAAAGAGGGAGGTCAGATCAATGGGGAACCTACGGCCCGTCCATATGCAACCGGCAACTCCAATGGAAGGAGCAGTCGTTCCAGCAAGGACGGAGTCCAAATGCTGGTCCCCGCCGAGACCCTCATTTCCTTCCGGATGTCGGCTCGTCGCAATATGAGAGGAACTTCCGAGGACGTCGCCCACAGGACCCACCAGATGCCTAGTCTCCAGTAACCGGTCCAGCGGAGCGCTATCCACAGCCCCCTCCTGCGAGGGAACCCTCTCCATGTTCCGCCTGCGGAGAACAAGGCCACCGGCATGTTGACTGTCCACAGATGGATTGTTCATTCAGCAGAACCGTCGCATCGGCCTTTACTGGAGAAAATTACAAGCCCTGGCTACTTCCAGCCCTGATTGGGGGAAAAACCATCCAGGCCCTTGTAGATTCGGGCTCTGGGAAAACTCTGGTCCTCCAGGAACTGTTACCGCCTAACGTGTGTTCTTTTGACTCCCCATGGAGCAAAGAATGTATACACGGCGATGTAAAACGCTATCCGATGGCCAAAATACGGCTACAGGTAAAAGGTCAGGAGGCTTACCTCGAAGTAGGAGTCGCTCCTTGGCTCCCTGCCCCCGTTGTGCTCGGTCAGTACTGGCCTTTCTTTTCGGACCTAATGGCCCAGTCTTTCACGAGGAGCCACCTTCTAGGTCTCAGGAGATCCCTGGAAAACTGTTCCCCTTCTCGGCAGACCTTTTTCCCAGTAGACACCGGGTTCAAAAGACTCGGAAGCAAAGACGCTCGGACAAACAGGACTGGTTGCAGAAATCTGGGTCTCAAGGTTACCATTCTAGTAGTCAGAGGTCACAAGTAATGGCTGGGGATGGCCAGAGGGAGGGGGATATGGGCTTTGGAGATTTACCAGACCTGTACCTCCCTGACTTTCGCCAGAAGCAAAGGGAAGACCCAGTCCTTG
Source organism: Ascaphus truei (assembly GCF_040206685.1). Lineage (NCBI taxonomy): Eukaryota > Metazoa > Chordata > Amphibia > Anura > Ascaphidae > Ascaphus > Ascaphus truei. The sequence continues at coordinate 155,117,889 of NC_134485.1, read as the reverse complement.
CTAGACAGTATGACAAGGTGGTGAAAATTGATGAGCAGATTGTAGATGCACAGGGGGTGATAGTGTTCCCCCATATTAAACTATCAAATGATATCCTATATAGGGTGAATAGGCAGACACAAACAGGGGAGGTCACCAGACAGATATTGGTTCCCAAGGCGTTTGTTAAATCTGTGTTCACACTAGCCCATACTGTCCCTTGGGGTGGTCACCTGGGCAGGATAAAACATTGGACCGTATTTCATCCCGATTCTATAGGCCAGGGATGCATAGTGATATTGCTAAGCTATGTACGGCATGTCCAGAGTGCCAGCTAACTAGTCCAAAAGGAAAAAAACTAGCCCCTTTGGTTCCTCTACCCTTGGTGTCAGTTCCCTTTGAGAGGATTGGGGTAGACTTGGTAGGACATCTAGAACCTTCTGCGAAAGGACACAGGTTTATCCTTGTAATAGTTGATTATGCAACAAGATATCCTGAGGCGTTCCCCCTGAGAACAGCAACGGCGAAACAAGTAGCCAACAAGTTGTTGGAACTGTTCTCAGAATTCCCTTCTAAGAATACCCTGCAATTTGTACTAGACCTTAGGAAGCGCCTAGATGTGGTCGGCCATTTTGCCAGGGAGAATCTTAGATCAGCCCAGGACAGTCAGGAGAGACATTACAATCAGAATGCTCGCATGAGAGTGTTTCACCCAGGAGACCAGGTGATGTTATTGTTACCCAGTTGCGAGAGTAAACTCCTGGCCAAATGGCAGGGCCCATTCGAAGTACTCCGCCGTACGGGTGATGTGAATTACGAGATCGCTCAACCAGGGTCCAGGAAGGGTAAACAAATTTACCATGTGAACTTGCTGAAACCCTGGAAGATGCAGCGGTCTCTATTCATCCACCCGGTGGAGGAGGAAACGGACTTGGGTCCTCAGCCTCCACGGGAGAACATCGTGAGTGACGATAAAATCCCAATGGGTAAACAGTTGTCCTCTGAACAAAAAGGGGACTTGTTAGCAATAATTACACAATTTCATGATGTTTTTTCTGACTTACCAGGACAAACTAACTTAATTTCCCATGCAATTGAGACAGCACCTGGGGTAAAAGTACGTTCCCGTCCTTATCGGTTGCCTGAAAGTCGTAGGGCTCTGGTAGAGAAGGAGATACAAGAGTGATTGAGGAATCATGCAGTGAGTGGTGTAGTCCACTAATTATGGTCCCTAAACCCAATGGGAAGGTAAGATTTTGTGTCGACCTCCGAAAGGTCAATGCGGTATCCAAGTTTGCCGCATATCCGATGCCAAGGGTGGACGAATTAATTGATGCCTTTGGTAACGCGGAATATATATCCACGCTGGACTTGACAAAAGGATACTGGCAAATACCCTTAGAGGAAAAGTCCAAATGCAAAACAGCCTTTGCCACTCCCATGGGTTTATACCAGTTTGTGACAATGCCATTTGAACTGCATGGAGCCCCAGCCACATTTCAGAGACTCATGGATAAAATACTGAGGCCCCATAGGAATTATGCCGCAGCCTACCTAGATGACATTGTCATTTATAGTAAACACTGGCGGCCCCATCTAAATAGGCTGAAAGCGGTCCTCAAATCTCTAAGAGAGGCAGGGCTCACAGCCAACCCTAAGAAATGTGCCCTGGGTAAGGCGGAAACTAGATACTTAGGGTATGCAGTGGGAGGTGAAAAAGTAAGGCCACTAGCCAACAAGGTAGTTGCCCAGAAAGAAGTTCCGACCCCCCAAACAAAAGGGTACGCTCTCTGCTGGGTTTAGCAGGGTACTACCGGCGGTTCATCCCCAACTATTCGGAAGTGGCAGCCCATTTAACGGACCTCACAAAAAAGTGTGCCCCTACACAAGTGGTATGGTCAAGGGATTGTCAGAGAGCCTTTGAGGACATAAAAAAGTGTCTATCAGAGGGTCCCATCCTTAGAAGCCCAGACTTCAACAGCCCTTTTATAGTGCAAACAGATGCATCAGAGATAGGGCTAGGAGCAGTGTTGTCACAACAGTTTGAGGGAGTTGAACATCCTATTCTTTTCCTGAGTAGGAAATTGTTCCCAAGGGAAAAAAACTACTCAGTGATTGAGAAAGAGTGCCTCGCAGTAAAGTGGGCATTCGAGGCTTTGAGGCATTACCTGGCAGGAGTCCATTTTACTTTGGTGAAGGATCATGCTCCACTGAAGTGGTTAAATAGTATGAAGGATTCCACTGCTAGGTTAACTAGGTGGTATATGGCCCTCCAACCCTTCTCATTTGAGATTCAGCACAGGCCGTGAAAAGAGAACGCAAATGCTGATTTCTTTTCTAGAGAAGGGGTGGATGATCGGGCTTCAGCCGTGCGTAGCCCCAGCCACACACTAACAGGGGAGGAATGTGACAGGGTAAATAAAAGCCACCAGCTATATGCCTGGAAAACCTATGTCTAGTCTGCAGTGCAGCACTGACTAGGTTAACTTCAGCTGGGAACCTCAGGACAATTAGTTGGATCCCAGCTGCCTAATCAAGGTGTGTTAAAAACCCAGGCTGTAGACACATGGTGCTGGCTGTTGAGGAGAGAGGAGTAAGCTACTGAAGAGATTACTGATACAAGGTCTGTGAGCAAAGTAGATGAGTTATGAACTGTCTGTCCCCGGCATAGAAAAGGGTAGCTGCCTTATTTTTAGACTGTCTGCTAAAGAGAAACTGTTTTGTTTGGTCTGCTGAAGAAAAAGCCATTTTTTCTTTTATTTGCTGATGAAAAGCCATTTTTTCCTTTTGTTTGCTGATGAAAAACTATTTTTGTTTTGTGTGCTGTATATCTTTTAAGGCTAAATAAATAAGCCTGGTCAAGAAACCCACGTGTGTAGTTGCATGTACCCTGCAACAGTGACAAATTCCTGTTATTGCATCTAATGATTCTCCAGCACCTCCTGTGTTAACCTGTACCCCTGTTAAAACCCCTGATGTAATAGCAGCCTTCCCTTTCTCTTATTCCCCTGTAGTATGTGATATGTCAATCACTAATGTTAAAACTCATGCTTTAAACAGTACCTTCTCTAGGTCTGAGTTTTCTGCCATTGCATCTAAAGCTCCAGTTTCTTGTTCAATGTTATCTTTGTCAAAGTTTTGTAATCATGTTGCAGTACCTAGCAGTAACTCTCACATGCCCATTTCAGAGACCAGTGCACTTTTCTCTAAACCCTTTACAGGAGCAAGTGTAATCATTGCTGCCCCTCAGACATGTAAGATTTCTACCTTTGACTCCAAGCCTGTATCTTTTGAACCCCCCACAGCATTTGCCTCTCCTTTTGCTGTTTCTCAATCTACCACTTCAGAGATCAGCCTTTCTGTCTCTGATTCCTTTGCAAATTCTCAGTTCCGTTACTGCATCTCACATTTTCCAGCAATTCCTGAGTTAATTTGTGAAAGTTCCAAAGCTCCTGATGAAAAAACATGTTTTCCTCCCTCTGCCTCTCCTGTAGCATGTGATTTACCCTTCATAAAAACTCCTGCTGTAAGAGGTGTTTTTCCTGATGTACCCGCAGGGTTAAATACACCTAGCCCTGTTTCTAAGGTTCCTGCCATGAGGATACCCCCAGGTTCTGTTATGCCTATTGTTGTTCCCCAATTTTTCCCTTCAGAGACAAGCGCAACTTCCTCTGATTCTACTGACGCATCTACTCTGCCCCTTGCTGTTTCACAGATATCCACTTCAGAGACTAGCGCAATGCCTTCTGACTCAATTAAAATACCTAGTTTGGCACTTGCTGCTTTTCAAGGACTCACTTCAGTGACCGGTGTACCTTTTTCGATTCCCCGTGCTCTGTCTAGGGTAGCCGCTGCTGTCACTCAGCCATGCATTTCTGGAACAAACAGACACATCACTGACTCTCCTGCACGTCCTGTTATAACCATGGATGATCCTAAGATTCTCACAGTAAAGCATCATCCTTCCATCCCTATCCCCCCCACAGTACCTCATGTTACCTCTGAATCTGGGATTCCCACTCTTCAGGCAATACTGTTTCCCAGTGACTCCTCCACAGTATATGAGGTACCCGTTTCTGACTGCATGACTGCTACTGCAAATTTAGGATTATCCCTCATGGAACTTTCTGTACTACCTCATGTGTTCTCTCTGGATTTCACGTTGTCATTATTAAAGACTGCAATGCTCCTATTGGACTTCCTTGCCTTGCCTGAGGTGCCCGTCCCTGCTCTTGTGCTCTCACTCTGGACACGGGCATGCTTCTCTCTGCTTTTTCCTTCGTGCCTACTGCGTTCTATGTAGATGCCCAGACATCAGACCTGATGTTCTCTAAACCTCACCTACCTAGGGGTGCTGAACCGAACTGATTGCAGTGCCACTGCTTTTCCATTTGAAAAAAGCGGTCATTGACAAACGCCCTCGGCGCAGTTCTACAAATATACCCAGAGGGTTCAGAAATAATTCAATGTCGCCCAGACCTCTGTGGGATCCTATCACTGCTCGTCCGGAGGCCTCTCGTGAAGGGTGGGTAATGTCAGGAATCCACTCCTGGCTTTGGCTGGAGCCCTTCCATCCGGAGCTTTGCAGGTTCCAGACAATCTATTCCCTGCTTCTGCAATCACCTGCCTCCTGCTGCCTCCTGTGCAGCTCTGGCCTGATTGCCTCCTGTGCTATTTAGTGCCTGCCCCACCTTCAGGAAGTGGCTGGACATAGACTTTGCAATCTAAGTTGCAAGTAACTGTGCATGTCACAGACTCCGTGTTTCGCCTGCTGGGCTCCTTGTGCCTTGTATCCTGTTTCCAGTCCCTGGCATCCCAAGGCCTTCTTGCATAGCAGCCCCGGCACTGCTTTCCTTGTTCCTGGCAGACTTCGCCTTCTCCGCGCTGTAGCAGCTACGCTGGTTTCCCGAGCGTTTCCTGTGGCGTGTCTGCACCTCTGGTTCCTGCTTCCTCCAAGTGGAATGTACTCCTGGCCTTTTCCTGATGCACTGCAGCACCTCCGCTGAAGCATCTCCGCTGCAGTGGCTTCTCTCAAGGTTCTAGCCTCCTGTGCTGAAGTACCTTCACCCAAGATTTCCTGTTGATGACCTCGGCTTGTTTCCTCGACCACCGCTCCTGTACCTCCTGCCTTGAACCCTGCCTGGATAACGTTAACCCTACTTTATCCAATCCTGACCTGGCTATGTCTGATTATGGAATCCGCACTCCGGACCTGACTCCGGGGCTTAAGGTCGGTGTTTATGCATCCCTACCTCAGCCCCGCGGTCAGGTACCAGTTTGTGGCAAGCACGTACGTTACACTTCCCTTTCCCCTTCCCCCCCCTAACCCCCTTCCTCTCCCCCCTCCCCCCCTTTCTTTCCTTCCCCATCTTCAACCCATTATCTTTCCTCATGTTCTCAAGTTGGTATTCATATGAAGTTTTCTTCCTTTGTTCTTTCTCTATATCTATTATTGTTGTTCCATTATTATGGTATTATGAATTTGAATAGTTATTTATAATTCATAATATTTATTATGACATTGGTTTTTTCTTGCATATGCTAGTTTTTTTACTTAGTTTTATGTGGTATGTTTTTTTCATTTGCTTTGTGTTTTGTTTTTAACCATGATTGTCTGTTTGTTTTATAATGTTGTTAGTTTCTACACATGTTACATCACAGATTAGCTTCACTGACAGCTGCGGCTGCCATTGGAGCTTACGTAACGCTTTGTGGGTGTACTCATTCATTCAAATTTGCAATTGATTTATAACAGCTGTGGGTTACCCATTATAAGTGTTCCTCTCTATCCTGGCAGATTACTCTTTGACAAAGCGCCCTGTGCGTGAAACGCGAGTACCTGCCAGGACTACCCATGTGTACAAAGAGAAAAGAAAAAAATACGTGGGCCTATCAATTGGTCCGTGAAACACTCAACTAACTAAAAATAGAAATAAATGGTGGATGAATTGAACCTTAAATATATAAACACTTTAAAAACAATAAATAGTGATGTGATATGAACCATTCAGGAGCATCAAGGGTCTGGCTCTAACTATGATACAAATAAATTATACAAAACGGTATGTAATGCCAAAAACCCAATTAAATTTGCAGCTTCCAATGCAAGGGACCCAAGTCCTTGCTGAGATATAGAAGGAAAAAAGAAAAAAAGAAATGGGAAGCGCAGAAATATGGGAAAAAGGCAAACAAGCCACTTTATAGATGATAAAAAAAACACATTAATGATATATAATAAACCAACAAAATAATGATAAAAGTCTCTGCAAATTATTGTCCAGGACTACCCATGTACTTGTTTTTTAACCAATAAATATATATTTTTTAGTCCTGCATCTACCCGTTCATTTGGGAAGCTGTGCTCCGGTTTTGTCTCCATGGGACCTCCTCACTTCCCTTCTGTGCTATATAAATAAAAACATACATACATACTGCTGCGACACATTTTATTCTAACTTTTGCCAGCGGTAGGCCGGGATTTACTCCGGCTGGCGCCGGGTCTAGACCGCGCGCCGCCGCATCTTCTCCGTGCACCCCCTCCACTCCGCGCGCATTTTTGTCCCCCTTCGCGACCCCCCTGGCTGCTCCTGCTGTGCCCCTCTGCTTTCTCGCACCCCCGCTTACCTCACTTCAAACTCCAGGGGTGTCGGGGAAGCCGGGCGCGCACGTGACAGTGACGTCACAATGACGCGCGACAGGCCGCGTCACCACGCTGCCCGCACGCATCCTGCCGTGCGGGAAAAGTAAGAATAAAGTGTGACGCCAGTGTACATACATACAAATGACCAGAAACAGAAAAGTGTTACAAAGATCTTACACTGCTGGGAAAGTGTATAAAACCTTTGATAGAAAATCAAAGAATTATCAGTATAATAAAACTCATTAAAAATGGCATTAATATTTGAATAATTTTGGAAAAAATAGTAAGAATGATCTAATACTACAGAACTAATTAAAAAAAAACATGTAGAATATTGCTTGGATTGTGCTTTTAATTTTGTATTTTAGTTTCATAATGTCAATCATGTACAGATGCAGTGGCCGTTATCCGACCATTTCTCGAATTGGTTTCCGAGATCTCCCCGAAATTCTTTCAACATTTGCAGCGGCAGACTAATGGCCCATCGGATTAACACAGCGGGGGTCCCTGCTGTGTGAGTTATACTGGGGTCTACCTGTCTGTAAGAGATGCGCTGTAAGAAATAGCTTGAATCAGTAACTCTAACTGCTCACCTTTAACAGGCAATAACGGCGGTTTTATTTAATTTTAACACTACAGTATTGTAGCAGGAGGTCTCCGGAGCAGAACCGCATTGATTTCAGGTCCGGGGACCCCCTACTTCCCGAGGTACAGGCCCCGTTATGGGGAGCCGGTACTGCTGCGACACACTTTATTCGAGCAAATACCCGGTATGTACCTGGCAGATACCTGGAATGCGCCGCTCCTCACCTCTGACAAGCCCCGTTGCATTTGCCTTCCCAGCCTGGGTTCATGCCTGGCTGATGGGCGGCTGATCTGTTACATGATAATGATTAGGATTTAATAGGCTGCAATGCTTCGCGTGTCTACCAGATGGCATAAATTCATGAATTGTAATGCAGTATATATATATATATATATATACTGTGCAGTATTGCAGCCAGCGGGAATAAAATGCTTCAATCCCTGCCTGGAAAATAACTCAATGCACTCGGGCAGAAAACAGTCACAAACCTCAATACACCCGGGTATACCCGAATTCGTGGGACTAGCCGAGCTCGAATAAAGTGTGTCGCCAGTGTATACCCGCCATGCTAAAATCCTGGGGGTCACGTGACCGTGGGATCTAAACAAAGCAGAGGGATACCGGCAACCCATAACGGGGCCTGTAACTCGGGAAGTAGGGGTCCCCGAGGCTGAAATCAACTTTGTTCAGCTCAGAAGACCCCCTGCTCCCACACACTAGTATCAAACACCCCCACCCCCAAAGAAAAAAAATATCACCACCCCCTGCGCTCTTCCCCAAGGCATTTAATTTAATGCCGGGCGATCGCGTGAGGCCTCTGCAACTCTCAACTTACCGGGATTCAGAAGTGTGGTGACAACGCCATGGCAACGCGACGGGGCCATGTGACATAAGGTCACATGACCCGTCACTATGGCAACACGGCATCATATGATGCCGCATGGTCACGGTGTGATGTCACGACCCCACTGCGTCATTTGACGCTGGAAAACAAGGTAGGTGGGCGCGAGCACCAGGGGGAGCAGGCAGGGGAGACGCAGCGCTAATAGTTTGCGCACACCTGCCTTAGAGGATAGTTGCTAAGGTAATGAAGCTGCTTACATTTTATTTTTATTCATAGTGTGCGTGAGCAGGGGGTCTCCTGAGCTGAACAAAGTTGATTTCAGCCTGGGGGATCCCCTGCTTCCCGAGATATAAGCCCCGGTATGGGGTGCCGGGATTCCCGCAATGTTAAAGGCCTCCGGTCACGTGACGCGAAGGATTTTAACATGGCGGGGACACAAGTACCCCATAACGGGGCCTGCATCTCAGGAAGCAGGGGGTCCCGAGGTTGAAATCAATGCAGTTCAGCTGTGCTCACGCACATTATGAATAAAAATAAAATGTAAGCAGCTTCATTACCTTAGTGGCTAGTAGGGACACTTACTGTGTTAATCCGATGGTCCATTTATTCTACAGAGGACCATCTTGGATCAGGACGCACTATAGTGCGTCATTCAACCTGATAAATGGTCGGATAATGGCCGCTGCATCTGCATATAGTGCATTATAGAGATGTTATACAAGACATATTACAGGGAGGCTAAATAATATAAATAAGAAAACATGAGCTAAACATTGGGGTTAGGAGTACCTACCCCAAAGAGCTTAAAAACAAACTAGTGGGTTTGAGAGACAGATATACAGGTGCGCCGACGAGTATTCTAAAACTTGCCTTAGAAAATCTGGGGCTATCACCAACAAGATCCAGGTACATGCTGCAACATTTCAGTGACATTTCTGCAGAGACCAATGGCCCATCGGATTAACACAGCAGGGGTCCCTGGCAGTCCCATTCAGTTTGAATGGGACTGCCAGGGACCCCCGCTGTTAATCCGATGGGCCATTACTCTGTTTGCAGAAATGTCACTGAAATGTTGCAGCATGTACCTGGGTCTTGTTGGTGATTGCCCCAGATTTGTTTTAGAATACTCGTCAGCACTACAGTACTGTAGGTACAGATATATGGGAGTGCAAAATGTATAGGGCAAGGTCAAGAGAACAAGTGCATACTGTAGGTAGTGGATAATGTAATCATGTTATAGCGCTACCGAAATGCTAAATAGTAAAGGTAACTTTTCAGGTGGTTCTTGAAGATAGGAAGATAGGAAAGCTTGATCTGTGGTGAAGGAAAGCGTTCCAGAGGTTAGGGGTGGTATAAGATAGATTTGCAGGTGCAGAACAGTAGTAGAAAGGCATGCGACAGAAACAAGACAGTATTAGTCGAGAAAGTACATTGCAAGACATGAGTGCACAGAGATGAGGAGGGCAGAGGCGTTAAGAATTGGGTGAAATTTAATACGAAGCTAGGCAATGAATTTGAGGCGGAGGAAGGCAGAGATACCCTCTGTCACGGGAGACCAAGCTTTTTAACACTTTACCATCTGGATCCTTTGATTGAATAAAGCATGAGATAAAATAAATTGTGATTTATTTACATGAGAACACACACCGCTTGAATTACAAAAATATCACAAATAAACACTTATGGGAACAGGGCAAAACGAAATAAAATACTTTCAAAACGAAAGTCCACGAAATCAGGTCTCCAGGTATCAATTCCCAGGAGCAGGGTTGAAACACAAGTGGGAGACATGAAACAGGCTTTTGGCTAGGGGCGCAGCTTGTGGTCCCGGTACCTCCGCCAAATGAAATCATTTCATTCTGCCCTTGCAGAATTCGTTAACAAGTCCTTGGATCTTACGAAATCCTGTGTGGGGTACAAATCTTTGGTTATGATGAAAAACGTCTTTTGTATTGCATGCTATCCTTTCAGATGAAAGAAGAAGAACGCTCACCCGACGGCCTGCACAGGCTTATAATACCCTCCCAAGCCTACACGGGCAATTGGCAACCCATCTTTGGCGTGGGAAGCAAACTCCCACCTATAGCAAGGTTGCCAATAGTTCCTGCAGATAGGAAAGCTTGATCTGTGGTGAAGGAAAGCGTTCCAGAGGTTAGGGGTGGTATAAGATAGATTTGCAGGTGCAGAACAGTAGTAGAGAGGCATGCGACAGAAACAAGACAGTATTAGTCGAGAAAGTACATTGCAAGACATGAGTGCACAGAGATGAGGAGGGCAGAGGCGTTAAGAATTGGGTGAAATTTAATACGAAGCTAGGCAATGAATTTGAGGCGGAGGAAGGCAGAGATACCCTCTGTCACGGGAGACCAAGCTTTTTAGGTTGCCAATAGTTCCTGCAGCCGGGCAAAGGGCGTGTCACGGCAGGCTAAGGGTCATGCGCTAACTTCACACTTTACCTGCTTAGCATACCTGGCCAAACCCCCCTGCCCGGCGACAGAATGTCTACCCTCCTTCAGGATAACCTCACCATTTGCTAGGCAAACTGTTTTAATTCACTTTCCGACACTTCACACTTGGACCGGGTCAGCATCTATTGAAGCTCAGGACCTCTGCAGACATCCTGGAGCCATCTCCATAAGGCTGTGTAACATCAAAAGCGTCACATCATAAGTGTACATCAAAAGTGTCTACAAGAGTTAATTTTGGAGTTCATATCTCTGGATGTTTTATTTCTATCTTTCTATCTTTAATCAAGGATGCATTCTGAATATCTGGATTAACATTCTGATTTATCTCTTCAAACAGGTATGTGTCATTGAGCTGCATTCTACCAACCAGAGAAATTAAGATTTAATTGGCTTTTGGGGTATGTGTCATTGAGCTGCATTCTACCAACCAGGGAAATTAAGATTTAATTGGCTTTTGGGGTATGTTTGTGAGCTGACTCCTACCAATTGAGAGAGAAATGATAATCTAATTAACTATTTTGTATGTCTGAGTTGATTAGACAAACCCCTCCATTAAGTGTTAGTCAAATGCATGTGAATAGGGTACTTAAGTCACTGTAGCATGGCTGTTAGCCATAAGGCTGTGTAACATCAAAAGCGTCACATCAAAAGTGTCTACAAGAGTTAATTTTGGAGTTGAAATTGGAGGTGAAGATTGGAGGAAGATCTGGACTCTGCATTACAACTTTGCCACTGTGAGACATTACCTTTTAACATCTGTGATTTATTTGTAAACTTTTATCCTCTAGTACCTTGGAACTCTCTCCTCCTGCATCTCACTATGCCCTCCCTATTGCTTTTTCTGTTTACTAATTCCTTAATCCTTTATGAACATCTCTGTTCTCTCAGACTTCCCTACTCCCCACTGCACCATTATTTATACACCTGTCTCCCAACAGCTTCTTTACCCGTCAATACAAAACACCCACACAAATCCTCTATTCACACCCTCTATCTACTCCTTCCTGCTGCTGGGGATCTCCCCTAAGCCTGAAGCCAGACATACACACCTGATCTCACTCATGCCTCCCTGCCACCTCTCCCCCTGAAAATGGTGTTAACCTTTTCATTTAACACTGACCTTCCTTAAATTTTACCCCACAAATCAAGCATCCAAATAGCCTGCACTCATGGATATTGTCCCACACTCAGTCACTCCTACCACCCATTGTGACCAAGCACTGCCATCTTCAGCACTTACTCCCTCACCTGCTGTCTCTGTAAGTTTCCCATTAAACCTCTTAGACTGTAAGCTCTTTGGAGCAGGGATTTCCTTTCCTATTGTCTGATTTTGCTGCACTATTTGTATATTATAATTCCCTGTACTGTATTCTTTTTGAAGCGCCGAGTACACTTTTGGCGCTACATAAATAAATACAATACATCTCCACAGGGTGTCTCAGAACTCCGCACCTTTCAGTATGCATAACTCACTCTGGAATAGCTTATCATAAATTAACCTGGTGCATCCCTAATGTATCCAGGTTCCTGCCTGGCTGACATGTAAATTCCCCAAATCCCATAACTTTTAATATGTCAAAACCGGGGCTATTCCCAGTTATGCTTTTATACACAAGTTAAACATAATAAAATCATAGCAGTCTTAATGAGTACTCTCTAACACTTTGCATACCAAAAATTAGAGAGCTACGACCTTCCTAACTAAAGTTATACAGTTAATTGTGTGAGGACTTTGATGTGGTGTGTGGTTTTAACCTTTCTCCCGGTCTGTGGTCAGGAACTCAATGTAGCAATCCTGATCCAGATCGATAACCGCAAATGCACTTATCCAATTGACCTTAATTGGCTGAGCTAACCACAGCTGACAATGTTACAATTCGGAACCACTTATCTAACCACAAGTCAATTATCCACTTGACTCTGTGGTTACGGCTTTTCTCCTGCTTTTCTTGTGGCTAGCCAGTGAGACAGTGTTGAAAATGCCTAAACCACAAGAGCACTTAATCACTTAACCCTTTAAAACCGTGTTAGGAGCTGCTCCCTCATAGCTGGCCCATTTTAAACATTGTTTATACATTTAGAGGATTGCAGCCAGCATTGGACTGCAGAATTGACACTTCATTGTTACTTTTTTATGACTCAGGGGCACCCAGCCGGGAATATCACCTTTATTTCATGGCATGTGTACCCCTTCACCGTCATACCCTCTCAGATATTTTATTAGTTCCAGCCACAGAGATATGTAAATTAGAGAGCGTTGAGGTAAGTACAGTAGTACAGTTGCAATTATCAAACCGGGAGAGATTAAAAGCCTGGGCTAGAGTGTGTTAGTTCGGTCTAGAGCAGGGGTAGGGAAAATACAGTCCTCAATGGCCACCAACAGGCCAGGTATTAGGGATATACCTGTGTCAGCACAGGTGGCTCAATCAGTGCCTGATTCAGAACCAATTGTGCTTTAGCAGGGATATCCCTAATACCTAGCCTGTTGGTGGCCCTTGAGAACTGGAGTTGGCTACCCCTGCTCTAGAAGGATAGAGGATAGAATCCTAGCGATGTTGTGAATAGAGAAAAGGCCAGACTTACCAGCAGTATGAATATGAGAGGAAAGGGAGAGAACTAAAATCATCCAGCAGATTTCCAAACCATAAAATATTGGTGTCAAATAAGATCTTTGTGTCTCACTCTACAAGTGTGAGACGTTTGTGGTTCATCATTCAGCAACGTTTAGGTAAAGAGCTCATATCAATGCCATTGTTTTGCTTTTAATGTCTTGATATAATATATGTGGAGGTGTCATTGTACAAGTTGTATTGGGAAAACGGCGGCTTCGGACAACATAGAAAAAGGCCCTAAGTCATGAAAAGTAAAAGCTATTCAAAGTTTGTGAGCAGAGGTGGAAGCAATTGGTGTCTTAACAGAAACATACACACAAAGAGAAATCTACCTTGTTACACCATCTCGTACTGATTTGCCGTGATGAACCGAGAGAGACAGCATGCCAAAAGCATTCCAATCAGCTGTACAAGAGAAAGGAGCAAAATACATCGGTTAGGCCTGAATTCTGAACCCAAGCAAAGAAGAATTCTCTCTCATTAAACTCAGCATACAGACAACATGATTAAGATAACATTTTCATAGCTTCTGCAATTTCCATGCAATCTGTCATTTGCCAATATAGATTTACACAAAGTGATGTATAAAATAATTAAAACAATGTAATGTTTGAACGCTATACTGCATATCAAGTGGACAAGAGAGATGGGAGAAGCAACCCCCAGCGATGCTAACCAGAGTAATGTCCATGTAAATACATATTCAATGTATGACACATAAAATCGCCTTCTTCTTTGCTGATAGACAATTTTATAAAGCCCGGTGAACAGTGTCCCACGCAATAAATGGTGTATATGTGCTTTGAAATCCAAAACATTAAAAGGCACCACTTAGTATGCTTACTCAAAAGCCTTGTGAACAAAGTAAGTCTTAGATGAACTTGCAGTGGTATACTTAGTAGCCAATAGTAGCAAAAGCGTGGCGAGTATAAACAAATAAATGGTTCCTCACTCGATACACCGTGGGACTCCGGGTATTGTCGGTGTGCTCCTACCAGGCAAGATCAATGAAGGAATGGAGTGAGAGAGGTGGTGCAGCTGCCTTGGAGACAAAAACATGAACCGGACTGCTGTCTTCTTGGTACAAAAAATTACTTTAATGGCACATTAAAAACAGCAAGAGAAAACTCTTACGCGTTTCATCAAAGAGTACAAAACACTGACAGGTAAACTACATAAATACCCACAATACCCCCCTCTGTCCGTGACGTATCGGCACTCAAAGTATGTGAGAAAAAACACCCCACATCTGATATGTCCGTAGCTTCCTCTTAATCTAAATCAAAGGTGGGGATATGCAGCACAGATCAGGGGGATTGCGGGCACATTAAAAACAGGAAAAACAAGTAGACAGAGGATGGTGTAATTATTCAACGTATGACAACCCATACTAAGAACAATTTGTTAACCTACAGTATCACAACATCCAATGTCTATCATAAAACTTAAAAAAAATATAGCCTGGCCTTCGGCAGCTATGTATTCTTCTGGGCCTTTCCTCTGTCAGTCCTGTTAGAACAGGCAGTGGAAAGGTTAATTCCTTCAGTTGGTCTGTTTTGCATTTCAGCTCTGAGTATGTAGCAATATTCAGGGGCAGGCCTAAGCAACATTTGAATGTGTTAATCCAAAGGGTGGATATGGGTTGGAACACCCCCTGATGTGTGAGCCAATCGGTATCCAGCTTTGAGTTGTAATGATTCAAAGCTAGAGACACTCCCTGAGGATATTCAAATTGAGACATATTCCCAAATTCAGTTTAGTGATCAGTTAGTCTAGAGAGAGAGCTGAGAGAGATAAGAAGCCAAGAAGAGGTCTCCCCCTCTTGCCCACCTGGGCAAGGAGGGGGGGAATTCAAGCTGCTATGAGCAGAGAGGCAGAGATTACACCATGCCCTTGATATCATGCTATATTCTGTCTGCACACCTATGCTGAATAAAGATCCACAGAAAATAAGCTGCTTACCTGTCAGTGTTTTGTACTCTTTGATAAAGCGCGTTGAACCGGGTGAAACGCATAAGAGTTTTCTCTTGCTGTTTTTAGTGTGCCATGAAAGTAATTTTTTGTACCAATAAGACAGCAGTCTGGTTCACATTTTTGTCTCCAATGCAGCTGCACCACCTCTCTCATTCCATTCCTATCAAGTGGACAAGATGTTTCATAATATGAATAAATGTATTTTGTTTTATATAGCACTGACTGTCACAGTTGCTTTTTATAGATGCTTACGATCCTCAAAATGAATAGAATACATACATATCTAACTTTAAGTGCTTGACTTGACCATTCTCAATGACTGGGTCTCAAACCATATCCCCCCCCACTTTAAAGACTAACACCTTTACGCCCAGGCCACTTGTTTTCCACCATGCAGAATTACTTGCATGAAAGGTTGGTTGTATTCTTTAAGTTGACAGAGTGATAGTGAATAACAAAGGCGCTAAAATGTTAAGGTGTAATCCTTCACTAAATAGTGACTAAATCAAGTGTCAATTGTGCTATAAATATAGTGCAAATATTGTGATAAATAACGTGATAGAATAATTAAAGTTGTATTCTTTAAGTTTCCTTTGTTTTTCTTCCCAATTTTATACAAAAATATTTTTTTACTGGAAACTTAAGTTGTTTGTGTTCTGTAATGTGTTCAGTTTACAATCATCATTTACCAGAAATTTGTTTTCGAATATAAATTCAGGTATACTGTTACAATTAGAGATTGTATTGTATGTCTTTATTTATATACTGTAGTGCCGACGGTTATTCTAACACAAACCAATCGCCAAAAAGACCCATGGTACATGCTGGGTCTAGTTTAAGGCATTTCTGCATTTACTAATGGCCCATCAGATTAACAGCGGGGGTCCCTGGTAGTCCCATTCAACTGAATGGGACTGTCAGGGACCCCTCCTGTGTTAATCCGATGGGTCATTAGTCAAGGCAGAAATGCCTTAAACTTGCCTTAAACTAGCCAGGTTACACCCAGCATGTACCCAGCATGTAACCGGGCTAGTTTAAGGCAAGCTTTAGAATACTCGTTGTCTTGTCTGTAGTGCCAAAAGTGTACTCAGCGCTTCACAAAGATTACAGTACCGGGGATTATAATAATACAATAAGTGCAGTAAAATCAGACAATAGGAAAGGAAATCCCTGCCCCGAAGAGCTTCAATCTAAGGTTTGAGGGGAATTTACAGAGACAAAAGGTGAGGGAATAAGTGCTGTAGATCTGAGATCTGCGAAGCATTCACCCATATGGCGAACTACCTGAAACCTGCTCTTTCAGCTGTAACACCCCTTCCCTCCTCCAAAGGGAGATTTGGCTGATATGGGTGTTATGGTGCTTACAAGAGGCCTGAGCCTCTGCGTTAGAGGAGCCTGGGATGGCTGGTGCCTCCACCCATGAAGATCCCAGTGTTGGCGGGATAGCCCCTCATGGGAACAGGTACAGATGCAGTGACCGTTATTCGAACACTTCACGCGTTGTATACCTCGGAATACCCATGTCATGGCGCGTGATTTCTTCCTACCTTACCGCCTTAAGATGCGAGTGCAGAAAATGGCATTTTAGTGTTCTGGTTTTTAAACACCTGAAATTGACACAGTAGCACAGTACTGTACACATTACAATTCATTAATTTCATTGCACACAAAGAAACAGAATCCATGAAATTCAAACAAAGCAACCACGATAAACACGGGTGCTTTGTGTAATTGGCCGCGTTAATGCCGCGTGGAATACAGCAGAGCACACGATAACGGCTCCGTGATTTGTTCGAATAACATCCGTTGCATCTGTATAACTATATGGTATACCTAAAATAACCACAATCCAAACAATATATATGTAACACACTTTACTATGGTCCCATAGCACGCCCGGCAACACAATACACACACAATAACTGTAACCACAGGTAATTAGATTAGCAATTGTCCCCCCAAAGTACTGAGGGTGCCCTGGGCACCTAGAACCCCGGTGTCAAGCAGAACACTCCCTTCCAAAGATATGTGAGGGCAGCGCTACCCTCCCCGTGTGGTGTTAGTGCACGTAGGTACCTTCCTGGGTACTCGGGTACACTCAGGCAGGCCGCATCCTTGATCCCACGGTGCAGGGCCTCCGACATGATCCCTTCTCGCCTTACATCCAGTAGTACCGCACGGCCGGTCCATCAGGCTTGTGGAATCCTCCGCTGCAGTTCAGTCTGCTCCGCTGGATCATCCACACACTAAGGGGCGAGTCCCTTACTATTGGCCAGCCCTACAGTTCTACACTACAGTGTAGGGTAAAACTAGCTGGGGTCTATGGGGAATGGGTCTGGTCTAGTCTAAGGGGCTTGACTAGCTCCCCGGACACTACCTCTCCATTCTCCGGCTCCTCCAGGAGTGAGCCCGCCGCCTTCAGACCGCGGAGGAAATCCTGAGTGACAGGACCTCCTCTTCCTGTAGCGCCAACCTCAAAATGGCCGCTGCCTTGCAGACAGGCCAAATGTATGTGGCTGCGCCAACCACAACATGGCCGACGCAGCTCCTGCATACCCTGACACGCGACGGGACCACTGCCAGGGATGAGGCAAGGGAGGGTACCCTGCTATACAGCTGTGAAACATTTTGTGGCTTTGTCAGAGTTTGCATACGAAATAGGATTTTGTCTTCCTCTCCAGCAAAAACCCCATTATAAGGTCTAAAATTCCTTACAAATGTAGCTCATAAGAAAAAAATAAAGTGTCTAAGTCAGACAAGTATAAGTATTTTTAATTTATTATCAACGTTGCCATGGAAACAAATGCTTTGGAATTTTTTTTTTTTTTAACACCATTTTATCTTTGGTCTAGAGATGGAATTGTTTTCTCTGCTTTGTCTATTTTTTGTATAGTAATAATCACTCCATTCTTAAGCAAACAGAAACTAACATAAGTCACTGATATAAGTAGTAAATTTGGGATATAATCCCTATGTGAGGGGCTCAGCAATCCTATGCATATGTATAGGAATCAGGCTGTGTGATTGTACTCAAGGTACATGGGCAAGCATGAATGCTGCTGTGGACTCACAGGATAATTGTAGTATTATACTGGTACATGTGATACTGAAGAACGAACACAGATTCATATATATGCCATATAAGTCTAGTGTGTGTCCCTAGTAAAACAGGTATAAATAAGTATAAATAATACTGTGAGAACTCACTTTTGTAAGCAGCAGCCCAGTCCTAGGAAGTTGCGTGCATCACGCCCAGTGTTCATGAGGAAATCTTGATCCCGTGGGGTCCGGTGGCGGAGCACAGCTGTACAAAGAGAAGGGGGCTGCAACCAGTATGGAGGCTAAAAACGTTTATTAGGTGGTCATAGGAAAACAAGTGAACTCTAACGCGTTTCAGGACCTGTGTCCCTTTGTCAAAGAGTGCCACCTAATAAACGTTTTTAGCCTCCATACTGGTTGCAGCCCCCTTCTCTTTGTACAGCTGTGCTCCGCCACCGGACCCCACGGGATCAAGATTAAGTCACTGATATGCTTGAATTCAGTGAACCAGGAGAAAAGAAAAAAAAAAGCTAATTTTTTTTACCAGGATGCAAATAATTAAAACCTTTACTTTAAGGGTGACAATCTTTCAAAAAGAAGGGGATTACATTGGTAAGTTATTTATACAAGCGATTGCAATGTTGCTGCAGAGATATTGTTCTAGAGAGAATGTGATCTCCATTAGAACATGAGTAAGTGTGCACAAATTCCCTAATACAAAATGGAGCCCCAGGCATGGCGACCCTCAAGACATAATACTGCAGCTTTAATCTAACAAATGCCCGTAATTTTCCGGGGCTTTTTTCGGCTGGCGCCGAACTTGGCCGCGCGCCAGCCGCATCTTCCCTTCCTCTGGTCCGCGACCCCTGGCTGCTCCGCCTCTGCTTCCCCTGATCCCCCACACATACAGCGTGATCCCCAGTACCCAACGCGTCACGGATGCCTTCGGGATGCCGGCGGAACCGTGGCATGCGTGACCGGCTCACCAACGGAGGCACCAGTGACGCGCAGCCGCGCAGCACGCATCGGGAAAAAAACGCGCCTGCACGCTGTTTTAAATTACCCACGGTGGCGACCGCTTTAGGCTCAGGGCGGCCGCCACTGTAGCTACATCATGGGTCATCCTAAGGCCTAATACCTACTAAAAACACAACCTTAGCGCTTGAAAATGAATTTTCTTACAGTGTTATAATTATGGATACGATACCAATAAATTGGAAAGTCCAGTTTCCTGCTGCCCTGAAGACTCGAAGGTTTGTTCAAAACGTCCTTCTTGATAAATGTTCCCAGAAAAATAGTCTTCTGTGGCGCTGGAATGCTGGAATCCTGGAATCTTCTTATCTCACAGTTACAGTAGATGTATGGGGAAAGAATATAACAATAGATAGGCTTCAATGGATCTTACACTCTTAAACTCATATCACCACCTAGATGTGAATATCCACTTGTTATATAGTATAAGAGACTCCTACTATGTGTATTATCTGGGGTATCTAGCACAAATAGGATAGAAGAAAAGACCAAAGACACACTGGTGCAAATCCTCCACTCCTTAGTGAACTTTAACCCCCTATATACCAAGTACTTGATAACAAAGTGAACTGCTTCCTTTCCTTACCTGAGTGCCCACAGACGCCCACGGGTACCAGGCTGCGGACCCACGGGGGACACCTGCGGGGAACCACCTGAGAACAAGCAGACACCTGTGTGGCTGACCCGGGGACCCCCAGACACCCACGGGCCCAACCCTGGAGACCCCATTTAGGGCCCACGGTGACCTGCGGGGACCACCTGGAGGCCCACGGTGCCTGGCGGGGACCACCCGAAGGCCTCCAGACCCTGGAGTACAGATACACTGTGGGGCCTGCGGACACCCGTCGGGACCACCGGGGACTCCCATAGGTCTGGGGTATTAACCCTGTATGTAAAAGAATAAATCATGTATTTATGTGGAGACACAGGCGGAGGGTGGGTTATGTATTGTTTATTAAATATAGTGATGTGTATTGTGGGTAGCAAGGGTGGGGGAAGGGGGTATTGTCCCCAAGCCCGGGTGGGTAGGCCTCCCGAGTAGGTAGTGGGAGAGGGTGGTTAGGCCTCCCGGTGAGTGGTGGGGGTGGGTTAACCCCTTAATTACTATAGTGGTTAATAACCGCTAAGGTGATTAAGGGGTTGGGGGACATTACATTGGCTCTTTTTATTCTTGTGTATGTTTTGCAGCACCCGAGGGCATGGACGGTGATGAAGATGTGGATGGCCTTCATCGTGGCAGCCGAACAAGGGTGGGTGTAATATGTATTTTT
This sequence comes from Ascaphus truei, assembly GCF_040206685.1. Lineage (NCBI taxonomy): Eukaryota > Metazoa > Chordata > Amphibia > Anura > Ascaphidae > Ascaphus > Ascaphus truei. The sequence goes on along the minus strand of NC_134485.1, from coordinate 155,097,444 downwards.
TTATTATTATTATGCTTTATGTATTTTAAATGGGCAAATGCACTATTATCCATATGTGGATAATAGTCATTTTGCCCATTACTATACTGTAGGTGTTAGGGGGCGGGGGGGTGTATTTATTTATAAGTATTCATGTGTTTGGAAATTATTTTTGGGGGGGGCACAGAATTTGTACTGCAGGCAAGCGGGGATACCTGAGGGGGAACTCCCGAGGGCCATCGCCGGCCTATAGTATCATTGCTGTGCATCCCCAAAATTACATATATGTACTGTATGTTAGGGGGGGTATAGGGGTTGTTGGGGGCACAGTGGGTTGTTGGTGGTGTATATATATATATTGTGGGGCTGTAGTTTGTATTGTTTTTTTTTTTTTTTTTTTAACTTCAAAATTTTTTATTGGGTTTTACAGCTTATACATAGTTCCACATCCCATTGTTAAACATCCCTAAACCCACAGAGATTTTCCCTTTTCACTCTCACCGTCGGGGGTAAAATCGCTCATAATCTGTGTAGGACGGACAACATGTACTCACAAGACTAGACAAACAAGACTAACCTTACCAAGGACAAGACAACAAAGGGTAAAAACACATGGGGGGGGGGTAGGACTTCCAGCGTGTGCACCTAGGTCGGTGGGCATTCGTCTGACTAGTGCTTACTCTCCGGACGTCGCGTGACAACTCTCCTTCATGTATCCGCTACTACTGGGAGGGGGTTCCTACCTGTCTCGTAGCTATGGTATTGTATGTTCTGCTCAGTCACCAGAGAACGCACTTACTGTTATTATTGCAAGATTGTGCTGGCATCTATCCTGGGGATGTCTGTCTGGGTAATCCATGGATCCCAGACTTTTAGGAAATTTCGGCCAGAGTCGTTGACCCAGCTTGTCAACTGTTCCATCTGGCAGACATGCCACATTCTGTTTCGAATTTTGAGGATTACTGGTAAATCTTGCTGTTTCCACATTGCTGCGATCTCGCACCTGGTGGCGGTTGCAAAATGTGCGACCAATTTGTGTGCCGATTTCGGCAGAATCCGGGTCCGCCTGCCCAAAAGGACCAGCCACAGGTCCAGGGGGATCTCTAAGTCGAGAATCTTTTGTGCCCATGCTCTAATGTTTTCCCAAATCGGGACCACCCTAGGGCAGGACCACAGCATGTGAAGTAAGTCCGCTACCTCCCCGCATTGTTTTGGGCAGAGCGGGGAGTATCCGCTGACAAATTTAGAGAGTTTTAGTGGGGTGTGATACCAGCGCATCAGGACCTTATATGCATTCTCTTTTAACGTTGAGCAAATGGAGCTTTTGGCTGCCGCCTGTAAGATCCGCTCCCAGTCTTCGTCCTCTAGAGTCTCCCCTAAATCCATCTCCCATTTAGTCATGTAGTTCAGTCTGGAGGCGTCAGGTCCGTGTGGACAGACCACTTCCCGGTACATTCTAGATGTAAGTCCCCTTGTGTCCGTAGCTCTAGAACACAGCTGCTCGAAGTTAGTCCTAGCTGGCCTAATTGGAAATTTATTGTAAAATGCTCTGATCTGGAGGTAGCGGAAGAATTCGGTATTTGGTAGGCCCTTCTCTGATTTGATGTGTTCAAATGTTTTAATAAATGTACTCCCCTCCAGATCCTGCAGTCGCTTATATCCCGACTGTATCCAATTTTTAAAATGTCGTTCACCGGACATCCCCGGGGCGAACTCCGGATTATCGAATAACGGGGTCATTAAGGAGTGTTTCGTCGTTAGGTTATGTTTAAATTTGGAACTCCTCCACACCGCCAGAGAGTTCACCATGGTCCGCAGCAGCATCACTGCCGTGTTGTCACATCATTTTGGTAGCCAAATTAGGTTGTGTAAATCTATTGGTGCACAGCAGGTTCTCTCCAGCGCCACCCATCTCCGCAGTGACGGGTCTGAGTGCCACTGGATAATTTGACCTAATTGTGCTGCTTTATAGTATGCAATCAAGCAAGGTACCGCTAATCCTCCTCTATTCGTTGGCCTTATTAGTATGCCCTTCGCAATTCGCAGGCTCTTGTTATGCCATATAAATTTCATGATTCTTGACTGTAAGGCGAGGATATCGGCTCGCACCAACGGTATCGGCAGGGCCTGGAACAGGTAAAGCACCCTTGGCAGAAGATTCATCTTAATGCTATTAATTCTTCCAAACCAAGAAATTCCATACCCCGCCCACACCCTCAGATCCTCCCTTAGGGTTTGAAATAGTTTGGGATAATTGGCTTTATAAAGGGAACCATAGGTCCTTGTAATATGGATACCTAGGTATTTGATTGAGGAGGCTTGCCACTTAAAATTGAAATTTAGTTCGATTAATTTTTCTACTGGCTTTGGTAGGCTAATATTAAGGGCTTCGGATTTGGTCTGGTTAATTTTGAACCCTGAAATTTGATTAAATGTTCCCAGAATCTCGAAGACATTGGGTAGAGAAGTAAGAGGCTTTGACAGTCTCAGGATGACGTCGTCAGCGTATAGTGCCACTTTGTGGGACTGGTCCCCTACCTCTATCCCTGCTATATCTGGGCTTAGACGGATGTGAGCCGCCAAGGGTTCTATACATAGTGCAAACAGCAGCGTGGACAGGGGGAACCCATGTCGCGTCCCGCTACAGATATTAAATTGCTCCGAGGGGAAGCCCTGATGGCGCACCCTATCTGTGGGGCCTTTATAAGGGGCTAAGATGGCTTCTAAGATGCGTCCCTCGAACCCAAACGCTCCTATCGATCCTATCGAAGGCCTTCTCAGCGTCCAGACTTAACAACATAGACGGGATGTTTTTTTTATTGGCCAGATCAATCAAGTCTATTATCCGTCTCGTGTTGTCTGCCGCCTGCCTTCCTCCTATAAATCCCACCTGATCCGGATGAATTAACCTGGGCAGGACAGTACCCACCCTGTTAGCTAGCAGTTTAGAATATATTTTCACGTCAGAATTGATCAGGGAAATGGGCCGGTAGCTCTTGCAGTCTACCGGGTCCTTGCTGGGCTTGTGGATCAGGGAGATTGAGGCCTGGAGCATCTGGGTTGGGAAGGAGCCTCCCGCTAGAATTTCATTGAATAATTTCAGAAGCTGTGGCGCTAGTATTTTAAGATATTTTTTGTAGTACAAATTTGAGAAACCATCTGGTACCGGTGCTTTAGCTGGTTTAAGGGATTTTATTACCTCTGACAGTTCTTCAAAGGTGAAGTCTCCCTGTTGTGCCTCCCTCTCTACTCTACCCAATTTGGGAAGGTGTGCCTCTCTAAGGAATTTCTGTGTTTTCTCTCCTATCTTTTGTGTGTGGCTGACCTTATCTCCGTCGTAGAGAATTTCATAGAATTGTTTAAATTCCTCTACTATTCGTCTAGGATTGGAGGTAAGGTCCCCCCTCTTGGTTCGTATTGAGGAGATACTATAGTTAGTTAGTTTGTTACGTAATTTGTTGGCAAATAGGGTATCTGGCTTGTTGGCTTTGTCGTAGAACTTACGCTTAGACCAGGCCAACTCCCTCTTGGCTCTGGAGTTTAGCAACAGATTAAGTTTAGTTTTGGTATCAGAGCGTTCCTTCAGGGTATTACTCTGTTTATTGGATATATGAAGTGCGGAGAGATGTGCTAGTCTCTCACGTAGTTCTTTTATCTGAGCCTCCTTTACTCTTTTTGTTTGTGCTGCTAGATTCATTACGAGTCCCCTCGTGGTCGCCTTATGGGCCTCCCAGAGTGTGGAGTGAGAAGACACACTCCCCGTGTTAATCTCAAAATATTCCTTGATTTTATCTCCTATCGCCCGCTCCGATATTGTTTTTTTTAACAGCAGCTCATTTAATTTCCAGTTCGCTCCAGGCCTGTCCAGCGACCGCAGTGTGCACCGCAGCTCAATTGGTGCGTGGTCTGACCATGAAATATCATGGATCCCAGAGTGGGAGACCATGGGGACCGCCTTATTAGAAACCAGGAAGTAATCTATCCTACTGTATCTGTCGTGGGGGTGTGAGTAGAAGGTGTATGCTCTCGTTGTGGGGTGTTGTTCCCTCCATATATCGATCAGCTGACAGTCTCGTAACCCTTGGAGTATGGTTAGTATGTCATGTTTCTGTGGTTGATTAGTCCCCGTCCATCTGTCCAGGTCTGGGTCTAGGGTGCGGTTCAGGTCGCCTGCTAGTATTACACAGCCTCGTGCGACCTGGTGTAGCTTATCGAAGAATTTTGTGAAGAACTGCGTGGTTTGTTCACAGGGGGCATATATAGAGATTAAAGTGACATCTTGATTATGATTATGGATTGTGCCCGTGACTATGACATAGCGCCCGTCGGTGTCTACGTAAGACCTAATGACCTGGAAGGGCAGTCTGTTGTGGACTAGAATGGCCACACCTTTTTAATCGCAGCAGAGGACAAGAAGACTGTTCTGAAGTGTTTGTCTAGGTATTTTGGGTGGTTAAGTTGGGAGAAGTGTGTTTCCTGAATAAACACTATATCTGCTTTTTTGCGGATATAATCGCGGAAAGCAAGTCTACGTTTTATTGGGTTATTAAATCCTTTGACATTGTGTGAAATAAGGATCAGCTCATTACTCATCTGGGAGGTGGGGTGAAGTTGCAATAGGGTGCATCGGTGTTCTCAGCGCCGCCACCAACCTTCTCCTTTGCAGGACTTTGTTCGCACCGAGGGGCCCTCGGCGTTCCATGGCTGGTGGGTCCTGGGGACTGGGAGGAAACAGAAGGGAAACCTGGGGGGAAATACATATACAACCACACACAATTAATGTCCTCAGAGCCGTGGCCCCGCCATCTTGGCTCCAAGTCCACCGCCTTTGGGGTCTGGAGAACTGCTGCAGGACACCCCCTGCTGTTACCTCTCCCCCTTTCATCTCCCCTTCCCAAAGGACTTTGCTGGGTCTTCCCAACCCCAGCCACTGGCCCATGTGGACCGCAGAGCAGGCCCAGATCCCGTAGCCCCCGCCCCGCTCTTAACTAATTAACTTTATTACAACCTCTATAATTTGTAACTCCTAGTTTTAACGCTAACCCTGGTGTAATTTGCTACCCCTCGCCCCTGGGTCATGACTTTTCCTGGTAACCCCTGCCTCCTCACCCATCCTCTACCCGGGACTCTGACTTCTACGCTATCCTAATCTACTTCTCCTGTTATCCCTATCCCCTATATCGTCACCAGATCTCATCCTAGTGCCAGTCAGGGTGGCACATTTCTCATCCCCCTCCTCTGGCGCTCTCTCTTACAAGGAGTTTATCCCCTCATTTGGCGCTTCTGTCCCCTGTCTTCCTCTGAGCCTTCCTCTTCTCTACACCACTTCTGACATACTCACCTATTCTGGGCCTCTCATCTTACCTACCGTTCCTTCCTCTACCTCCCTCTGCTCTCTGTTCACTTGCTGTACCCTCTCAACCGTTGTTGCTACACTTGCTCTTACCTTCCTCTATCACATCCCCCCTTGCATACTTTCTCCTGCCAACTGCTTCTCTCCTTACCTACTCCCACCTCCTCACTTGTGCTACTGTCACATCCCCTCCACCCTCTACTTACGTAACCCCCCTTTCCCTGCCTGTCACTCCACTCTTTCGTTGCCTTCGTGTCTGTTCTTGTCACTTCCCTCGTCCTATCGACCTTGTATCCCTACCTCTCCCTTTCTCATTCTCCTTCGCTTAACCTACTCAACCCTTCGTTCGGTCCGACCTCTGCTTCTGCTTCCTATCTTCTTTTCCTGTCCCCGGCTCACTACTCTCCTTTCCCCTGCTCATAGGCCTATGCTGCTATGTAATCCCTTTAACATATGGGGATTATCCCGAGTCCCGCTGGCGCTGCGTCGTTATCCTCTTTGGTCGCGTAATGGATTGCTGCTCCAGTGCCCCTTAAGGCTGCCGCTGCGGTGGGCCTCCCACGTGTCGCCATGTTGTGACGTCTGCTGCCGGCTTCTCTGCCCCGTCCAAGATGGCCGCCCGCTCACTTCCGCTATTGGTGTCCGGACATCCGGCCGCCGCCATTTTGAGGTCGTCGTTCGTCCTGGGCGGTTGTGTTCGCGCCCTCTGCTCGTCTGGTGGGGACTTCCTGCTCCTGCGTTCCAGCATGGATCTCTGCCTCCCTCATGGCTGCCACCATCTTTGGGCCTCTCGCTTCCATCTCTCAGGTACGTAAGTCTTATTTTACAGGCCACCATGCGGAGGATCTCTCACCGAAGGGAGACTTGTCTTGGGCCCTGTAGAGTCTATAGATTCCATTCCTTCTGGGCATGTTACCTCCTCAGCTATGTGTAACGCCAGCTGAGGCGGGGATGTAGCAGGGCAACTTTAGAACTTTAACTTGTAACCAGGTAACTTTGTAAACGTTCGTTTTGTTTTATTTTAAGGGTCTCCCACCTTCTGGTCCTCAGCTTTTATTTCTTGGTGACCGGGGAGTATGTCCCACTGTTGCCCAGCTGGGGCCCGGGATCTCCTCCGTCTCCTCAGTAGCCGTCGGGGCCTCCTTAAGACCTAGCTTCTGGAGAAATGCATCTCCCTCCCCAATCTCCTTCATGAAGATGGATCTGCCATTTCTGCTCACCGATAGCCCGAATGGAAAGGTCCAACGGTAGCGGACATTTTGGTCCCTGAGGATCTTTGTAATCGGGAGGAGTGATCTCAGGAGGGTCATGGGGGACAGGTCTTGGAATATGAGCATCCTGGCCCCCTCGAATTTGATCGCTGGAGTGGCGCGAGTCTTGTGGAGGATTGCCTCCCTGGTTCTATAGTAGTGCAATCACACTATGATGTCGCGCGGTTGTTACGATTGAATAGGCCTCGATCTTAGGGCCCTGTGGCAGCGGTCCATCTCCAGCCTCTCTTTGGGGGACTCAGGTAATAATTCCCCCAGCCACCTCAGGACAAACTCTTCGCAGTCCCCTATCTCCTCGGGGACCCCCTGATCCTGATGTTGTTACGCCGCTCTCGGTTTTCGGCATCTTCTTGTTTTTCATTAATTTGTAGTTGCATTTCTGCCGTTTTTTTGCATTCCGTTTAGTAGCCTTGGTAGTTAGGTCGAGTTGTGTCTCCACTTGTCCTGTGCGCTCCCCCAGGCTACCGAGCTCCCTCCCCAGTTCTTTGATCTCCGCCTGTAATAAAGTCTTTAGATCAGTATAAAGGCGATTGAAATCGCAAAGCCGAACTGGCTGATATTCAGGGTTTCCGCTGTCCTCCCTCTCTCCTTCCCGCTCTGAATCGGAGCCCTGGTTTGAACTCGGCGCCATTGTGGATTCAGCCGCGCTGTTTCTAGTACTGCCGAAATATTGGGGGAGCCCCTTTGGTTTCGGGGTTTTGGCTTGCCGTTTTGACATCCTGATTAGTTGTGTAGCTACTATGAGTAGTTTTCCAGCTTTTTAAAATGGGTTTGAGGTTGTTTAATAACACTATTCTATGAGCGGGGCACGGAGCACTGGAATCACACATTATCCTCTCTGCCGTCGCGCATGCGCCTCCGTGTGTATTGTTTTTATTGTGGCTAGCGGGGGTAGGTGAAGGGGGTATTAGCCCCAATGTTGGGTGTGTAGGCCTTGCAGGTGGGTAGCGGGAGGGGTTAACCCCTTCATTACCATAGCGGTATTAACTGCTAAGGTAATGTCCACCCGAAACCCCCCGCAAGCCTTAAACACCCACCAAGGGCCAAATACCCCCTTCACCCACCCCCACTATAAACCTGGCACGGGTGGTTAACCCCTTCATTGCCTTAGCGGTTAGCCACTAAAGTAATGAAGTGGGCTGTAAACGCATTTTTCCTGCCTCAGATGCATGCTGGGGGGCTCCGGTGCTGGTATTAATGGGCATCAGCTCCGGAGACCCCCGGCATCAATCCGAGGCAGGAAAAAGGCCAAAATATTTTCTAAGTGCCGTCTCTCCGCCCGTGCCGATACTTCTCCCCAGCAACTTGCCAACTTGAGTTGCCGGGACGGATAGGCGGGGAAATCTCAATTCTAGAGTGGCGATCAGCTGCTCGCGGCTACTAGAATTAAGCGGGTTTCAAAAAGTGGTGAAGAGTGCCGAAAAGTGGCTTATCGCCACGCGGCTGCCGAAAACTTTTTATCTGCATTTTTTTGTGTTTTCGGCAGCTTATTGGCGCTTATTGAATCGCCGAGTCATTTTTGGTGAAAAACGGCTTTTCGGCGCTTGCTGCATGAGGCATTAAGTCCCAGTAAAGAGTGGGCAGTGTTGGGAGTATTTCCTGCCCGGTCTATTATATTGTTCTGTGTGTATTATCAATAAAGTTCAGGACTAGCCCGTTATTTTAAGGGGGGGGTCTATGACTGTTATCTTGCTGTGTACCCAATAAACCCCAGTTATTCCAACTCTGGTGTGCTGATTGAAATATGCCAATCCAAGAAGAAGTGCCCCCGAGGTTCATCCTTGCCGCACCAAGATCCTCTTGAGCTGGAGGCGCTGCCACTGATGATGAACCATCCGTATAGCCTGTCCTGATGCACTCCCAATACCACGCGGCGATCTCAGGCAGCATGTTCCACCTCACAGGTATGCACCAGCAACAGAATACAGCGGTAGCGACACAATCTCACTTAGGATGGGGGGAAAGGTGCTACATACGTTATGGCTGACAGTGGTATGACCCGATTCCGCAAAACTCACAGGACCAATTATATTACACAGCAGGCACAGCCAGACACTGAACACTCACAGTTACACACTGCTTACAGTTTGCCAAGATACAGTACTTATGTTAATGTACTGTACATTTATGTTATTGCTTTTTGCTTCTGATAAATGGAGTGGAGAAATGGCAGGATTTGCCATTTTTTGTTCAAACTTTGAATCGCTGAACTTTTTCAAAGTTTGCCAAGTAAAAATCTGCACCGACTGAAATATGGAGGGATGTGTAGAAGTTAATAGGAACTATTTAGGTCTCTCTCCCCAACTCATTTCAGGGTACATACTTTTTTCGAGCTCAAATTTTCTAATTTTGTTTAGCATTTTTGGGGATGAAAACAAATTTTTGGCAAATTTTCAAACTTTAACAAAACATTGTCAAAGTGAATTGGAGCAGGTTCACACATCTGTTTCAACCTGATTAGATAATTTATCCAGATTGACCAGTACAAGCTGCTCTAGTATGTATATGTATGTATACAGTGGTTAGTACTTAATCATCATTACACAGCTACTGCTGCGGCCGAGTTTATTCGAGCATTTGCCCGTTCTCGGCCGCAGTAGTAACCTGGCGCGCGCCGGAGGGTGCCGGGCGCGCACCGAAGAAGCGGAAGAGCGCCCTCCGATCGGGGCGCTCTCCCTCCCGCTGCCGGGTCCGCCGGGTCCCCCGGAACCCCCTGCCGCCATCCCCCACATCGCGGGACACCAGGGCTCCCTCGGGGAGCCCTGGACGCGCGTGCAGGGGGCGCTGACACCCGATGACGCGTGACCGCGCATCGGTGACGCGCGGCACGCCGAGGGAGTGGGGCTAGCAAGCCGGGGCATCCCCTGGCTTGCGGAACTAGCCCTGCTCGGATTAAACGTGTCGGTAGTGTATGTGAATCTTAGTTCTTAGAATGTGTATATCTTTATGAGGTGTTATATATAATCATCAGCTATCAAGCAGGAATGTGATTGAAACCAGAAAGACACACATTCAAAGGAATTGTGTGGTAGAGGTATACTGCACTGTAGAGAAGATAAGAAGTTGAAATACTGCAGTGCAGTAAATTATACTGTGTGTGTGCGGGGGTGAGTGAGGGGAGAGCACTGTATATGCCGAAATGTGATACTGTTACAGTACTGTACACGCCTATGCGATTCAACAATTTTCAAATGAGACATACAGCACTGCAAATGCATGTATAAATATGCAAATTTACAATTACTGCGCGCGCACACGCAGACTGTGTACTGACGTAGGTTGAACTGCTAAAGTATTAGACTTCGAAGACAACAGCTCGCGAACGCCCCCTGAGTTTTTAGACGGTATTGCAGTATTGCAGACAGCGATAATAAAATGCTAATATTACGAGCGCTAAAATACCGCAATACACTCCGGACAAAAAAAAAATGCATCTGTCCGTGGTTATCAGAGATGCGTCGCTACGGCCGCACGAGGCTAAAGTCGGCCGCCACTGTATGTTTAAATACATATGAAAATAATTCTTCTCCACAGTGGGGGCAATTATGATCAGTGGATCATGTTCAGTTATTAGGTTGTAATATTCTTTTTGCTGTTTTGTTTATATATATATTTTTTACTTGTACACAATTTTGTAAATTTTGTTTGTGTCTTTTTAAAGACACATTAATAATAATGTGGGCTATTTTGATTACAGGATTGCCTGCTCCCTGTTCGTGGCTGCAGATGACCAATCGCCTTACAGGTATTGGGGGATGTGGCTCAGAGCACAGCTATGTTGAATGCCGTTCTTGATTACATGTTGGTGATTGGTTCTTTTTATTGTGGTGCATCATGGGTGGGGGTAAATATGTATGGTCACTATCACTTGTTGGTTGAACGGCCCTGAGGAAGGTCTCCATGTGGGACCGAAACGTCAGCTTACGTGTGTCTATGTTTTGAATACAGTTTTTTTTTATTAACCCAGTGCAGTTTGCTGTCTCTTTACTGGTCCTTGGATTGGTTCGTATGCTGTATATATATATATATATGTATATGTATATATATATATATATATATATATATATATATATATATATATTTTTTTTTTTTTGAAGAAACCCTTTTCCACAAAGGAAGGGTAAAAGCACTTGGCTTTAGAAAATGTGTAAGTTCTCTCCTTATTAAATAATATTTTGCCGACTGCCTGAAACAGTGATCAATAAGGATTTTAAGCCTGGACATGCCAAGCCTCCTATCTAGAATATTATTGTAGTGTTATAGTAAGTGCTCTTGCTTTGAGTTCCTACTAATGTGACTGCGCACAGCAGAAAACTTGTGTCAGACTGTTGCCATGGCTACATTGATTATCTACCCACACATTAATAATATGTCCCCACTAACAATACATTTTATTCTTCAGATTATATTACGTAGATCTTCACTTATAAACACATTCATCTGGTTACTGGAACCCAACCAATTTTGTGATAACATGGGGTTGCATAGTAGATGAGAAAAATAAATAAATAAAAAGACATATGTCCATCGAGGTCAACCTATTTTAAATTTAGATGACCAATACGTATCCTATATTTATAGTCCCAGTATATTTATCCAAAAGAAGGCAAACAAACCCTTTAACTTTTTTGGCATTCTTTGAAGTCACAAGGTGCCATCTTTGGGTCTCCCTTCTACGCTCAAATGCTCCTGAGTAAGAATGTGCAAATCTATTGCAGTACGGTGCACAAAAGTTTTTCCAATTTCTTCAAAGCAAATTTTTGTGAACATGCACGTTTCTTTACTCTCCAATTTACAGAAAGTCGCCGACACATTATTGCCAATTTCCCCAAAATGTACAGTATGTGAATGACTGACTCAACAAAATGATGCAAAACTGGCATATTTAAATGCACCAACTACCTTCATTTAACCTGCTAAACTTGCCAATAAAGAAGCAATCCAAACGTTTTAATTTTATTTTTTAACACGGGATTGAAGCGGGGGTCTCCAGGGCTGAACGGTAATCTCAGCTCTGGGGACCCCCTGCTTCCCGAGAGACATACCTCCAAAGGGGGTGCCATTATCTCCTGCAAGTTTAAAGCTCCCACGTTACACGGCCAATAGGAAGCCGAAGACGATGACATCACGGCTTCCTATTAGCCCTCATGGCGCAGAAGCCTTGAAACGCCGCCATAACACGAACCCTGCTAGCCGAGCGGAGCAGCTACAGTACGGGCACCAACTACAGAGGCCTGTATCTATGGAAGCAGGGGGTCCTAGGAGCTGAAAGTAATGGGGTTCTGCTTCAGAGACACACAGTGTAGACAAGCTCATGCCACAGTGGGGAGGAAATGTAGGGAAAAGAAACTAAAGATTAGTAGGCCTGTCTCCCCTCCCACAATGGTAATGGTGGAAATTCCTCCTCCTTCGCTGTAGTCTGGTTACAGCTACCCTGACCTCAACGCATTCTGTGTAGATATGCTTCACCAGCAGGTCGTTAACTCAACATACTAGGGGGCCTTATATAGACCACATTCCTAATTAGGCAGACATTTTACCTCCACTGGGGTGTGTTTGTCTACACCTGGTGAATTTAGCTTCATTGTACGTTGTTTTTTTTGTTTTTTTATTCAAATTCCCTTGCGCTTTCTTTGTTTTGATCTCATACATTTTTACCACAAAGTAATCATGAAAAAAATACAACATCACTAACTTACAGTAGTTGTCAAAAGCCCTCTCAAGTCCCTGAAACAGTAAATTTTCTAGGCAGCAAGACGTACATTCTAGAAGAAGATTTACCGTCTCACAATATCCTGAGGGGGCAATCTGTAAACCTCCCTCTCAAAGATTGAAGTTATTTGCCATTTCATTTTTTCTGCATATTTTTTCTCCACAACAGTCCTGCTGAGATTACAGTCAAATTGTACATTTCCAAGCTACTGCATTTAAATCACTTTAGTACTAGAACTGCCAGCACTTTTTCTGTAAAATATTCTGTAATGAGCAAGGTAGCTCTACTGTATACTACTTATACAGTACTTGGGGATCAATCCACTTGTCTGCATACGTAAAAAGATAGCGGTAATGAGCGCTGTTTGCAGAAGAACCACATTGGTGGCAGAGGTTTTACCGTTCTGTTCCCAAATTTGCCCCACAGAACCATTCAAAAATGGTACGCAAGGTATGATGGGGTGCAACTTCAGGAAGCAGAGAGGTAATTGAAAATTATATCACTAATGTGGTTCTTCTCTACCCGCACTTATTCAGCAATTGTCACCTATTAATTTTTCATTCATTTTGGGTGAGTGGATTTTTTGAGCCATGAATAGAAGTGTACGGGCAATCCTCGTTTTACAACGCTTCACTTTACAACGAATGGCTTAGCCACGCTATGCAATGCATACCTATGTTCATTTTTACAACGCCAAAAAGGCTTATCCAACGCTCTTACGACACTTTGCAAAGTTGTTTATGTGTATATATTATATATATTATACTATATAAAATATTATATTATATATATAATACAGTATATACACTATATAATTTATGTGTATGCTGCATATCTTATTGTCTGCGTAAAATATTTTGTGTATTTTAGCATTAAAAATGCCTTCAGGAACGGAACCTTTCATTTAAACAGTGTTCCCATGGGAAAACGTGTTTCGCTTTACAACGTCTCATTATCCAACGCCATTTTGAGTAACGCATTGTGTCGGATAACCGAGGACTGCCTGTACAGTCTTTCCCGCAATGAAGGCCACACGTGATAGACAAGTTACTTTTTCTTCTTCTTTTGCCTGCTGATCCTCAATGGTATTTTATGAGCCCTGCTTATATTTCAGTATACAATTTAATCTTGACTTGCATCTTTCTTTTCTTGTATGAGCAATCCTCCAAACGCTGCATCTAGCCGGTGAATTTTGTGAAAGCCCCCCCAAAATACCTGCAAACGTGCAAGATGTTATGGGTAAACCTTAAAATCGCACCGAATGATGGTGAGGGTTGACAATTTGCCATCTATGCTTCTTCCTGTGGGTCACCAATGTTCAATATTCACCACTTTTCTACGGACTACAAAAAGTTCCCAAATTCAAAATACCAAATTCCTGGAATATGCAATACTTTTTGTTTTCATTAATGGCTATTTAACTCCTATAGTTCCCTGTAGACATACAATGTGCGTCAAAAAGAGTAACACCTTAGAGGCACACGTCTTATGCTGTATGTTGTCAGGTACCCTCCCCTTCTGTTTGCATCACTAAAAAGAGGAATCATTTGCGTTAACATTCAGGAAAAGTAGTTAAAGCAATCCGGAACTTGTATTTTGTCTCCATCTTACTTGAAGCAGAGTGTCCCCAGTTCCAGTGATATTTGTCGTGTTTTTGTGTCAGTTTTGACACACTGTACCCTCCCTTGCCTTCTCCCTGGCAGTAGTCCTGTCGCTCAGGATGGTTCATGTGAGTTGCGTCGGCCATGTTGTAGTTGGCGCAGTCACGTGCATAATGCACTATGTGTGAGGTGACGGCCATCTTGTGGTTGGCGCTGCTGGAAGAGGAGATCCTGGCTGTTCAGGATTTCCTCTGTGGACTGGAGGCGACGTGCTCAGTCCTTAGGGAGCCTGCGAAGGTGGAGGTAGTGTCAAGGGAGCTAGTCAAGTCCCCTGGACTAGGCCAAACCCTTCCTCCTAGGCCCCAAGTAGTCCCTTCATCCAAGCAGAGTCTTGTAGGGCCTGGTACATTATACCCTGATAGTAAGCGACATCGGCGGAGAAGGACCTAAGCTGGGAAAGGAGTTTCCCCAGTGGGAGGATCACCGCACAGCGTGCCGGACGTGAGGCAAGAGGGGCTGTTGTCGGATACCCTGCAGCGTGCGACCCTACTGTCACCTTTCTGCTGGAAGTATTCCCTGGTTACATGTTTGTAAGCTGGAAGGTTATAAGTGCACCAACATTGCCAAGGGGAGGGTAGCGCTGCCCTCAACTGTACACTTGGGAAGGGGTTGTTCTGCCGGACACCGGGTTCTAGGTGCCCAGGGCACCATCAGTACTGTGGGGGGACAATTACTATTATATTGTTACCTGCTGGTTTATGATTGTCTGTGCTGTTATGGGGAATACTGTGTGACCACAGTAAAAACTGTTGCATATACCTTATTCTTGTTGTGATTATTTGGGGTATACCCTATAGGTTTACCGGTTCCTGTGAGGGGCTATGCCACCTACGCTGCGATCCTCATGGGTGGAGGCGCTGCACCACCCATCCCAGGCTCCCCAGGAGCGGAGGATTAGGCCTTCTGTAATCCTAACAGGTTAGCACCGTAATACGTAATCTGCTGTTTCCCTCGGGGGTAGGGAAAGGGTGTTACATATATAAATACACACAAATGTGGAGGTTAACTGCAAAGATGGCCACCTGGTCTGCTTCAGAAAGATGCAATATCATCTTCCAATGAATGTTGTGTCTTTTTTCTATTGACCGCCAGAGCAAGCCATGACCCCGGTAGCCATATTGCATCCCCAGGTCATTCTGAGCTCCAGAACTGGGGGATCCCAGGACATCGGGAACCACCGGTGAGCTCAGGGGGACCACTCTGCAGCAGTGATCCAAAGTTCAAGTGATTGGGGGGTGAGTCAGAAGCCCTTTTGTAAAAATTCACTAGGGTGGGCCTTTTTAAAGGGGCCACACAAACATTATGCTGCATCCGCATTTCTTCTATATTGAGGAAAAAAAATGCAAATTTCTAAAACTAAGCCATTTTTGAATCACATAATTTGAAACTGCTTAGGCCATATAAGTCACTGTTGATGAAGATCTATTTCATAATTGGCCTAAATAAAGCTACTTATTTTCATGATTACCGAAACGCAAATTGTAAGTCAGGAAGTCCAGCTAGCTAGGCATCTACAGTACATGTGACATCTGTTTTAAGAGGAGGTCAGCAGGTTTAAGGAATTATGGTCTGCTTCTTCCAACACTGACACAGTTTGATTAGATAATGATTACAAGTAGCCAGCAAGAGGACACTCCAAGTCTGTACAATATACAATTTGTAAGCTCTTTGCACAAAACAAAAACCTTCAGGCTTTTTTGTATTCTTTTCTTCAGGCTTTTTTGTATTCAGTCGATACAATAAAATAAAAAGTTACGGTAGTAAAATATTTTTTATAAGCAGATCCACAAAGGATACAATATCTAGCTAAACATATATTTTTCTTACAAGATCTAGAACAAAAGACCATGTTGAAGAGACTCTCGGCTCTTGTTAAGTGAGCAATACAATAACTAAATAATAACTTTATATAGCGCATTTCTCCCAATAGGACTCAAAGTACTTTTGACAAAGGCCTTCCAGGCCGAAACGCGTAAAGAGGACTCGCTTGCACCTTGTGCAAATAAAGCTTATCTTTATCCCACATCAGCCTTCATCTATTTTTGTGCTGTGCGACGCATCTTTCTCTCCTTGAGAAGTTCCTTTACAGGACTCAAAGTACTGCAGGGCCGAAGAAAATACATACGTAGTTGTATTCATAGCCACCTCTGGAGTGTAAACTGTAAGGAATCGGGGAACACGTCCCTTACGGCGCGCTCCCTCCTTACCTCCTGCTGTACAGCCTTCAGCTCCAAGGAACCTGAGAGCGTGTCCCCCACGGAATGCTTCCTCTCTGTCCCATGCTGTGCAATCTCCTGCGCAACTTACAGAGCACGCCCGCCCACGCAGGGCTTTCAAGGATTCCATAGAGCTTGGCTCCACCCCTCCGCTTGCGATGCATGGTCTTCCCATGTGACGCGCATGCTCCGCTCCACAGCTCCACAGCTGCTTGTCAACTCTAATCGCCCTCACCTGTCTCCTGCACCGTCTACAGCCTATCCCTGCCTCCGTTATACTGACACCCCTGCTCCTCCCCTCACTTCTATTGGTCTCCCCTCACTATATATGCTCAGCCATCCCACTCATTCTTTGGCTGTGCATAGTCATAGGTGACCTTGTGTTCCCACTTCCTTGTGCCTGCCTTGTTCCTGTTCCTGTGTGTACTTTGTTGCTGCTTGTCCTGGCTAGACTTTGGACCACTCTCTGGATTACTGACCCCGGCTTGCCTCTGACCTTCCGCTCTTCATCACTGACCACAGCTAACTGACACTCGACTACTCTCCTGGCTCCGACCCTAGACCACGGCACTCCGGACTCCGACTACCCGCCTGGCACCTACCTACGACATCGGCAAGTACTACGACTAACCCACTCTCTCCAATCCAGACCCGGCGATCTTGACTATCCACCCTCCAGGCGTGCCCCCGTTGCTGTCGGTGCACAGTCTAATACTTTCCCAACTCAGTACCGGGGTCCCGCCTTGTTCGTGGTGAGCGCAAGCGTTACATAAACTAACATATTTCTAGTATTCCAGATTGCATGCAGCCAATGAAAAGACAAAGAAGAGAAAGTAACAATGATATACAGGTACAGTATTAATTTTACAATAGTCATTCAATAGGTATGCAAGATGTGTCACAGAACATTAACGGGTTTGTTCAAGATTGTAAATGGCTGAGGCTGTGATCAAACCTCAAAGCTTGTGCATTTAAAACCAAAACTGCTACCATATGTCTTCTGTGCCAAGTGATATTCATCTGTTGTGAACTCAAACATCTTGATTTATTGCACTGTATTTACATGTGTTGAGCCCATTGCATACAATACTCATCAAAAAGAAAGAAACAAAACAAAAAAAACCGATGGAAAAGTCGAGCTAAAAATAACACCTTCAAGAAAAGAGATAAAATAAATCATGCCTGCAATAATTGAAGCAATATGTATATAGTACCTGTGAGAATGCAATTCCAAAAGCCACACCAGCTATGATTCCCATGTTAGTCTCCATAAAGTTAGTGACCAGCTCATAGCAGCCCTATATAACAAAAAAATCATTACTTTTAAATAAATGATCATTAGTATTAACATAAAGGAGCAATCCGTGCAATTGTTTGTAATATATTTAAACATAGGCTTGAAGCAGGGGGTTTCCAGAGCTGAATCTCGTTAATTTAAGCCCCAGGGTACGCCCGCTTCCAGAGATACAGACCTCCGAAGGGGGTGCCAGTATCTCTGCAAAGTTTAAAGCTCTCGCTTCACGCGGGCCAATAGGAAGCCGCACCTGATGACATCACGTCGTTCTATTGGCCTGCAAGCTTTGAAACTCTTTGTAGGTCTGTATCTTTGGAAGCAGGGGGTCCCCAGAGCTGGAATGAACGGGGTGCAGCTATAGATACCCCCTGCTTCAATCTGAAAAATAAAATAAATTGCAAAAATAAAAAAAATTGCCCGATTGAATTGAGGGTGAGACGGGGGAGGAACAAAGAGGATTGGGTAGGAAGATTTAGTTACTTGTAATGATCTTTACCATCACTGATGCTACCACTACTCTTAGGCTGAGTCCACGCTGCCGCTGAGCTCATGCTTGTAGAGCTGTAATGTCACCAGCTCTCCAAGCATGAGCGATCGCTGTCCTGCAAAATTATTAGAGCAGGAGTGAGGGGGCGTGGCTATTACGGGAGCGGGCGTGTCATAGGCTGGATAGGCGCTGTCTGTATCCGTATGTGTTTCTGTCGTATGTGTTTCTGTCCATATGTGTGTACAGAATGTGTGTGTGTCTGTGTATGTATGTGTGTGTGTGTGTGTGTGTGTATGTACTGTATGTATGTATGTCTCTGTCTGTCTGTGTCTGTCTGTGTGTGTCTCTGTGTCTGTCTGTCTGTGTCTCTGTGTCTGTCTGTCTGTGTCTCTGTGTCTGTCTGTGTGTGTCTGTGTGCGTGTGTCTGTCTTTGTGTGTCTGTGTGCGTGTGTCTGTCTTTGTGTGTCTGTGTGCCTGTGTCTGTCTGTGTGTGTCTGTGTGTGTGTGCCTGTGTCTGTCTGTCTGTGTGTGTCTGTGTGTGTGTCTGTGTGTGTGTGTGTGTGTGTGTGTGTGTGTGTGTGTGTGTGTGTGTGTGTGTGTGTGTGTGTGTGTGTGTGTGTGTGTGTGTGTGTGTGTGTGTGTGTGTGTGTGTGTGTCTGTGTGTCTGTGTGTCTATGTGTCTGTGTGTCTGTGTGTCTGTGTGTCTGTGTGCCTGTGCGTGCCTGTCTGTCTGTCCGTGCCTGTCTGTCTGTGCCTGTCTGTCTGTGCCTGTCTGTCTGTGCCTGTCTGTCTGTGCCTGTCTGTCTGTGCCTGTCTGTCTGTGCCTGTCTCTCTGTGCCTGTCTCTCTGTGCCTGTCTCTCTGTGCCTGTCTCTCTGTGTCTGTCTGTGTCTGTCTGTCTCTCTGTGTCTGTCTGTCTCTCTGTGTCTGTCTGTCTCTCTGTGTCTGTCTGTCTCTCTGTGTCTGTCTGTCTCTCTGTGTCTGTCTGTCTCTCTGTGTCTGTCTGTCTCTCTGTGTCTGTCTGTCTCTCTGTGTCTGTCTGTCCCTCTGTGTCTGTCTGTCTCTCTGTGTCTGTCTGTCTCTCTGTGTCTGTCTGTCTCTCTGTGTCTGTCTGTCTCTCTGTGTCTGCCTGTCTCTCTGTGTCTGCCTGTCTCTCTGTGTCTGTCTGTCTCTCTGTGTCTGTCTGTCTCTCTGTGTCTGTCTGTCTCTCTGTGTCTGTCTGTCTCTCTGTGTCTGTCTGTCTCTCTGTGTCTGTCTGTCTCTCTGTGTCTGTCTGTGTGTGTCTGTCTCTCTGTGTCTCTCTGTGTCTGTCTGTGTGTGTCTGTCTGTGTCTGTCTGTGTGTGTCTGTGTCAGTCTGTGTCTGTGTGTGCCTGTCTGTGCCTGTCTTTCTGTGTCTGTCTATCTGTGTCTGTCTGTGCCTGTGTCTGCCTGTGCCTGTCTGTGCCTGTCTGTGCCTGTCTGTGCCGTGTCTGTATCTGTCTGTGTGTGTCTGTGTGTCTGTATCTGTCTGTGTGTCTGTCTGTCTGTGTGTGTCTGCCTATCTGTGTGTGTCTGCCTGTGTGTGTCTGACTGTGTGTGTCGGTCTGCGTGTGTCGGTCTGCGTGTGTCTGTCTGCGTGTGTCTGTCTGCGTGTGTCTGTCTGCGTGTGTCTGTCTGTGTCTGCCTGTCTGTGTGTGCAGTCTGTGTCTGTCTGTTTGTGTCTGTGTGTCTGTGTGTGTGTGTGTCTGTGTGTGTGTGTGTGTGTCTGTGTGTGTGTGTCTGTGTGTGTGTCTGTGTGTGTGTCTGTGCGTCTGCCTGTGCGTCTGCCTGAGCGTCTGCCTGAGCGTCTGCCTGTGCGTCTGCCTGTGCGTCTGTGCCGTGTCTGTGTGTGTGTCTGTGTGTCTGTCTGTCTGTGTCTGTCTGCCTGTGTGTGCCTGTGCCGTGTCTGTATCTGTCTGCCTGTCTGTGTGTGTCTGCCTGTGTGTGTCTGCCTGTGTGTGTCTGCCTGTGTGTGTCTGTATGTCTGTGTCTGTCTGTCTGTCTGTCTGTGTCTGTCTGTCTGTCTGTGTGTCTGCCTGTTTGTCTGTGTCTGTCTGTCTGTGTGTGTCTGTCTGTCTGTGTCTGTCTGCCTCTGTGTGTCTGTCTGTGTCTGTCGGTGTCTGTGTGTGTCTGTCGGTGTCTGTGTGTGTCTGTGTTCCTGTGTGTGTCTGTGTGCCTGTGTGTGTCTGTCTGTGTCTGTCTGTCTGTGTCTGTTTGTCTGTCTGTGTGTGCCTGTGTCTGTCTGTCTGTGTCTGTGTGTGCCTGTCTGTCTGTGCGTGCCTGTCTGTCTGTGTCTGTGTGTGTCTGTGTGCGTGTGTCTGTGTGTGTGTGTCTGTGCGTCTGCCTGTGCCTCTGTGTCTTGTGTCTGTCTGTGTGTGTCTGTCTGTGTGTGTCTCTGTGTGTGTGTCTGTCTGTGTGTCTGTGTCTGTCTGTCTGTGTCTGCCTTTGTGTGTCTGTCTGTGTCTGCCTGTGAGTGTCTGCCTGTGTGTGTCGGTGCCGTGTCTGTGCCGTGTCTGTCTGTGTCTGTCTGCCTTTGTGTGTCTGTGTCTCTCTGTCTGTGTCAGTCTGTGTTTGCCAGTTTGTGTCTGTCTGTGCCGTGTCTTTGCCGTGTCTGTGTGTGTTTGTGTGTGCCTGTCTGTGTCTGTCTGTCCGTCTGTGTCTGTGAATAGCTGTGTCTGTGTGTGTCTGTGAGTGTGTGTCTGTCTGTGTGTGTCTGTCTGTCTGTGTCTGTCTGTCTGTGTCTGTCTGCCTCTGTGTGTCTGTCTGTGTCTGTCGGTGTCTGTGTGTGTCTGTCGGTGTCTGTGTGTGTCTGTGTGCCTGTGTGTGTCTGTGTGTGTCTGTCTGTCTGTGTCTGTTTGTCTGTCTGTGTCTGTTTGTCTGTCTGTGCGTGCCTGTCTGTCTGTGCCGTGTCTGTCTGTGCCGTGTCTGTGCCGTGTCTGTCTGTGCCGTGTCTGTGCCGTGTCTGTCTGTGCCGTGTGTGTCTGTGTATCTGCCTGTGTGTGTATCTGCCTGTGTGTGTGTCTGCCTGTGTCTGTCTGCCTGTGTCTGTCTGCGGGTGTCTGTCTGCGGGTGTCTGTCTGCGGGTGTCTGTCTGCGGGTGTCTGTCTGCGGGTGTCTGTCTGCGGGTGTCTGTCTGCGGGTGTCTGTCTGCGGGTGTCTGTCTGCGGGTGTCTGTCTGCGGGTGTCTGTCTGCGGGTGTCTGTCTGCGGGTGTCTGTCTGCGGGTGTCTGTCTGCGGGTGTCTGTCTGCGGGTGTCTGTCTGCGGGTGTCTGTCTGCGGGTGTCTGTCTGCGGGTGTCTGTCTGCGGGTGTCTGTCTGCGGGTGTCTGTCTGCGGGTGTCTGTCTGCGGGTGTCTGTCTGCGGGTGTCTGTCTGCGGGTGTCTGTCTGCGGGTGTCTGTCTGCGGGTGTCTGTCTGCGGGTGTCTGTCTGCGGGTGTCTGTCTGCGGGTGTCTGTCTGCGGGTGTCTGCCTGTGGGTGTCTGCCTGTGGATGTCTGCCTGTGGGTGTCTGCCTGTGTGCGCCTGCCTGTGTGCGTCTGCCTGTGTGCATCTGTGTGTGCCTGTGCCGTGTCTGTGCCATGTCTGCATGTGTCTGTCTGTATCTGTCTATCTGTGTCTGCCCTTGTGTGTCTGTCTGTTTCTGTCTGTGTCTGTCGTGTCTGTGCCTGAGTCTGCCTGTGTGTGTCTGCCCGTGTCTGTGTCTGTGCCGTGTCTGTCTGTGTCTGCCTGCCTGTGTGTATCTGTGCCATGTCTGTGCCGTGTCTGTGTGTCTGCCTGTGTCTCTCTGTGTATATCTGTGTATGTCTGTCTGTGTCTGCCTTTGTGTGCCTGTGTGTGTCTGTGTATCTGCCTGTGTCTGTCTGTGCCGTGTCTGTGTGTGTCTGTCTGTGTGTGTGTCTGTCTGTATCTGTTTGTGTCTGCTGTGTGTGTCTGTCTGTGTCTGCCTTTGTGTGTCTGTGTGTCTGTGTCTGTCTGTGTCTGTCTGTGAGTGTCTGCCTGTGTGTGTCTGCCTGTGTATCTCTGCCTGTGTGTGTCTGTGCTGTGTCTGTGCCGTGTCTGTGCCGTGTCTGTCTGTGTCTGTCTGCCTTTGTGTGTCTGTGTCTCTCTGTCTGTGTCTGTCTGTGTCTGTCTCTCTGTGTCTGTCTGTCTGTGTGTGTCTGTCTGTGTGTGCCAGTCTGTGCTGTGTCTTTGCCGTTTCTGTGTGTGTCTGTCTGAGTCTGCCTGTGTCTGTGTGTGTCTGTGTCTGTCTCTCTGTGTCTGTCTGTGTCCGTCTGTGCCGTATCTGTCTGAGTCTGCCTGTGTCTGTGTCTGTCTGTCTGTGTCCGTCTGTGCCGTGTCTGTATGTGTCTGTCTGTGTGTGTGTGTCTGTGTCTGCTTGTGTCTGTCTGTCCGTCTGTGTCTGTGCCTATCTGTGTCTGTGTGTGTGTCTGTATGTCTGTGCCTGTCTGTGCCAGTCTGTCTGTCTGTGTCTGCCTGTGTCTGCGCCGTGTCTGTGTCTGTCTGTGTGTGTGTGTGTCTGTGTGTGTGTGTGTATCATGTCTGTGCCGTGTCTATGCCGTGTCTGTCTGTATCTGCCTTTGTGTGTCTGTCTGTGTCTGCCTTTGTCTGTGTCTGTCTGTGCAGTGTCTGCCTGTGTGTGTCTGTGTGTCTGCCTGTATGTGTGTGTGTGTGTGTGCCTGTGTGTGTGTCTGTGTGCGCCTGTGTGTCTGCCTGTGTGTGCCTGTGCCGTGTCTGTGCCGTGTCTGCATGTGTCTGTCTGTCTGTGTCTGTCTGTGTCTGTCTGTGTCTGTGCCTGTGTCTGCCTGTGTGTGTCTGCCCATGTCTGTGTCTGCCTGCCTGTGTGTGTCTGCCTGTGTGTGTCTTTGCCGTGTCTGTGTGTCTGCCTATGTCTGTCTGTGTGTGTCTGTCTGTGTGTGTCTGTCTGTGTGTGTCTGTCTGTCTGTCTGTGTCTGTCTGTGTCTGTGTCTGTCTGTGTCTGTCTGTGTCTGTCTGTGTCTGTCTGTGTCTGTCTGTGTCTGTCTGCCTGTGCCTGTCTGTGCCTGTCTGTGCCTGTCTGTGCCTGTCTGTGCCGTGTCTGTATCTGTCTGTGTGTGTCTGTGTGTCTGTATCTGTCTGTGTGTCTGTCTGTCTGTGTGTGTCTGTGTCTGCCTATCTGTGTGTGTCTGCCTGTGTGTGTCGGTCTGCGTGTGTCGGTCTGCGTGTGTCTGTCTGTGTGTGTCTGTCTGCGTGTGTCTGTCTGCGTGTGTCTGTCTGCGTGTGTGTGTCTGCGTGTGTCTGTCTGTGTCTGCCTGTCTGTGTGTGCAGTCTGTGTCTGTCTGTTTGTGTCTGTGTGTCTGTGTGTGTGTGTGTCTGTGTGTGTGTGTCTGTGTGTGTGTGTCTGTGTGTGTGTGTCTGTGCGTCTGCCTGTGCGTCTGCCTGAGCGTCTGCCTGTGCGTCTGCCTGTGCGTCTGTGCCGTGCCTGTGTGTGTCTGTGTGTGTCTGTCTGTCTGTGTCTGTTTGTCTGTCTGTGTGTGCCTGTGTCTGTCTGTCTGTGTCTGTGCGTGCCTGTCTGTCTGTGCCGTGTCTGTCTGTGCCGTGTCTGTCTGTGCCGTGTCTGTCTGTGCCGTGTCTGTCTGTGTCTGTCTGTGCCGTGTCTGTCTGTGTCTGTCTGTGCCGTGTCTGTCTGTGTCTGTCTGTGCCGTGTCTGTCTGTGTCTGTCTGTGCCGTGTCTGTCTGTGTCTGTCTGTGCCGTGTCTGTCTGTGTCTGCCTGTGTGTGTCTGTGTATCTGCCTGTGTGTGTGTCTGCGGGTGTCTGTCTGCGGGTGTCTGTCTGCGGGTGTCTGTCTGCGGGTGTCTGTCTGCGGGTGTCTGTCTGCGGGTGTCTGTCTGCGGGTGTCTGTCTGCGGGTGTCTGTCTGCGGGTGTCTGTCTGCGGGTGTCTGTCTGCGGGTGTCTGTCTGCGGGTGTCTGTCTGCGGGTGTCTGTCTGCGGGTGTCTGTCTGTGGGTGTCTGCCTGTGGGTGTCTGCCTGTGTGCGCCTGCCTGTGTGCGTCTGCCTGTGTGCATCAGTGTGTGCCTGTGCCGTGTCTGTGCCATGTCTGCATGTGTCTGTCTGTATCTGTCTATCTGTGTCTGCCCTTGTGTGTCTGTCTGTTTCTGTCTGTGTCTGTCGTGTCTGTGCCTGAGTCTGCCTGTGTGTGTCTGCCCGTGTCTGTGTCTGTGCCGTGTCTGTCTGTGTCTGCCTGCCTGTGTGTATCTGTGCCATGTCTGTGCCGTGTCTGTGTGTCTGCCTGTGTCTCTCTGTGTATATCTGTGTATGTCTGTCTGTGTCTGCCTTTGTGTGCCTGTGTGTGTCTGTGTATCTGCCTGTGTCTGTCTGTGCCGTGTCTGTGTGTGTCTGTCTGTGTGTGTGTCTGTCTGTATCTGTTTGTGTCTGTCTGTGTCTGCCTTTGTGTGTCTGTGTGTCTGTGTCTGTCTGTGTCTGTCTGTGAGTGTCTGCCTGTGTGTGTCTGCCTGTGTATCTCTGCCTGTGTGTGTCTGTGCTGTGTCTGTGCCGTGTCTGTCTGTGTCTGTCTGCCTTTGTGTGTCTGTGTCTCTCTGTCTGTGTCTGTCTGTGTCTGTCTGTCTGTGTGTGTCTGTCTGTGTGTGTCTGTCTGTGTGTGCCAGTCTGTGTCTGTCTGTGCTGTGTCTTTGCCGTTTCTGTGTGTGTCTGTCTGAGTCTGCCTGTGTCTGTGTGTGTCTGTGTCTGTCTCTCTGTGTCTGTCTGTGTCCGTCTGTGCCGTATCTGTCTGAGTCTGCCTGTGTCTGTGTCTGTCTGTCTGTGTCCGTCTGTGCCGTGTCTGTATGTGTCTGTCTGTGTGTGTGTGTCTGTGTGTGTCTGTCTGTGTCTGCTTGTGTCTGTCTGTCCATCTGTGTCTGTGCCTATCTGTGTCTGTGTGTGTGTCTGTATGTCTGTGCCTGTCTGTGCCAGTCTGTCTGTCTGTGTCTGCCTGTGTCTGCGCCGTGTCTGTGTCTGTCTGTGTGTGTGTGTGTCTGTGTGTGTGTGTGTATCATGTCTGTGCCGTGTCTATGCCGTGTCTGTCTGTATCTGCCTTTGTGTGTCTGTCTGTGTCTGCCTTTGTCTGTGTCTGTCTGTGCAGTGTCTGCCTGTGTGTGTCTGTGTGTCTGCCTGTATGTGTGTGTGTGTGTGTGTGCCTGTGTGTGTGTCTGTGTGCGCCTGCCTGTGTGCATCTGTGTGTCTGCCTGTGTGTGCCTGTGCCGTGTCTGCATGTGTCTGTCAGTCTGTGTCTGTCTGTGTCTGTCTGTGTCTGTGCCTGTGTCTGCCTGTGTGTGTCTGCCCATGTCTGTGTCTGCCTGCCTGTGTGTGTCTGCCTGTGTGTGTCTTTGCCGTGTCTGTGTGTCTGCCTATGTCTGTCTGTGTGTGTCTGTCTGTGTGTGTCTGTCTGTGTGTGTCTGTCTGTGTGTGTCTGTCTGTCTGTGTCTGTCTGTCTGTGTCTGTCTGTCTGTGTCTGTCTGTGTCTGTCTGTCTGTGTCTGTCTGTCTGTCTGTGTCTGTCTGTCTGTGTCTGTCTGTCTGTGTCTGTCTGTCTGTGTCTGTCTGTGTCTGTCTGTCTGTGTCTGTCTGTCTGTCTGTGTCTGTCTGTCTGTGTCTGTCTGTGTCTGTCTGTGTCTGTCTGTGTCTGTCTGTGTCTGTCTGTCGGTGTCTGTCTGTCGGTGTCTGTCTGTCGGTGTCTGTCTGTCGGTGTCTGTCTGTCTGTCTGTGTCTGTCTGTCTGTGTCTGTCTGTCTGTGTCTGTCTGTCTGTCTGTCTGTCTGTGTCTGTCTGTCTGTGTCTGTCTGTCTGTGTCTGTCTGTGTCTGTCTGTCTGTGTCTGTCTGTCTGTGTCTGTCTGTCTGTGTCTGTCTGTGTCTGCCTGTGTGTGTCTGCCTGTGTGTGTCTGCCTGTGTCTGCGCCGTGTCTGTCTGTGTGTGTGTGTGTGTGTCTGTGTGTGTGTGTCTGTGCCGTGTCTGTCTGTGTCTGTCTGTCTGTGTTTGTCTTTGTCTGTCTGTCTGTGTTTGTCTTTGTCTGTCTGTCTGTGTCTGTCTTTGTCTGCCTGTATGTGTCTGTCTGTCTGTGTCTGCCTGTGTCTGCCTGTGTCTGCCTGTGTCTGTTTGTGCCGTGTCTGTGTGTGTCTGTGTGTGTCTGTCTGTGTCTGTGTCTGTCTGTGTGTGTGTGTGTCTTTCTGTGTCTGCCTGTGTGTGTCTGCCTGTGTCTGCGCCGTGTCTGTCTGTGTGTGTGTGTGTGTCTGTGCCGTGTCTGTCTGTGTCTGTCTGTCTGTGTTTGTCTTTGTCTGTCTGTCTGTGTTTGTCTTTGTCTGTCTGTCTGTGTCTGTCTGTGTCTGTCTTTGTCTGCCTGTATGTGTCTGCCTGTGTGTGTCTGCCTGTGTGTGTCTGCCTGTGTGTGTCTGCCTGTGTCTGTCTGTGCCATGTCTGTGTGTGTGTCTGTCTGTATCTGTCTGTGTCTGTCTGTGTCTGCTGTGTGTGTCTGCCTGTGTCTGTCTGTGTCTGTGTGTCTGTGTCTCTGTGCCTGTCTGTCTGTGTCTGTCTGTGTCTGCCTTTGTGTGTCTTTCTGTGTCTGCCTGTGTGTGTCTGCCTGTGTCTGCGTCGTGTCTGTCTGTGTGTGTGTCTGTGTGTGTCTGTGTGTGTGTGTCTGTGCCGTGTCTTTCTGTGCCGTGTCTGTCTGTGTCTGTCTGTCTGTGTTTGTCTTTGTCTGCCTGTATGTGTCTGTCTTTGTCTGCCTGTCTGTGTCTGTCTGTCTGTCTATGTCTGTCTGTCTATGTCTGTCTGTCTGTGTCTGTCTGTCTGTGTCTGTCTGCCTGTGTCTGTCTGTGTCTGTCTGTATCTGTCTGTCTGTGTCTGTCTGTCTGTGTCTGTCTGTCTGTCTGTGTCTGTCTGTCTGTGTCTGTCTGTGTGTGTCTGTCTGTCTGTGTCTGTCTGTGTCTGTCTGTGTGTGTCTGTCTGTGAGTGTCTGTCTGTGAGTGTCTGCCTGTCTGTGTCTGTCTGTCTGTGACTGTCTGTCTGTCTGTGTCTGTCTGTGTCTGTCTGTCTGTGTCTGTCTGTGTGTGTCTGTCTGTGTGTCTGTGTGTGTCTGTCTGTGTCTGTCTGTGTGTGTCTGTGTCTGTCTGTGTCTGTCTGTGTCTGTCTGTTTGTGTCTGTCTGTCTGTGTCTGTCTGTCTGTGTCTGTCTGTCTGTCTGTGTCTGTCTTTGTCTGCCTGTATGTGTCTGCCTGTCTGTGTCTGTCTGTCTGTGACTGTCTGTCTGTGTCTGTCTGTGTGTGTCTGTGTGTGTCTGTCTGTGTGTGTCTGTCTGTGTGTGTCTGTCTGTCTGTGTCTGTCTGTCTGTGTCTGTCTGTCTGTGTCTGTCTGTCTGTGTCTGTCTGTCTGTGTCTGTCTGTCTGTCTTTGTCTGTCTGTGTCTGTCTGTGTCTGTCTGTCTATGTCTGTCTGTCTGTGTCTGTCTGTGTCTGTCTGTGTCTGTCTGTGTCGGTCTGTGTCGGTTTGTGTCGGTCTGTGTCTGTCTGTCTGTGTCTGTCTGTCTGTGTCTGTCTGTCTGTGTCTGTCATTCTGTGTCTGTCTGTCTGTGTCTGTCTGTCTGTGTCTGTCTGTCTTTGTCTGTCTTTGTCTGTCTATGTCTGTCTGTCTGTCTGTCTGTCTGTGTCTGTCTGTGTCTGTCTGTGTCTGTCTGTCTGTC
Organism: Ascaphus truei; assembly: GCF_040206685.1. Lineage (NCBI taxonomy): Eukaryota > Metazoa > Chordata > Amphibia > Anura > Ascaphidae > Ascaphus > Ascaphus truei. The sequence continues at coordinate 155,069,751 of NC_134485.1, read as the reverse complement.
TGTGTCTGTCTGTCTGTGTCTGTCTGTGTCTGTCTGTCTATGTCTGCCCTTGTGTGTCTGCCTGTGTCTGTCTGTGTCTGTTTGTGCCGTGTCTGTGTGTGTCTGTGTGTGTCTGTCTGTGTCTGTCTGTGTCTGTGTCTGTCTGTGTGTGTCTGTCTGTGTGTCTGTGCCTGTCTGTCTGTGTCTGTCTGTGTCTGTCTGTGTCTGCCTGTGTCTGCGCCGTGTCTGTCTGTGTGTGTGTGTGTGTCTGTGTGTGTGTGTGTCTGTGCCGTGTCTGTCTGTGTTTGTCTTTGTCTGTCTGTCTGTGTCTGTCTGTCTGTGTTTGTCTTTGTCTGTCTGTCTGTGTCTGTCTTTGTCTGCCTGTATGTGTCTGTCTGTCTGTGTCTGTCTGTCTGTGTCTGTCTGTGTCTGTCTGTGTCTGCCTGTGTCTGTCTGTGTCTGCCTGTGTCTGTCTGTGTCTGTTTGTGCCGTGTCTGTCTGTGTGTGTCTGTCTGTATCTGTCTGTGTCTGTCTGTGTCTGCTGTGTGTGTCTGCCTGTGTCTGTTTGTGCCGAGTCTGTGTGTGTCTGTCTGTGTGTGTCTGTGCCGTGTCTGTGTGTGTCTGTCTGTGTGTGTCTGTCTGTGTCTGTGTCTGTCTGTGTGTGTGTGTCTGTCTGTGTCTGTCTGTGCCTGTCTGTGTCTGTCTGTCCTGTCTGTGTCTGTCTGTCCTGTCTGTGTCTGTCTGTCCTGTCTGTGTCTGTCTGTCCTGTCTGTGTCTGTCTGTCCAGTCTGTGTCTGTCTGTCCTGTCTGTGTCTGTCTGTGTCTGTCTGTGTCTGTCTGTGTCGGTCGGTGTCTGTCTGTCTGTGTCTGTCTGTCTGTGTCTGTCTGTCTGTGTCTGTCTGTCTGTCTGTGTCTGTCTGTCTGTGTCTGTCTGTCTGTGTCTGTCATTCTGTGTCTGTCATTCTGTGTCTGTCATTCTGTGTCTGTCTTTGTCTGTCTGTGTCTGTCTGTCTGTCTTTGTCTGTCTTTGTCTGTATGTGTCTGTCTTTGTCTGCCTGTATGTGTCTGTCTTTGTCTGCCAGTATGTGTCTGTCTTTGTCTGTCTGTGTCTGTCTGTCTGTCTGTGTCTGTCTGTCTGTGTCTGTCTGTGTCTGTCTGTCTGTCTGTGTCTGTCTGTCTGTCTGTGTCTGTCTGTCTTTGTCTGTCTGTGTCTGTCTGTGTCTGTCTGTGTCTGTCTGTGTCTGTCTGTGTCTGTCTGTCTGTCTGTGTCTGTCTGTGTCTGTCTGTGTGTCTGTGTGTGTCTGTGTGTGTCTGTGTGTGTCTGTCTGTGTCTGTCTGTGTCTGTCTGTTTGTGTCTGTCTGTCTGTGTCTGTCTGTCTGTGTCTGTCTGTCTGTCTGTGTCTGTCTTTGTCTGTCTGTCTGTGTCTGTCTTTGTCTGCCTGTATGTGTCTGTCTGTCAGTGTCTGTCTGTCTGTGTGTGTCTGTCTGTGTGTGTCTGTCTGTGTGTGTCTGTCTGTGTGTGTCTGTCTGTGTGTGTCTGTCTGTCAGTGTCTGTCTGTGTCTGTCTGTCTGTCAGTGTCTGTCTGTGTCTGTCTGTCTGTCTGTCTGTGTCTGTCTGTCTCTGTCTGTCTGTGTCTGTCTGTCTGTGTCTGTCTGTCTGTGTCTGTCTGTCTGTCTGTGTCTGTCTGTCTGTGTCTGTCTGTGTCTGTCTGTCTGTGTCTGTCTGTCTGTGTCTGTCTGTGTCTGTCTGTCTGTCTGTGTCTGTATGTGTCTGTCTGTCTGTGTCTGTCTGTCTGTGTCTGTCTGTCTGTGTCTGTCTGTCAGTGTCTGTCTGTCAGTGTCTGTCTGTCTGTGTGTGTCTGTCTGTGTGTGTCTTTGTCTGTCTGTCTTTGTCTGTCTGTCTTTGTCTGTCTGTGTCTGTCTGTCTGTGTCTGTCTGTCTGTCTGTCTGTGTCTGTCTGTCTGTGTCTGTCTGTCTGTGTCTGTCTGTCTGTCTGTGTCTGTCTGTGTCTGTCTGTCTGTCTGTGTCTGTCTGTGTCTGTCTGTGTCGGTCTGTGTCTGTCTGTGTGTGTCTGTCTGTGTCTGTCTGTCTGTCTGTGTCTGTCTGTGTCTGTCTGTCTGTGTCTGTCTGTGTGTGTCTGTCTGTGTCTGTCTGTCTGTCTGTCTGTGTCTGTCTGTCTGTGTCTGTCTGTCTGTCTGTCTGTGTCTGTCTGTGTCTGTCTGTCTGTCTTTGTCTGTCTGTGTCTGTCTGTCTGTGTCTGTCTGTCTGTCTGTGTCTGTCTGTCTGTGTCTGTCTGTCTGTCTGTGTCTGTCTGTCTGTCTGTGTCTGTCTGTCTGTCTGTGTCTGTCTGTGTCTGTCTGTCTGTCTTTGTCTGTCTGTGTCTGTCTGTGTCTGTCTGTGTCTGTGTCTGTCTGTCTGTGTCTGTCTGTCTGTGTCTGTCTGTCTGTGTCTGTCTGTGTCTGTCTGTCTGTCTGTGTCTGTCTGTGTCTGTCTGTCTGTCTGTGTCTGTCTGTGTCTGTCTGTCTGTCTGTGTCTGTCTGTGTCTGTCTGTGTTTGTCTGTGTCTGTCAGTCTGTCTCTGTCTGTCTGTGTCTGTCTGTCTGTGTCTGTCTGTGTCTGCCTGTGAGTGTCTGCCTGTGAGTGTCTGTCTGTGAGTGTCTGTCTGTGAGTGTCTGTCTGTGAGTGTCTGTCTGTGAGTGTCTGCCCTTGTGTGTCTGTCTGTTTCTGTCTGTGTCTGTCGTGTCTGTGCCCGAGTCTGCCTGTGTGTGTCTGCCCGTGTCTGTGTCTGTGCCGTGTCTGTCTGTGTCTGCCTGCCTGTGTGTATCTGTGCCATGTCTGTGCCGTGTCTGTGTGTCTGCCTGTGTCTGTCTGTGTATGTCTCTCTGTGTATATCTGTGTATGTCTGTCTGTGTCTGTCTGTGTCTGTCTGTCTGTCTGTCTTTGTCTGTCTGTGTCTGTCTGTCTGTGTCTGTCTGTCTGTCTGTGTTTGTCTTTCTGTGTCTGTCTGTCTGTGTCTGTCTGTCTGTGTCTGTCTGTGTGTGTCTGTCTGTGTGTGTCTGTCTGTGTGTGTCTGTCTGTGTGTGTCTGTCTGTGTGTGTCTGTCTGTGTGTGTCTGTGTGTGTGTGTCTGTGTGTGTCTGTGTGTGTCTGTCTGTGTCTGTCTGTGTCTGTCTGTGTCTGTCTGTGTCTGTCTGTTTGTGTCTGTCTGTCTGTGTCTGCCTGTATGTGTCTGTCTGTCAGTGTCTGTCTGTCTGTGTGTGTCTGTGTGTGTCTGTCAGTGTCTGTCTGTCTGTGTGTGTCTGTGTGTGTCTGTCTGTGTGTGTCTGTCTGTGTGTGTCTGTCTGTGTGTGTCTGTCTGTGTGTGTCTGTCTGTGTGTGTCTGTCTGTGTGTGTCTGTCTGTCTGTGTCTGTCTGTCTGTCTGTCTGTCTGTGTCTGTCTGTCTGTGTCTGTCTGTCTGTCTGTCAGTGTCTGTCTGTCTGTGTGTGTCTGTCTGTCTGTGTCTGTCTGTCTGTCTGTCTGTCTGTCTGTGTCTGTCTGTCTGTGTCTGTCTGTCTGTCTGTCAGTGTCTGTCTGTCTGTGTGTGTCTGTGTGTGTCTGTGTCTGTCTGTCTGTGTCTGTCTGTCTGTCTTTGTCTGTCTGTGTCTGTCTGTCTGTGTCTGTCTGTCTGTGTCTGTCTGTCTGTGTCTGTCTGTCTGTGTCTGTCTGTCTGTCTGTCTGTGTCTGTCTGTCTGTGTCTGTCTGTGTCTGTCTGTGTCTGTCTGTGTCTGTCTGTCTGTGTCTGTCTGTGTCTGTCTGTGTCTGTCTGTCTGTGTCTGTCTGTCTGTCTGTGTCTGTCTGTGTCTGTCTGTGTCTGTCTGTGTCTGTCTGTGTCTGTCTGTCTGTCTGTGTCTGTCTGTCTGTGTCTGTCTGTGTCTGCCTGTGTGTGCCTGTGTGTGTCTGCCTGTGTCTGCCTGTGTCTGTCTGTGCCGTGTCTGTGTGTGTGTCTGTCTGTATCTGTCTGTGCCGTGTCTGTGTGTGTCTGTCTGTGTGTGTGTCTGTCTGTATCTGTCTGTGTCTGCTGTGTGTGTCTGTCTGTGTCTGCCTTTGTGTGTCTGTGTGTCTGTGTCTGTCTGTGTCTGTCTGTGTCTGCCTGTGTGTGTCTGCCTGTGTGTGTCTGTGCTGTGTATCTCTGCCTGTGTGTGTCTGTGCTGTGTCTGTGCCGTGTCTGTCTGTCTGTGTGTGTCTGTCTGTGTGTGTCTGTCTGTCTGTGTCTGTCTGTCTGTGTGTGTCTGTCTGTGTGTGTCTGTCTGTGTGTGTCTGTCTGTGTGTGTCTGTCTGTGTGTGTCTGTCTGTGTCTGTCTGTGTGTGTCTGCCTGTGTCTGCCTGTGTGTGTCTGCCTGTGTCTGCACCGTGTCTGTCTGTGTCTGTCTGTGTCTGTCTGTGTCTGTCTGTGTCTGTCTGTCTGTGTGTGTCTGTCTGTCTGTGTGTGTCTGTCTGTCTGTGTCTGTCTGTGTGTGCCAGTTTGTGTCTGTCTGTATCTGTCTGTCTGTGTCTGTCTGTCTGTGTCTGTCTGTCTGTGTCTGTCTGTCTGTGTCTGTCTGTCTGTGTCTGTCTGTCTGTCTGTGTCTGTCTGTCTGTGTCTGTCTGTCTGTGTCTGTCTGTCTGTGTCTGTCTGTCTGTGTCTGTCTGTGTCTGTCTGTGTCTGTCTATGTCTGTGTGTGTGTGTGTGTGTGTGTGTGTGTGTGTGTGTGTCGTGTCTGTCTGTGTCTGTCTGTCTGTGTTTGTCTGTATCTGTCTGTCTGTATCTGTCTGTCTGTGTCTGTCTGTGTCTGTCTGTCTGTGTCTGTCTGTCTGTGTCTGTCTGTCTGTGTCTGTGAGTGTCTGTCTGTGAGTGTCTGTCTGTCTGTCTGTGTCTGTCTGTCTGTGTGTGTCTGTCTGTGTCTGTCTGTGTCTGTCTGTCTGTCTGTGTCTGTCTGTGTCTGTCTGTGTGTGTCTGTGTGTGTCTGTGTGTGTCTGTGTGTGTCGGTGTCTTTGTGTGTATGTCTGTCTGTTCTGTGTCTGTCTGTCTGTCTTTGTCTGTCTTTGTCTGCCTGTCTGTGTGTGTCTGTGTGTGTCTGTCTGTGTGTGTCTGTCTGTCTGTCTGTCTGTGTCTGTCTGTGTCTGTCTGTCTGTGTCTGTCTGTGTCTGCTGTGTGTGCCTGTCTGTGTCTGTTTGTGCCGTGTCTGTGTGTGTCTGTGTGTGTCTTTCTGTGTCTGCCTGTGTGTGTCTGCCTGTGTCTGCGTCGTGTCTGTCTGTGTGTGTGTCTGTGTGTGTCTGTGTGTGTGTGTCTGTGCCGTGTCTTTCTGTGCCGTGTCTGTCTGTGTCTGTCTGTCTGTGTTTGTCTTTGTCTGCCTGTATGTGTCTGTCTTTGTCTGCCTGTCTGTGTCTGTCTGTCTGTCTATGTCTGTCTGTCTATGTCTGTCTGTCTGTGTCTGTCTGTCTGTGTCTGTCTGCCTGTGTCTGTCTGTGTCTGTCTGTATCTGTCTGTCTGTGTCTGTCTGTCTGTGTCTGTCTGTCTGTCTGTGTCTGTCTGTCTGTGTCTGTCTGTGTGTGTCTGTCTGTCTGTGTCTGTCTGTGTCTGTCTGTGTGTGTCTGTCTGTGAGTGTCTGTCTGTGAGTGTCTGCCTGTCTGTGTCTGTCTGTCTGTGACTGTCTGTCTGTGTCTGTCTGTGTCTGTCTGTCTGTGTCTGTCTGTGTGTGTCTGTCTGTGTGTCTGTGTGTGTCTGTCTGTGTCTGTCTGTGTGTGTCTGTGTCTGTCTGTGTCTGTCTGTGTCTGTCTGTTTGTGTCTGTCTGTCTGTGTCTGTCTGTCTGTGTCTGTCTGTCTGTCTGTGTCTGTCTTTGTCTGCCTGTATGTGTCTGCCTGTCTGTGTCTGTCTGTCTGTGACTGTCTGTCTGTGTCTGTCTGTGTGTGTCTGTGTGTGTCTGTCTGTGTGTGTCTGTCTGTGTGTGTCTGTCTGTCTGTGTCTGTCTGTCTGTGTCTGTCTGTCTGTGTCTGTCTGTCTGTGTCTGTCTGTCTGTGTCTGTCTGTCTGTGTCTGTCTGTCTGTCTTTGTCTGTCTGTGTCTGTCTGTGTCTGTCTGTCTATGTCTGTCTGTCTGTGTCTGTCTGTGTCTGTCTGTGTCTGTCTGTGTCGGTCTGTGTCGGTTTGTGTCGGTCTGTGTCTGTCTGTCTGTGTCTGTCTGTCTGTGTCTGTCTGTCTGTGTCTGTCATTCTGTGTCTGTCTGTCTGTGTCTGTCTGTCTGTGTCTGTCTGTCTTTGTCTGTCTTTGTCTGTCTATGTCTGTCTGTCTGTCTGTCTGTCTGTGTCTGTCTGTGTCTGTCTGTGTCTGTCTGTCTGTCTGTGTCTGTCTGTCTGTGTCTGTCTGTGTCTGTCTGTCTATGTCTGCCCTTGTGTGTCTGCCTGTGTCTGTCTGTGTCTGTTTGTGCCGTGTCTGTGTGTGTCTGTGTGTGTCTGTCTGTGTCTGTCTGTGTCTGTGTCTGTCTGTGTGTGTCTGTCTGTGTGTCTGTGCCTGTCTGTCTGTGTCTGTCTGTGTCTGTCTGTGTCTGCCTGTGTCTGCGCCGTGTCTGTCTGTGTGTGTGTGTGTGTCTGTGTGTGTGTGTGTCTGTGCCGTGTCTGTCTGTGTTTGTCTTTGTCTGTCTGTCTGTGTCTGTCTGTCTGTGTTTGTCTTTGTCTGTCTGTCTGTGTCTGTCTTTGTCTGCCTGTATGTGTCTGTCTGTCTGTGTCTGTCTGTCTGTGTCTGTCTGTGTCTGTCTGTGTCTGCCTGTGTCTGTCTGTGTCTGCCTGTGTCTGTCTGTGTCTGTTTGTGCCGTGTCTGTCTGTGTGTGTCTGTCTGTATCTGTCTGTGTCTGTCTGTGTCTGCTGTGTGTGTCTGCCTGTGTCTGTTTGTGCCGAGTCTGTGTGTGTCTGTCTGTGTGTGTCTGTGCCGTGTCTGTGTGTGTCTGTCTGTGTGTGTCTGTCTGTGTCTGTGTCTGTCTGTGTGTGTGTGTCTGTCTGTGTCTGTCTGTGCCTGTCTGTGTCTGTCTGTCCTGTCTGTGTCTGTCTGTCCTGTCTGTGTCTGTCTGTCCTGTCTGTGTCTGTCTGTCCTGTCTGTGTCTGTCTGTCCAGTCTGTGTCTGTCTGTCCTGTCTGTGTCTGTCTGTGTCTGTCTGTGTCTGTCTGTGTCGGTCGGTGTCTGTCTGTCTGTGTCTGTCTGTCTGTGTCTGTCTGTCTGTGTCTGTCTGTCTGTGTCTGTCTGTCTGTGTCTGTCTGTCTGTCTGTGTCTGTCTGTCTGTGTCTGTCATTCTGTGTCTGTCATTCTGTGTCTGTCATTCTGTGTCTGTCTTTGTCTGTCTGTGTCTGTCTGTCTGTCTTTGTCTGTATGTGTCTGTCTTTGTCTGCCTGTATGTGTCTGTCTTTGTCTGCCAGTATGTGTCTGTCTTTGTCTGTCTGTGTCTGTCTGTCTGTCTGTGTCTGTCTGTCTGTGTCTGTCTGTGTCTGTCTGTCTGTCTGTGTCTGTCTGTCTGTCTGTGTCTGTCTGTCTTTGTCTGTCTGTGTCTGTCTGTGTCTGTCTGTGTCTGTCTGTGTCTGTCTGTCTGTCTGTGTCTGTCTGTGTCTGTCTGTGTGTCTGTGTGTGTCTGTGTGTGTCTGTGTGTGTCTGTCTGTGTCTGTCTGTGTCTGTCTGTGTCTGTCTGTTTGTGTCTGTCTGTCTGTGTCTGTCTGTCTGTGTCTGTCTGTCTGTCTGTGTCTGTCTTTGTCTGTCTGTCTGTGTCTGTCTTTGTCTGCCTGTATGTGTCTGTCTGTCAGTGTCTGTCTGTCTGTGTGTGTCTGTCTGTGTGTGTCTGTCTGTGTGTGTCTGTCTGTGTGTGTCTGTCTGTGTGTGTCTGTCTGTCAGTGTCAGTCTGTGTCTGTCTGTCTGTCAGTGTCTGTCTGTGTCTGTCTGTCTGTCTGTCTGTGTCTGTCTGTCTCTGTCTGTCTGTGTCTGTCTGTCTGTGTCTGTCTGTCTGTGTCTGTCTGTCTGTCTGTGTCTGTCTGTCTGTGTCTGTCTGTCTGTGTCTGTCTGTGTCTGTCTGTCTGTGTCTGTCTGTCTGTGTCTGTCTGTCTGTCTGTGTCTGTATGTGTCTGTCTGTCTGTGTCTGTCTGTCTGTGTCTGTCTGTCAGTGTCTGTCTGTCTGTGTGTGTCTGTGTCTGTCTGTCTGTCTTTGTCTGTCTGTCTTTGTCTGTCTGTCTTTGTCTGTCTGTGTCTGTCTGTCTGTCTGTCTGTGTCTGTCTGTCTGTGTCTGTCTGTCTGTGTCTGTCTGTCTGTCTGTGTCTGTCTGTGTCTGTCTGTCTGTCTGTGTCTGTCTGTGTCTGTCTGTGTCGGTCTGTGTCGGTCTGTGTCTGTCTGTGTGTGTCTGTCTGTGTCTGTCTGTCTGTCTGTGTCTGTCTGTCTGTGTCTGTCTGTCTGTGTCTGTCTGTGTGTGTCTGTCTGTGTCTGTCTGTCTGTCTGTCTGTGTCTGTCTGTCTGTGTCTGTCTGTCTGTCTGTCTGTGTCTGTCTGTGTCTGTCTGTCTGTCTTTGTCTGTCTGTGTCTGTCTGTCTGTGTCTGTCTGTCTGTCTGTGTCTGTCTGTCTGTCTGTGTCTGTCTGTCTGTCTGTGTCTGTCTGTGTCTGTCTGTCTGTCTTTGTCTGTCTGTGTCTGTCTGTGTCTGTCTGTGTCTGTGTCTGTCTGTCTGTGTCTGTCTGTCTGTGTCTGTCTGTCTGTGTCTGTCTGTCTGTCTGTGTCTGTCTGTGTCTGTCTGTCTGTCTGTGTCTGTCTGTGTCTGTCTGTCTGTCTGTGTCTGTCTGTGTCTGTCTGTGTTTGTCTGTGTCTGTCAGTCTGTCTCTGTCTGTCTGTGTCTGTCTGTCTGTGTCTGTCTGTGTCTGCCTGTGAGTGTCTGCCTGTGAGTGTCTGTCTGTGAGTGTCTGTCTGTGAGTGTCTGTCTGTGAGTGTCTGTCTGTGAGTGTCTGCCCTTGTGTGTCTGTCTGTTTCTGTCTGTGTCTGTCGTGTCTGTGCCCGAGTCTGCCTGTGTGTGTCTGCCCGTGTCTGTGTCTGTGCCGTGTCTGTCTGTGTCTGCCTGCCTGTGTGTATCTGTGCCATGTCTGTGCCGTGTCTGTGTGTCTGCCTGTGTCTGTCTGTGTATGTCTCTCTGTGTATATCTGTGTATGTCTGTCTGTGTCTGTCTGTGTCTGTCTGTCTGTCTGTCTTTGTCTGTCTGTGTCTGTCTGTCTGTGTCTGTCTGTCTGTCTGTGTTTGTCTTTCTGTGTCTGTCTGTCTGTGTCTGTCTGTGTGTGTCTGTCTGTGTGTGTCTGTCTGTGTGTGTCTGTCTGTGTGTGTCTGTCTGTGTGTGTCTGTGTGTGTGTGTCTGTGTGTGTCTGTGTGTGTCTGTCTGTGTCTGTCTGTGTCTGTCTGTGTCTGTCTGTGTCTGTCTGTGTCTGTCTGTTTGTGTCTGTCTGTCTGTGTCTGCCTGTATGTGTCTGTCTGTCAGTGTCTGTCTGTCTGTGTGTGTCTGTGTGTGTCTGTCAGTGTCTGTCTGTCTGTGTGTGTCTGTGTGTGTCTGTCTGTGTGTGTCTGTCTGTGTGTGTCTGTCTGTGTGTGTCTGTCTGTGTGTGTCTGTCTGTGTGTGTCTGTCTGTCTGTGTCTGTCTGTCTGTCTGTCTGTCTGTGTCTGTCTGTCTGTGTCTGTCTGTCTGTCTGTCAGTGTCTGTCTGTCTGTGTGTGTCTGTCTGTCTGTGTCTGTCTGTCTGTCTGTCTGTCTGTGTCTGTCTGTCTGTGTCTGTCTGTCTGTCTGTCAGTGTCTGTCTGTCTGTGTGTGTCTGTGTGTGTCTGTGTCTGTCTGTCTGTGTCTGTCTGTCTGTCTTTGTCTGTCTGTGTCTGTCTGTCTGTGTCTGTCTGTCTGTCTGTGTCTGTCTGTCTGTGTCTGTCTGTCTGTCTGTGTCTGTCTGTCTGTGTCTGTCTGTGTCTGTCTGTGTCTGTCTGTGTCTGTCTGTCTGTGTCTGTCTGTGTCTGTCTGTGTCTGTCTGTCTGTGTCTGTCTGTCTGTGTCTGTCTGTGTCTGTCTGTGTCTGTCTGTCTGTCTGTGTCTGTCTGTCTGTGTCTGCCTGTGTGTGCCTGTGTGTGTCTGCCTGTGTCTGCCTGTGTCTGTCTGTGCCGTGTCTGTGTGTGTGTCTGTCTGTATCTGTCTGTGCCGTGTCTGTGTGTGTCTGTCTGTGTGTGTGTCTGTCTGTATCTGTCTGTGTCTGCTGTGTGTGTCTGTCTGTGTCTGCCTTTGTGTGTCTGTGTGTCTGTGTCTGTCTGTGTCTGTCTGTGTCTGTCTGTGTCTGCCTGTGTGTGTCTGCCTGTGTGTGTCTGTGCTGTGTATCTCTGCCTGTGTGTGTCTGTGCTGTGTCTGTGCCGTGTCTGTCTGTCTGTGTGTGTCTGTCTGTGTGTGTCTGTCTGTCTGTGTCTGTCTGTCTGTGTGTGTCTGTCTGTGTGTGTCTGTCTGTGTGTGTCTGTCTGTGTGTGTCTGTCTGTGTGTGTCTGTCTGTGTCTGTCTGTGTGTGTCTGCCTGTGTCTGCCTGTGTGTGTCTGCCTGTGTCTGCACCGTGTCTGTCTGTGTCTGTCTGTGTCTGTCTGTGTCTGTCTGTGTCTGTCTGTCTGTGTGTGTCTGTCTGTCTGTGTGTGTCTGTCTGTCTGTGTCTGTCTGTGTGTGCCAGTTTGTGTCTGTCTGTATCTGTCTGTCTGTGTCTGTCTGTCTGTGTCTGTCTGTCTGTGTCTGTCTGTCTGTGTCTGTCTGTCTGTCTGTGTCTGTCTGTCTGTGTCTGTCTGTCTGTGTCTGTCTGTCTGTGTCTGTCTGTCTGTGTCTGTCTGTGTCTGTCTGTGTCTGTCTATGTCTGTCTGTGTGTGTGTGTGTGTGTGTGTGTGTGTCGTGTCTGTCTGTGTCTGTCTGTCTGTGTTTGTCTGTATCTGTCTGTCTGTATCTGTCTGTCTGTGTCTGTCTGTGTCTGTCTGTCTGTGTCTGTCTGTCTGTGTCTGTCTGTCTGTGTCTGTGAGTGTCTGTCTGTGAGTGTCTGTCTGTCTGTCTGTGTCTGTCTGTCTGTGTGTGTCTGTCTGTGTCTGTCTGTGTCTGTCTGTCTGTCTGTGTCTGTCTGTGTCTGTCTGTGTGTGTCTGTGTGTGTCTGTGTGTGTCGGTGTCTTTGTGTGTATGTCTGTCTGTTCTGTGTCTGTCTGTCTGTCTTTGTCTGTCTTTGTCTGCCTGTCTGTGTGTGTCTGTGTGTGTCTGTCTGTGTGTGTCTGTCTGTCTGTCTGTCTGTGTCTGTCTGTGTCTGTCTGTCTGTGTCTGTCTGTGTCTGCTGTGTGTGCCTGTCTGTGTCTGTTTGTGCCGTGTCTGTGTGTGTCTGTGTGTGTCTTTCTGTGTCTGCCTGTGTGTGTCTGTCTGTGTCTGTCTGTGTGTGTGTGTGTGTGTGTCTGTGCCGTGTCTGTCTGTGTCTGTCTGTCTGTGTTTGTCTTTGTCTGTCTGTCTGTGTCTGTCTGTCTGTGTCTGTCTGTGTCTGTCTATCAGAGTCTGTCTGTGTCTTTCTGTCAGAGTCTGTCTGTCTGTGTCTGTATGTCCTGTCTGTGTCTGTCTGTCCTATCTGTGTCTGTCTGTGTCTGTCTGTGTCGGTCGGTGTCTGTCTGTCTGTGTCTGTCTGTGTCTGTCTGTCTGTCTGTGTCTGTCTGTCTGTCTGTGTCTGTCTGTCTGTCTGTGTCTGTCTGTCTGTGTCTGTCTGTTTGTGTCTGTCTGTCTGTGTCTGTCTGTCTGTGTCTGTCTGTCTGTCTGTGTCTGTCTGTCTGTGTCTGTCTCTCTGTGTCTGTCTCTCTGTGTCTGTCTCTCTGTGTCTGTCATTCTGTGTCTGTCTTTGTCTGTCTGTGTCTGTCTGTGTCTCTCTTTGTCTGTCTGTGTCTGTCTTTGTCTGCCTGTCTGTGTCTGTCTGTCTGTGTCTGTCTGTATCTGTCTGTCTGTGTCTGTGTCTGTTTGTCTGTCTGTGTCTCTCTGTGTCTGTCTGTCTGTGTCTGTCTGTCTGTCTGTGTCTGTCTGTCTGTGTCTGTCTGTCTGTGTCTGTCTGTGTCTGTCTGTCTGTGTCTGTCTGTCTGTGTCTGTCTGTCTGTGTCTGTCTGTGTCTGTCTGTGTCTGTCTGTGTCAGTCTGTGTCAGTCTGTGTCAGTCTGTGTGTTTCTGTGTGTGTCTGTGTCTGTCTGTGTCTGTCTGTGTCTGTCTGTCTGTGTCTGTCTGTGTCTGTCTGTGTCAGTCTGTGTCAGTCTGTGTCAGTCTGTGTGTTTCTGTGTGTGTCTGTGTGTGTCTGTGTCTGTCTGTGTCTGTCTGTGTGTGTCTATGTGTGTCTGTCTGTGTGTGTGTGTGTGTGTGTGTGTGTGTCTGTCTGTGTGTGTCGGTGTCTGTCGGTGTCTTTGTGTGTATGTCTGTCTGCCTGTATGTGTCTGTATTTGTCTGCCTGTCTGTGTATGTCTGTCTGTCTGTGTCTGTCTGTGTGTGTCTGCCTGTGTGTGTCTGCCTGTGTGTGTCTGCCTGTGTGTGTCTGCCTGTGTGTGTCTGCCTGTGTGTGTCTGCCTGTGTGTGTCTGCCTGTGTCTGCCTGTGTCTGTCTGTGCCATGTCTGTGTGTGTGTCTGTCTGTATCTGTCTGTGTCTGTCTGTGTCTGCTGTGTTTGTCTGCCTGTGTCTGTCTGTGTCTGTTTGTGCCGTGTCTGTGTGTGTGTGTCTGTCTGTGTCTGTCTGTGTCTCTGTGTCTGTCTGTGTCTCTGTGGTTGTCTGTCTGTGTCTGTCTGTGTCTGCCTTTGTGTGTCTGTCTGTGTCTTTCTGTGTCTGCCTGTGTAAGTCTGCCTGTGTCTGCGTCGTGTCTGTCTGTGTGTGTGTCTGTGTGTGTGTGTCTGTGCCGTGTCTGTCTGAGCCGTGTCTGTCTGTGTCTGTCTGTCTGTGTTTGTCTTTGTCTGTCTGTCTGTGTCTGTCTTTGTCTGCCTGTATGTGTCTGTCTTTGTCTGCCTGTCTGTGTCTGTCTCTCCTGTCTGTGTCTGTCTGTCATTCTGTGTCTGTCTGTCTGTGTCAGTCTGTCTGTGTCTGTCTTTGTCTGTCTGTGTTTGTCTGCCTGTATGTGTCTGTCTTTGTCTGCCTGTCTGTGTCTGTCTGTCTGTCTATGTCTGTCTGTCTGTCTGTCTATGTCTGTCTGTCTGTGTCTGTCTGTCTGTGTCTGTCTGTCTGTCTGTGTCTGTCTGCCTGTGTCTGTCTGCCTGTGTCTGTGTCTGTCTGTATCTGACTGTCTGTGTCTGTCTGTCTGTGTCTGTCTGTCTGTGTCTGTCTGTCTGTGTCTGTCTGTCTGTGTCTGTCTGTGTGTGTCTGTCTGTGTGTGTCTGTCTGTGAGTGTCTGTCTGTGAGTGTCTGTCTGTGAGTGTCTGCCTGTCTGTGTCTGCCTGTCTGTGTCTGTCTGTCTGTGTCTGTCTGTCTGTCCGTCTGTCTGTGTCTGTCTGTCCTGTCTGTGTCTATCTGTCCTGTCTGTGTCTGTCTGTCCTGTCTGTGTCTATCTGTCCTGTCTGTGTCTGTATGTCCTGTCTGTGTCTGTCTGTCCTATCTGTGTCTGTCTGTGTCTGTCTGTCGGTGTCTGTCTGTCGGTGTCTGTCTGTCTGTGTCTGTCTGTCGGTGTCTGTCTGTGTCTGTCTGTCTGTGTCTGTCTGTCTGTGTCTGTCTGTCTGTGTCTGTCTGTCTGTGTCTGTCTGTCTGTGTCTGTCTGTCTGTGTCTGTCTGTCTGTCTGTGTCTGTCTGTCTGTGTCTGTCTGTCTGTCTGTGGCTGTCTGTCTGTGTCTGTCTGTCGGTGTCTGTCTGTCGGTGTCTGTCTGTCGGTGTCTGTCTGTCTGTGTCTGTCTCTCTGTGTCTGTCATTCTGTGTCTGTCTGTGTCTGTCTTTGTCTGTCTGTGTCTCTCTTTGTCTGTCTGTGTCTGTCTTTGTCTGCCTGCCTGTGTCTGTCTGCCTGTGTCTGTGTCTGTCTGTATCTGACTGTCTGTGTCTGTCTGTCTGTGTCTGTCTGTCTGTGTCTGTCTGTCTGTGTCTGTCTGTGTGTGTCTGTCTGTGAGTGTCTGTCTGTGAGTGTCTGTCTGTGAGTGTCTGCCTGTCTGTGTCTGCCTGTCTGTGTCTGTCTGTCTGTGTCTGTCTGTCTGTCCGTCTGTCTGTGTCTGTCTGTCCTGTCTGTGTCTATCTGTCCTGTCTGTGTCTGTCTGTCCTGTCTGTGTCTATCTGTCCTGTCTGTGTCTGTATGTCCTGTCTGTGTCTGTCTGTCCTATCTGTGTCTGTCTGTGTCTGTCTGTCGGTGTCTGTCTGTCGGTGTCTGTCTGTCGGTGTCTGTCTGTCTGTGTCTGTCTGTCGGTGTCTGTCTGTGTCTGTCTGTCTGTGTCTGTCTGTCTGTGTCTGTCTGTCTGTGTCTGTCTGTCTGTCTGTGTCTGTCTGTCTGTCTGTGGCTGTCTGTCTGTGGCTGTCTGTCTGTGTCTGTCTGTCGGTGTCTGTCTGTCGGTGTCTGTCTGTCGGTGTCTGTCTGTCTGTCTGTGTCTGTCTCTCTGTGTCTGTCTCTCTGTGTCTGTCATTCTGTGTCTGTCTGTGTCTGTCTTTGTCTGTCTGTGTCTCTCTTTGTCTGTCTGTGTCTGTCTTTGTCTGCCTGTCTGTGTCTGTCTGTCTGTGTCTGTCTGTATCTGTCTGTCTGTGTCTGTTTGTCTGTCTGTGTCTCTCTGTGTCTGTCTGTCTGTGTCTGTCTGTCTGTGTCTGTCTGTCTGTGTCTGTCTGTGTCTGTCTGTGTCTGTCTGTCTGTGTCTGTCTGTCTGTGTCTGTCTGTCTGTGTCTGTCTGTCTGTGTCTGTCTGTCTGTCCGTCTGTCTGTGTCTGTCTGTCCTGTCTGTGTCTATCTGTCCTGTCTGTGTCTGTCTGTCCTGTCTGTGTCTATCTGTCCTGTCTGTGTCTGTATGTCCTGTCTGTGTCTGTCTGTCCTATCTGTGTCTGTCTGTGTCTGTCTGTGTCTGTCTGTGTCTGTCTGTGTCTGTCTGTCTGTGTCTGTCTGTGTCTGTCTGTGTCTGTCTGTCTGTGTCTGTCTGTCATTCTGTGTCTGTCTGTCTGTGTCTGTCTGTCTTTGTCTGTCTGTCTTTGTCTGTCTTTGTCTGTCTGTGTCTGTCTGTCTGTGTCTGTCTGTGTCTGTCTGTGTCTGTCTGTGTCTGTCTGTCTGTGTCTGTCTGTCTGTGTCTGTCTGTCTTTGTCTGTCTTTGTCTGTCTGTGTCTGTCTGTGTCTGTCTGTCTGTGTCTGTCTGTGTCTGTCTGTCTGTGTCTGTCTGTGTCTGTCTGTCTGTGTCTGTCTGTCTGTGTCTGTCTGTCTGTGAGTGTCTGTCTGTGAGTGTCTGTCTGTGAGTGTCTGTCTGTGAGTGTCTGTCTGTGAGTGTCTGTCTGTGTCTGTCTGTGTCTGTCTGTCTGTGTCTGTCTGTCTGTGTCTGTCTGTGTCTGTCTGTCTGTGTCTGTCTGTCTGTCTGTGTCTGTCTGTCTGTGTCTGTCTGTCTGTGTCTGTCTGTCTGTCTGTGTCTGTCCGTCTGTATCTGTCTAGCTGTCTGTGTCTGTCTGTCTGTCTGTGTGTGTCTGTGTGTGTCTGTCTGTGTCTGTCTGTTTGTGTCTGTTTGTGTCTGTCTGTCTGTGTCTGTCTGTCTGTGTCTGTCTGTCTGTGTCTGTCTGTCTGTGTCTGTCTGTCTGTGTCTGTCTTTGTCTGTCTGTGTCTGTCTTTGTCTGTCTTTGTCAGCCTGTATGTGTCTGTCTGTCAGTGTCTGTCTGTGTCTGTCTGTCCTGACTGTGTCTATCTGTCCTGTCTGTGTCTGTATGTCCTGTCTGTGTCTGTCTGTCCTATCTGTGTCTGTCTGTGTCTGTCTGTCTGTGTCTGTCTGTCGGTGTCTGTCTGTCTGTGTCTGTCTGTCTGTGTCTGTCTGTCGGTGTCTGTCTGTCGGTGTCTGTCTGTCTGTGTCTGTCTGTCGGTGTCTGTCTGTCGGTGTCTGTCTGTCGGTGTCTGTCTGTGTCTGTCTGTCTGTGTCTGTCTGTCTGTGTCTGTCTGTCTGTCTGTCTGTGTCTGTCTGTGTCTGTCTGTCGGTGTCTGTCTGTCTGTTTCTGTCGGTGTCTGTCTGTCTTTGTCTGTCTGTGTCTGTCTGTCTGTGTCTGTCTGTCTGTGTCTGTCTGTCTGTGTCTGTCTGTCTGTGAGTGTCTGTCTGTGAGTGTCTGTCTGTGAGTGTCTGTCTGTCTGTGTTTGTCTGCCTGTATGTGTCTGTCTTTGTCTGCCTGTCTGTGTCTGTCTGTCTGTCTATGTCTGTCTGTCTGTCTGTCTGTCTATGTCTGTCTGTCTGTGTCTGTCTGTCTGTCTGTGTCTGTCTGTCTGTGTCTGTCTGCCTGTGTCTGTCTGCCTGTGTCTGTCTGTATCTGACTGTCTGTGTCTGTCTGTCTGTGTCTGTCTGTCTGTGTCTGTCTGTGTGTGTCTGTCTGTGAGTGTCTGTCTGTGAGTGTCTGTCTGTGAGTGTCTGTCTGTGAGTGTCTGCCTGTCTGTGTCTGTCTGTCTGTGTCTGTCTGTCTGTCTGTGTCTGTCTGTCTGTCCGTCTGTCTGTGTCTGTCTGTCCTGTCTGTGTCTATCTGTCCTGTCTGTGTCTGTCTGTCCTGTCTGTGTCTATCTGTCCTGTCTGTGTCTGTATGTCCTGTCTGTGTCTGTCTGTCCTATCTGTGTCTGTCTGTGTCTGTCTGTCGGTGTCTGTCTGTCTGTGTCTGTCTGTCGGTGTCTGTCTGTGTCTGTCTGTCTGTGTCTGTCTGTCGGTGTCTGTCTGTCGGTGTCTGTCTGTCGGTGTCTGTCTCTCTGTGTCTGTCTGTCTGTGTCTGTCTGTGTCTGTCTGTGTCTGTCTGTGTCTGTCTGTCTGTGTCTGTCTGTCTGTGTCTGTCTGTCTGTGTCTGTCTGTCTGTGTCTGTCTGTCTTTGTCTGTCTGTCTTTGTCTGTCTTTGTCTGTCTGTGTCTGTCTGTCTGTGTCTGTCTGTCTGTGTCTGTCTGTGTCTGTCTGTGTCTGTCTGTGTCTGTCTGTCTGTGTCTGTCTGTCTGTGTCTGTCTGTCTTTGTCTGTCTTTGTCTGTGTCTGTCTGTCTGTGTCTGTCTGTCTGTGTCTGTCTGTGTCTGTCTGTCTGTGTCTGTCTGTCTGTGTCTGTCTGTGTCTGTCTGTCTGTGAGTGTCTGTCTGTGAGTGTCTGTCTGTGAGTGTCTGTCTGTCTGTGTCTGTCTGTCTGTGTCTGTCTGTGTCTGTCTGTGTCTGTCTGTCTGTGTCTGTCTGTGTCTGTCTGTCTGTCTGTGTCTGTCTGTGTCTGTCTGTCTGTGTCTGTCTGTGTCTGTCTCTCTGTCTGTGTCTGTCCGTCTGTCTGTGTCTGTCCGTCTGTGTCTGTCTGTCTGTCTGTGTCTGTCTGTCTGTGTCTGTCTGTCTGTGAGTGTCTGTCTGTGAGTGTCTGTCTGTCTGTGTCTGTCTGTCTGTGTCTGTCTGTCTGTGTCTGTCTGTGTCTGTCTGTCTGTGTTTGTCTGTCTGTGTCTGTCTGTGTCTGTCTGTCTGTCTGTGTCTGTCTGTCTGTGTCTGTCTGTCTGTCTGTGTCTGTCTGTGTCTGTCTGTCTGTGTCTGTCTGTGTCTGTCTGTCTGTCTGTGTCTGTCTGTGTCTGTCTGTCTGTCTGTGTCTGTCCGTCTGTCTGTGTCTGTCCGTCTGTGTCTGTCTGTCTGTCTGTGTCTGTCTGTCTGTGTCTGTCTGTCTGTGAGTGTCTGTCTGTGAGTGTCTGTCTGTGAGTGTCTGTCTGTCTGTGTCTGTCTGTCTGTCTGTGTCTGTCTGTGTCTGTCTGTCTGTGTTTGTCTGTGTTTGTCTGTCTGTGTCTGTCTGTCTGTCTGTGTCTGTCTGTGTCTGTCTGTGTCTGTCTGTGTCTGTCTGTGTCTGTCTGTGTCTGTCTGTGTCTGTCTGTCTGTGTCTGTCTGTGTCTGTCTGTCTGTGTCTGTCTGTCTGTGTCTGTCAGTCTGTGTCTGTCAGTCTGTGTCTGTCAGTCTGTGTCTGTCAGTCTGTATCTGTCTGTCTGTCTGTGTCTGTCTGTGTCTGTCTGTGTCTGTCTGTTAGTGTCTGTCTGTGAGTGTCTGCCCTTGTGTGTCTGTCTGTTTCTGTCTGTGTCTGTCGTGTCTGTGCCCGAGTCTGCCTGTGTGTGTCTGCCCGTGTCTGTGCCGTGTCTGTCTGTGTCTACCTGCCTGTGTGTATCTGTGCCATGTCTGTGCCGTGTCTGTGTGTCTGCCTGTGTCTGTCTGTGTATGTCTCTCTGTGTATATCTGTGTATGTCTGTCTGTCTGTGTCTGTCTGTCTGTCTGTCTGTGTCTGTCTGTCTGTGTCTGTCTGTCTGTCTGTCTGTGTCTGTCTGTCTGTGTCTGTCTCTCTGTGTCTGTCATTCTGTGTCTCTCTGTCCTATCTGTGTCTGTCTATGTCTGTCTGTCTGTGTCTGTCTGTCTGTGTCTGTCTGTCTGTGTCTGTCTGTCTGTGTCTGTCATTCTGTGTCTGTCATTCTGTGTCTGTCTGTCTGTGTCTGTCTGTCTGTCTTTGTCTGTCTTTGTCTGTCTGTCTTTGTCTGTCTGTGTCTGTCTGTGTCTGTCTGTCTGTGTCTGTCTGTCTGTGTCTGTCTGTGTCTGTCTGTCTGTGTCTGTCTGTGTCTGTCTGTGTCTGTCTGTCTGTGTCTGTCTGTGTCTGTCTGTGTCTGTCTGTCTGTGTCTGTCTGTGTCTGTCTGTGTCTGTCTGTCTGTCTGTGTCTGTCTGTCTGTGTCTGTCTGTCTGTGTCTGTCTGTGTCTGTCTGTGTCTGTCTGTGTCTGTCAGTCTGTGTCTGTCAGTCTGTGTCTGTCAGTCTGTGTCTGTCAGTCTGTATCTGTCTGTCTGTCTGTGTCTGTCTGTGTCTGTCTGTGTCTGTCTGTTAGTGTCTGTCTGTGAGTGTCTGTCTGTCTGTGTCTGTCTGTTTCTGTCTGTGTCTGTCGTGTCTGTGCCCGAGTCTGCCTGTGTGTGTCTGCCCGTGTCTGTGCCGTGTCTGTCTGTGTCTACCTGCCTGTGTGTATCTGTGCCATGTCTGTGCCGTGTCTGTGTGTCTGCCTGTGTCTGTCTGTGTATGTCTCTCTGTGTATATCTGTGTATGTCTGTCTGTGTCTGTCTGTCTGTGTCTGCCTTTGTCTGCCTGTGTGTGTCTGCCTGTGTCGTGTCTGTGTGTGTCTGTCTGTGTGTGTCTGTCTGTGTGTGTGTCTGTGTGTGTGTCTGTCTGTATCTGTCTGTGTCTGCTGTGTGTGTGTGTCTGTCTGTGTCTGTCTGTGTCTGTCTGTGTCTGCCTGTGAGTGTCTGCCTGTGAGTGTCTGCCTGTGAGTGTCTGCCTGCGAGTGTCTGCCTGTGTGTGTCTGCCTGTGTATCTCTGCCTGTGTGTGTCTGTGCCGTGTCTGTGCCGTGTCTGTGCCGTGTCTGTGCCATGTCTGTCTGTGTCTGTCTGTGTCTGTCTGTCTGTGTCTGTCTGTGTCTGTCTGTCTGTGTCTGTCTGTGTCTGTCTGTCTGTGTCTGTCTGTGTCTGTCTGTCTGTGTCTGTCTGTCTGTGTCTGTCTGTCTGTGTCTGTCTGTCTGTGTCTGTCTGTCTGTGTCTGTCTGTGTCTGTCTGTCTGTGTCTGTCTGTGTCTGTCTGTTAGTGTCTGTCTGTGAGTGTCTGTCTGTCTGTGTCTGCCCTTGTGTGTCTGTCTGTTTCTGTCTGTGTCTGTCGTGTCTGTGCCCGAGTCTGCCTGTGTGTGTCTGCCCGTGTCTGTGCCGTGTCTGTCTGTGTCTACCTGCCTGTGTGTATCTGTGCCATGTCTGTGCCGTGTCTGTGTGTC
The DNA here is from genome assembly GCF_040206685.1 of Ascaphus truei. NCBI lineage: Eukaryota > Metazoa > Chordata > Amphibia > Anura > Ascaphidae > Ascaphus > Ascaphus truei. The sequence continues at coordinate 155,049,857 of NC_134485.1, read as the reverse complement.
TGCCTGTGTCTGTCTGTGTATGTCTCTCTGTGTATATCTGTGTATGTCTGTCTGTGTCTGTCTGTGTCTGTCTGTCTGTCTGTCTGTCTGTCTGTCTGTGTCTGTCTGTCTGTGTCTATCTGTCTGTCTGTCTGTCTGTGTCTGTGTCTGTCTGTCTGTGTCTGTCTCTCTGTGTCTGTCATTCTGTGTCTCTCTGTCCTATCTGTGTCTGTCTATGTCTGTCTGTCTGTGTCTGTCTGTCTGTGTCTGTCTGTCTGTGTCTGTCTGTCTGTGTCTGTCATTCTGTGTCTGTCTGTCTGTCTTTGTCTGTCTTTGTCTGTCTGTGTCTGTCTGTGTCTGTCTGTGTCTGTCTGTCTGTGTCTGTCTGTCTGTGTCTGTCTGTCTGTGTCTGTCTGTCTGTGTCTGTCTGTCTGTGTCTGTCTGTCTGTCTGTGTCTGTCTGTCTGTGTCTGTCTGTGTGTGTCTGTGTGTGTCTGTGTGTGTCTGTCTGTCTGTGTCTGTCTGTCTGTGTCTGTCTGTCTGTGTCTGTCTGTCTGTGTCTGTCTGTCTGTGTCTGTCTGTGTCTGTCTGTGTCTGTCAGTCTGTGTCTGTCAGTCTGTGTCTGTCAGTCTGTGTCTGTCAGTCTGTATCTGTCTGTCTGTCTGTGTCTGTCTGTGTCTGTCTGTGTCTGTCTGTTAGTGTCTGTCTGTGAGTGTCTGTCTGTGAGTGTCTGTCTGTCTGTGTCTGCCCTTGTGTGTCTGTCTGTTTCTGTCTGTGTCTGTCGTGTCTGTGCCCGAGTCTGCCTGTGTGTGTCTGCCCGTGTCTGTGCCGTGTCTGTCTGTGTCTACCTGCCTGTGTGTATCTGTGCCATGTCTGTGCCGTGTCTGTGTGTCTGCCTGTGTCTGTCTGTGTATGTCTCTCTGTGTATATCTGTGTATGTCTGTCTGTGTCTGCCTTTGTCTGCCTGTGTGTGTCTGCCTGTGTCGTGTCTGTGTGTGTCTGTCTGTGTGTGTCTGTCTGTGTGTGTGTCTGTGTGTGTGTCTGTGTGTGTGTCTGTCTGTATCTGTCTGTGTCTGCTGTGTGTGTGTGTCTGTCTGTGTCTGTCTGTGTCTGCCTGTGAGTGTCTGCCTGTGAGTGTCTGCCTGTGAGTGTCTGCCTGCGAGTGTCTGCCTGTGTGTGTCTGCCTGTCTATCTCTGCCTGTGTGTGTCTGTGCCGTGTCTGTGCCGTGTCTGTGCCGTGTCTGTGCCATGTCTGTCTGTGTCTGTCTGTGTCTGTCTGTCTGTGTCTGTCTGTGTCTGTCTGTGTCTGTCTGTCTGTGTCTGTCTGTCTGTGTCTGTCTGTGTCTGTCTGTCTGTGTCTGTCTGTCTGTCTGTGTCTGTCTGTCTGTCTGTGTCTGTCTGTGTCTGTCTGTCTGTGTCTGTCTGTCTGTGTCTGTCTGTCTGTCTGTGTCTGTCTGTCTGTCTGTGTCTGTCTGTCTGTGTCTGTCTGTCTGTGTCTGTCTGTCTGTGTGTGTCTGTCTGTGTCTGTCTGTGTCTGTCTGTCTGTGTCTGTCTGTCTGTGTCTGTCTGTCTGTGTCTGTCTGTCTGTGTCTGTCTGTGTCTGTCTGTGTCTGTCTGTGTCTGTCAGTCTGTGTCTGTCAGTCTGTGTCTGTCAGTCTGTGTCTGTCTGTCAGTCTGTGTCTGTCAGTCTGTGTCTGTCAGTCTGTGTCTGTCAGTCTGTGTCTGTCAGTCTGTATCTGTCTGTCTGTCTGTGTCTGTCTGTGTCTGTCTGTCCTGTCTGTGTCTATCTGTCCTGTCTGTGTCTGTCTGTCCTGTCTGTGTCTATCTGTCCTGTCTGTGTCTGTATGTCCTGTCTGTGTCTGTCTGTCCTATCTGTGTCTGTCTGTGTCTGTCTGTGTCTGTCTGTGTCTGTCTGTCTGTGTCTGTCTGTGTCTGTCTGTGTCTGTCTGTGTCTGTCTGTCTGTGTCTGTCTGTCTGTGTCTGTCTGTCTTTGTCTGTCTTTGTCTGTCTGTGTCTGTCTGTGTCTGTCTGTCTGTGTCTGTCTGTGTCTGTCTGTCTGTGTCTGTCTGTCTGTGTCTGTCTGTCTGTGTCTGTCTGTGTCTGTCTGTCTGTGTCTGTCTGTCTGTGTCTGTCTGTCTGTGAGTGTCTGTCTGTGAGTGTCTGTCTGTGAGTGTCTGTCTGTGAGTGTCTGTCTGTGAGTGTCTGTCTGTGTCTGTCTGTGTCTGTCTGTCTGTGTCTGTCTGTCTGTGTCTGTCTGTCTGTGTCTGTCTGTGTCTGTCTGTCTGTCTGTGTCTGTCTGTCTGTGTCTGTCTGTCTGTGTCTGTCTGTCTGTGTCTGTCTGTCTGTCTGTGTCTGTCCGTCTGTATCTGTCTGTCTGTCTGTGTCTGTCTGTCTGTCTGTGTGTGTCTGTGTGTGTCTGTCTGTGTCTGTCTGTTTGTGTCTGTTTGTGTCTGTCTGTCTGTGTCTGTCTGTCTGTGTCTGTCTGTCTGTGTCTGTCTGTCTGTGTCTGTCTGTCTGTGTCTGTCTGTGTCTGTCTTTGTCTGTCTTTGTCAGCCTGTATGTGTCTGTCTGTCAGTGTCTGTCTGTGTCTGTCTGTCCTGACTGTGTCTATCTGTCCTGTCTGTGTCTGTATGTCCTGTCTGTGTCTGTCTGTCCTATCTGTGTCTGTCTGTGTCTGTCTGTCTGTGTCTGTCTGTCGGTGTCTGTCTGTCTGTGTCTGTCTGTCTGTGTCTGTCTGTCGGTGTCTGTCTGTCGGTGTCTGTCTGTCGGTGTCTGTCTGTGTCTGTCTGTCTGTGTCTGTCTGTCTGTCTGTCTGTCTGTCTGTCTGTGTCTGTCTGTCTGTCTGTGTCTGTCTGTCGGTGTCTGTCTGTCTGTTTCTGTCGGTGTCTGTCTGTCTTTGTCTGTCTGTGTCTGTCTGTCTGTGTCTGTCTGTCTGTGTCTGTCTGTCTGTGTCTGTCTGTCTGTGTCTGTCTGTCTGTGTCTGTCTGTCTGTGAGTGTCTGTCTGTGAGTGTCTGTCTGTGTCTGTCTGTCTGTGTCTGTCTTTGTCTGTCTGTGTTTGTCTGCCTGTATGTGTCTGTCTTTGTCTGCCTGTCTGTGTCTGTCTGTCTGTCTATGTCTGTCTGTCTGTCTGTCTGTCTATGTCTGTCTGTCTGTGTCTGTCTGTCTGTCTGTGTCTGTCTGTGTCTGTCTGTCTGTGTCTGTCTGCCTGTGTCTGTCTGCCTGTGTCTGTCTGTATCTGACTGTCTGTGTCTGTCTGTCTGTGTCTGTCTGTCTGTGTCTGTCTGTGTGTGTCTGTCTGTGAGTGTCTGTCTGTGAGTGTCTGTCTGTGAGTGTCTGTCTGTGAGTGTCTGCCTGTCTGTGTCTGTCTGTCTGTGTCTGTCTGTCTGTCTGTGTCTGTCTGTCTGTCCGTCTGTCTGTGTCTGTCTGTCCTGTCTGTGTCTATCTGTCCTGTCTGTGTCTGTCTGTCCTGTCTGTGTCTATTTGTCCTGTCTGTGTCTGTATGTCCTGTCTGTGTCTGTCTGTCCTATCTGTGTCTGTCTGTGTCTGTCTGTCGGTGTCTGTCTGTCTGTGTCTGTCTGTCGGTGTCTGTCTGTGTCTGTCTGTCTGTGTCTGTCTGTCTGTGTCTGTCTGTCTGTCTGTGTCTGTCTGTCTGTCTGTGTCTGTCTGTCTGTCTGTGTCTGTCTGTCGGTGTCTGTCTGTCTGTTTCTGTCGGTGTCTGTCTGTGTCTGTCTGTCTGTGTCTGTCTGTCGGTGTCTGTCTGTCGGTGTCTGTCTGTCGGTGTCTGTCTCTCTGTGTCTGTCTGTCTGTGTCTGTCTGTGTCTGTCTGTGTCTGTCTGTGTCTGTCTGTCTGTGTCTGTCTGTCTGTCTGTGTCTGTCTGTCTTTGTCTGTCTGTCTTTGTCTGTCTTTGTCTGTCTGTGTCTGTCTGTCTGTGTCTGTCTGTCTGTGTCTGTCTGTGTCTGTCTGTGTCTGTCTGTCTGTGTCTGTCTGTGTCTGTCTGTCTGTGAGTGTCTGTCTGTGAGTGTCTGTCTGTGAGTGTCTGTCTGTCTGTGTCTGTCTGTCTGTGTCTGTCTGTCTGTGTCTGTCTGTCTGTGTCTGTCTGTGTCTGTCTGTGTCTGTCTGTCTGTGTCTGTCTGTGTCTGTCTGTCTGTCTGTGTCTGTCTGTGTCTGTCTGTCTGTCTGTGTCTGTCCGTCTGTCTGTGTCTGTCCGTCTGTGTCTGTCTGTCTGTCTGTGTCTGTCTGTCTGTGTCTGTCTGTCTGTGAGTGTCTGTCTGTGAGTGTCTGTCTGTGAGTGTCTGTCTGTCTGTGTCTGTCTGTCTGTGTCTGTCTGTGTCTGTCTGTCTGTGTTTGTCTGTCTGTGTCTGTCTGTGTCTGTCTGTCTGTCTGTCTGTGTCTGTCTGTCTGTGTCTGTCTGTCTGTGTCTGTCTTTGTCTGTCTTTGTCTGTGTCTGTCTGTCTGTGTCTGTCTGTCTGTGTCTGTCTGTGTCTGTCTGTGTCTGTCTGTCTGTGTCTGTCTGTGTCTGTCTGTCTGTGAGTGTCTGTCTGTGAGTGTCTGTCTGTGAGTGTCTGTCTGTCTGTGTCTGTCTGTCTGTGTCTGTCTGTCTGTGTCTGTCTGTCTGTGTCTGTCTGTGTCTGTCTGTGTCTGTCTGTCTGTGTCTGTCTGTGTCTGTCTGTCTGTCTGTGTCTGTCTGTGTCTGTCTGTCTGTCTGTGTCTGTCCGTCTGTCTGTGTCTGTCCGTCTGTGTCTGTCTGTCTGTCTGTGTCTGTCTGTCTGTGTCTGTCTGTCTGTGAGTGTCTGTCTGTGAGTGTCTGTCTGTGAGTGTCTGTCTGTCTGTGTCTGTCTGTCTGTGTCTGTCTGTGTCTGTCTGTCTGTGTTTGTCTGTCTGTGTCTGTCTGTGTCTGTCTGTCTGTCTGTGTCTGTCTGTCTGTGTCTGTCTGTCTGTCTGTGTCTGTCTGTGTCTGTCTGTCTGTGTCTGTCTGTCTGTCTGTGTCTGTCTGTGTCTGTCTGTCTGTCTGTGTCTGTCCGTCTGTCTGTGTCTGTCCGTCTGTGTCTGTCTGTCTGTCTGTGTCTGTCTGTCTGTGTCTGTCTGTCTGTGAGTGTCTGTCTGTGAGTGTCTGTCTGTGAGTGTCTGTCTGTCTGTGTCTGTCTGTCTGTGTCTGTCTGTCTGTGTCTGTCTGTCTGTGTCTGTCTGTCTGTGTCTGTCTGTGTCTGTCTGTCTGTGTTTGTCTGTCTGTGTCTGTCTGTGTCTGTCTGTCTGTCTGTGTCTGTCTGTCTGTGTCTGTCTGTCTGTCTGTGTCTGTCCGTCTGTCTGTGTCTGTCTGTCTGTGTCTGTCTGTCTGTCTGTCTGTGTCTGTCTGTGTCTGTCTGTGTGTGTCTGTGTGTGTCTGTCTGTGTCTGTCTGTGTCTGTCTGTTTGTGTCTGTCTGTCTGTGTCTGTCTGTCTGTGTCTGTCTGTCTGTGTCTGTCTGTCTGTGTCTGTCTGTCTGTGTCTGTCTGTCTGTGTCTGTCTTTGTCTGCCTGTATGTGTCTGTCTGTCAGTGTCTGTCTGTGTCTGTCTGTCCTGACTGTGTCTATCTGTCCTGTCTGTGTCTGTATGTCCTGTCTGTGTCTGTCTGTCCTATCTGTGTCTGTCTGTGTCTGTCTGTCTGTGTCTGTCTGTCGGTGTCTGTCTGTCGGTGTCTGTCTGTCGGTGTCTGTCTGTGTCTGTCTGTCTGTGTCTGTCTGTGTCTGTCTGTCTTTGTCTGTCTGTGTCTGTCTGTGTCTGTCTGTGTCTGTCTGTGTCTGTCTGTCTGTGTCTGTCTGTGTCTGTCTGTCTGTGTCTGTCTGTCTGTGTCTGTCTGTGTCTGTCTGTGTCTGTCTGTCTGTGTCTGTCTGTGTCTGTCTGTGTCTGTCTGTCTGTGTCTGTCTGTCTGTGTCTGTCTGTCTGTGTCTGTCTGTCTGTGAGTGTCTGTCTGTGAGTGTCTGTCTGTGAGTGTCTGTCTGTGAGTGTCTGTCTGTCTGTGTCTGTCTGTCTGTGTCTGTCTGTGTCTGTCTGTCTGTCTGTGTCTGTCTGTGTCTGTCTGTCTGTCTGTGTCTGTCTGTCTGTGTCTGTCTGTCTGTGTCTGTCTGTCTGTGTCTGTCCCTCTGTCTGTGTCTGTCTGTCTGTCTGTGTCTGTCTGTCTGTGTCTGTCTGTCTGTCTGTGTCTGTCTGTCTTTGTCTGCCTGTATGTGTCTGTCTGTCAGTGTCTGTCAGTGTCTGTCTGTCTGTGTCTGTCTGTCTGTGTCTGTCTGTGTCTGTCTGTCTGTGTCTGTCTGTCTGTGTCTGTCTGTCTGTGTCTGTCTGTCTTTGTCTGTCTGTCTTTGTCTGCCTGTATGTGTCTGTCTGTCAGTGTCTGTCAGTGTCTGTCTGTGTCTGTCTGTCCTGTCTGTGTCTATCTGTCCTGTCTGTGTCTGTATGTCCTGTCTGTGTCTGTCCGTCTGTCTGTGTCTGTCTGTCTATGTCTGTCTGTCTGTCTGTGTCTGTCTGTGTCTGTCTGTGTCTGTCATTCTGTGTCTGTCATTCTGTGTCTGTCTGTCTGTGTCTCTCTGTCTTTGTCTGTCTTTGTCTGTCTGTGTCTGTCTGTGTCTGTCTGTGTCTGTCTGTGTCTGTCTGTCTGTGTCTGTCTGTGTCTGTCTGTCTGTGTCTGTCTGTGTCTGTCATTCTGTGTCTGTCTGTCTGTGTCTGTCTGTCTTTGTCTGTCTGTGTCTGTCTGTGTCTGTCTGTCTGTGTCTGTCTGTCTGTCTGTGTCTGTCTGTGTCTGTCTGTCTGTGTCTGTCTGTCTGTGTCTGTCTGTCTGTGTCTGTCTGTCTGTGTCTGTCTCTCTGTGTCTGTCATTCTGTGTCTCTCTGTCCTATCTGTGTCTGTCTATGTCTGTCTGTCTGTGTCTGTCTGTCTGTGTCTGTCTGTCTGTGTCTGTCTGTCTGTGTCTGTCTGTCTGTCTGTGTCTGTCATTCTGTGTCTGTCTGTCTGTGTCTGTCTGTCTTTGTCTGTCTGTGTCTGTCTGTGTCTGTCTGTTAGTGTCTGTCTGTGAGTGTCTGTCTGTGAGTGTCTGTCTGTCTGTGTCTGCCCTTGTGTGTCTGTCTGTTTCTGTCTGTGTCTGTCGTGTCTGTGCCCGAGTCTGCCTGTGTGTGTCTGCCCGTGTCTGTGCCGTGTCTGTCTGTGTCTACCTGCCTGTGTGTATCTGTGCCATGTCTGTGCCGTGTCTGTGTGTCTGCCTGTGTCTGTCTGTGTATGTCTCTCTGTGTATATCTGTGTATGTCTGTCTGTGTCTGTCTGTCTGTGTCTGTCTGTCTGTCTGTCTGTGTCTGTCTGTCTGTGTCTGTCTGTCTGTGTCTGTGTCTGTCTGTCTGTGTCTGTCTCTCTGTGTCTGTCATTCTGTGTCTCTCTGTCCTATCTGTGTCTGTCTATGTCTGTCTGTCTGTGTCTGTCTGTCTGTGTCTGTCTGTCTGTGTCTGTCTGTCTGTGTCTGTCTGTCTGTGTCTGTCTGTCTGTGTCTGTCATTCTGTGTCTGTCATTCTGTGTCTGTCTGTCTGTGTCTGTCTGTCTGTCTTTGTCTGTCTTTGTCTGTCTGTGTCTGTCTCTCTGTGTCTGTCATTCTGTGTCTCTCTGTCCTATCTGTGTCTGTCTATGTCTGTCTGTCTGTGTCTGTCTGTCTGTGTCTGTCTGTCGGTGTCTGTCTGTCTGTGTCTGTCATTCTGTGTCTGTCTGTCTGTGTCTGTCTGTCTGTCTTTGTCTGTCTGTGTCTGTCTGTGTCTGTCTGTGTCTGTCTGTGTCTGTCTGTGTCTGTCTGTGTCTGTCTGTCTGTGTCTGTCTGTCTGTGTCTGTCTGTGTCTGTCTGTGTCTGTCTGTCTGTGTCTGTCTGTGTCTGTCTGTCTGTGTCTGTCAGTCTGTGTCTGTCAGTCTGTGTCTGTCAGTCTGTGTCTGTCAGTCTGTATCTGTCTGTCTGTCTGTGTCTGTCTGTGTCTGTCTGTGTCTGTCTGTTAGTGTCTGTCTGTGAGTGTCTGTCTGTCTGTGTCTGCCCTTGTGTGTCTGTCTGTTTCTGTCTGTGTCTGTCGTGTCTGTGCCCGAGTCTGCCTGTGTGTGTCTGCCCGTGTCTGTGCCGTGTCTGTCTGTGTCTACCTGCCTGTGTGTATCTGTGCCATGTCTGTGCCGTGTCTGTGTGTCTGCCTGTGTCTGTCTGTGTATGTCTCTCTGTGTATATCTGTGTATGTCTGTCTGTCTGTGTCTGTCTGTCTGTCTGTCTGTGTCTGTCTGTCTGTCTGTCTGTCTGTCTGTCTGTGTCTGTCTGTCTGTGTCTGTCTCTCTGTGTCTGTCATTCTGTGTCTCTCTGTCCTATCTGTGTCTGTCTATGTCTGTCTGTCTGTGTCTGTCTGTCTGTGTCTGTCTGTCTGTGTCTGTCTGTCTGTGTCTGTCTGTCTGTGTCTGTCTGTCTGTGTCTGTCATTCTGTGTCTGTCATTCTGTGTCTGTCATTCTGTGTCTGTCTGTCTGTGTCTGTCTGTCTGTCTTTGTCTGTCTTTGTCTGTCTGTGTCTGTCTGTGTCTGTCTGTGTCTGTCTGTCTGTGTCTGTCTGTCTGTGTCTGTCTGTGTCTGTCTGTGTCTGTCTGTCTGTGTCTGTCTGTGTCTGTCTGTGTCTGTCTGTCTGTGTCTGTCTGTGTCTGTCTGTCTGTCTGTGTCTGTCTGTCTGTGTCTGTCTGTCTGTGTCTGTCTGTGTCTGTCTGTGTCTGTCTGTGTCTGTCAGTCTGTGTCTGTCAGTCTGTGTCTGTCAGTCTGTGTCTGTCAGTCTGTATCTGTCTGTCTGTCTGTGTCTGTCTGTGTCTGTCTGTGTCTGTCTGTTAGTGTCTGTCTGTGAGTGTCTGTCTGTCTGTGTCTGCCCTTGTGTGTCTGTCTGTTTCTGTCTGTGTCTGTCGTGTCTGTGCCCGAGTCTGCCTGTGTGTGTCTGCCCGTGTCTGTGCCGTGTCTGTCTGTGTCTACCTGCCTGTGTGTATCTGTGCCATGTCTGTGCCGTGTCTGTGTGTCTGCCTGTGTCTGTCTGTGTATGTCTCTCTGTGTATATCTGTGTATGTCTGTCTGTGTCTGTCTGTCTGTGTCTGCCTTTGTCTGCCTGTGTGTGTCTGCCTGTGTCGTGTCTGTCTGTATCTGTCTGTGTCTGCTGTGTGTGTGTGTCTGTCTGTGTCTGTCTGTGTCTGCCTGTGAGTGTCTGCCTGTGAGTGTCTGCCTGCGAGTGTCTGCCTGTGTGTGTCTGCCTGTGTATCTCTGCCTGTGTGTGTCTGTGCCGTGTCTGTGCCGTGTCTGTGCCATGTCTGTCTGTGTCTGTCTGTGTCTGTCTGTCTGTGTCTGTCTGTGTCTGTCTGTGTCTGTCTGTCTGTGTCTGTCTGTGTCTGTCTGTCTGTGTCTGTCTGTCTGTGTCTGTCTGTCTGTGTCTGTCTGTGTCTGTCTGTCTGTGTCTGTCTGTGTCTGTCTGTCTGTGTCTGTCTGTGTCTGTCTGTTAGTGTCTGTCTGTGAGTGTCTGTCTGTCTGTGTCTGCCCTTGTGTGTCTGTCTGTTTCTGTCTGTGTCTGTCGTGTCTGTGCCCGAGTCTGCCTGTGTGTGTCTGCCCGTGTCTGTGCCGTGTCTGTCTGTGTCTACCTGCCTGTGTGTATCTGTGCCATGTCTGTGCCGTGTCTGTGTGTCTTCCTGTGTCTGTCTGTGTATGTCTCTCTGTGTATATCTGTGTATGTCTGTCTGTGTCTGTCTGTCTGTCTGTGTCTGTCTGTCTGTCTGTCTGTCTGTGTCTGTCTGTCTGTCTGTCTGTGTCTGTGTCTGTCTGTCTGTGTCTGTCTCTCTGTGTCTGTCATTCTGTGTCTCTCTGTCCTATCTGTGTCTGTCTATGTCTGTCTGTCTGTGTCTGTCTGTCTGTGTCTGTCTGTCTGTGTCTGTCTGTCTGTGTCTGTCATTCTGTGTCTGTCTGTCTGTGTCTGTCTTTGTCTGTCTTTGTCTGTCTTTGTCTGTCTGTGTCTGTCTGTGTCTGTCTGTGTCTGTCTGTGTCTGTCTGTGTCTGTCTGTCTGTGTCTGTCTGTCTGTGTCTGTCTGTCTGTGTCTGTCTGTCTGTGTCTGTCTGTGTCTGTCTGTGTCTGTCTGTGTCTGTCTGTCTGTGTCTGTCTGTGTCTGTCTGTCTGTGTCTGTCTGTCTGTGTCTGTCTGTCTGTGTCTGTCTGTCTGTGTCTGTCTGTCTGTGTCTGTCTGTCTGTGTCTGTCTGTGTCTGTCTGTGTCTGTCAGTCTGTGTCTGTCAGTCTGTGTCTGTCAGTCTGTATCTGTCTGTCTGTCTGTGTCTGTCTGTGTCTGTCTGTGTCTGTCTGTAAGTGTCTGTCTGTGAGTGTCTGTCTGTCTGTGTCTGCCCTTGTGTGTCTGTCTGTTTCTGTCTGTGTCTGTCGTGTCTGTGCCCGAGTCTGCCTGTGTGTGTCTGCCCGTGTCTGTGCCGTGTCTGTCTGTGTCTACCTGCCTGTGTGTATCTGTGCCATGTCTGTGCCGTGTCTGTGTGTCTGCCTGTGTCTGTCTGTGTATGTCTCTCTGTGTATATCTGTGTATGTCTGTCTGTGTCTGCCTTTGTCTGCCTGTGTGTGTCTGCCTGTGTCGTGTCTGTCTGTGTGTGTCTGTCTGTGTGTGTGTCTGTGTGTGTGTCTGTCTGTATCTGTCTGTGTCTGCTGTGTGTGTGTGTCTGTCTGTGTCTGTCTGTGTCTGCCTGTGAGTGTCTGCCTGTGAGTGTCTGCCTGTGAGTGTCTGCCTGCGAGTGTCTGCCTGTGTGTGTCTGCCTGTCTATCTCTGCCTGTGTGTGTCTGTGCCGTGTCTGTGCCGTGTCTGTGCCGTGTCTGTGCCATGTCTGTCTGTGTCTGTCTGTGTCTGTCTGTCTGTGTCTGTCTGTGTCTGTCTGTGTCTGTCTGTGTCTGTCTGTGTCTGTCTGTCTGTGTCTGTCTGTCTGTGTCTGTCTGTCTGTCTGTGTCTGTCTGTGTCTGTCTGTCTGTGTCTGTCTGTGTCTGTCTGTCTGTGTCTGTCTGTCTGTCTGTGTCTGTCTGTCTGTCTGTGTCTGTCTGTCTGTGTCTGTCTGTCTGTGTCTGTCTGTCTGTGTGTGTCTGTCTGTGTCTGTCTGTGTCTGTCTGTCTGTGTCTGTCTGTCTGTGTCTGTCTGTCTGTGTCTGTCTGTCTGTGTCTGTCTGTCTGTGTCTGTCTGTGTCTGTCTGTGTCTGTCAGTCTGTGTCTGTCAGTCTGTGTCTGTCAGTCTGTGTCTGTCAGTCTGTGTCTGTCTGTCAGTCTGTGTCTGTCAGTCTGTGTCTGTCAGTCTGTGTCTGTCAGTCTGTGTCTGTCAGTCTGTATCTGTCTGTCTGTCTGTGTCTGTCTGTGTCTGTCTGTTAGTGTCTGTCTGTGAGTGTCTGTCTGTCTGTGTCTGCCCTTGTGTGTCTGTCTGTTTCTGTCTGTGTCTGTCGTGTCTGTGCCCGAGTCTGCCTGTGTGTGTCTGCCCGTGTCTGTGCCGTGTCTGTCTGTGTCTACCTGCCTGTGTGTATCTGTGCCATGTCTGTGCCGTGTCTGTGTGTCTGCCTGTGTCTGTCTGTGTATGTCTCTCTGTGTATATCTGTGTATGTCTGTCTGTGTCTGTCTGTCTGTGTCTGCCTTTGTCTGCCTGTGTGTGTCTGCCTGTGTCGTGTCTGTGTGTGTCTGTCTGTGTGTGTTTCTGTGTGTGTGTCTGTCTGTATCTGTCTGTGTCTGCTGTGTGTGTCTGTCTGTGTCTGTCTGTGTCTGCCTGTGAGTGTCTGCCTGTGAGTGTCTGCCTGCGAGTGTCTGCCTGCGAGTGTCTGCCTGTGTGTGTCTGCCTGTGTATCTCTGCCTGTGTGTGTCTGTGCCGTGTCTGTGCCGTGTCTGTGCCGTGTCTGTGCCGTGTCTGTCTGTCTGTGTCTGTCTGTGTCTGTCTGTGTCTGTCTGTCTGTGTGTGTCTGTCTGTGTCTGTGTGTGCCAGTTTGTGTCTGTCTGTCTGTGTCTGTCTGTGTCTGTCTGTCTGTGTCTGTCTGTCTGTGTCTGTCTGTGTCTGTCTGTCTGTGTCTGTCTGTCTGTGTCTGTCTATGTCTGTCTGTGTGTGTGTGTGTGTGTGTGTGTCGTGTCTGTCTGTGTTTGTCTGTGTCTGTCTGTCTGTGTCTGTCTGTCTGTGTCTGTCTGTCTGTGTCTGTCTGTCTGTGTCTGTCTGTCTGTGTCTGTGAGTGTCTGTCTGTCTGTCTGTCTGTGTCTGTCTGTCTGTGTGTGTCTGTCTGTGTCTGTCTGTGTCTGTCTGTCTGTCTGTGTCTGTCTGTGTGTGTCGGTGTCTTTGTGTGTCTGTCTGTCTGTCTGTGTCTGTCTGTCTGTCTGTGTCTGTCTGTCTGTGTCTGTCTGTCTGTCTGTCTGTGTCTGTCTATGTCTGTCTGTGTGTGTGTGTGTGTGTCGTGTCTGTCTGTGTCTGTCTGTCTGTGTTTGTCTGTGTCTGTCTGTCTGTGTCTGTCTGTCTGTGTCTGTCTGTCTGTGTCTGTCTGTCTGTATCTGTGAGTGTCTGTCTATGAGTGTCTGTCTGTCTGTCTGTGTGTGTCTGTCTTTGTCTGTCTTTGTCTGCCTGTCTGTGTGTGTCTGTCTGTGTCTGTCTGTGTGTGTCTGTCTGTCTGTGTCTGTCTGTCTGTCTGTGTCTGTCTGTCTGTCTGTCTGTGTCTGTCTGTCTGTGTCTGTCTGTGTCTGTCTGTCTGTGTCTGTCTGTCTGTGTCTGTCTGTCTGTGTCTGTCTGTCTGTGTCTGTCTGTCTGTGTCTGTCTGTGTCTGTCAGTCTGTGTCTGTCAGTCTGTGTCTGTCAGTCTGTATCTGTCTGTCTGTCTGTGTCTGTCTGTGTCTGTCTGTTAGTGTCTGTCTGTGAGTGTCTGTCTGTCTGTGTCTGCCCTTGTGTGTCTGTCTGTTTCTGTCTGTGTCTGTCGTGTCTGTGCCCGAGTCTGCCTGTGTGTGTCTGCCCGTGTCTGTGCCGTGTCTGTCTGTGTCTACCTGCCTGTGTGTATCTGTGCCATGTCTGTGCCGTGTCTGTGTGTCTGCCTGTGTCTGTCTGTGTATGTCTCTCTGTGTATATCTGTGTATGTCTGTCTGTGTCTGTCTGTCTGTGTCTGCCTTTGTCTGCCTGTGTGTGTCTGCCTGTGTCGTGTCTGTGTGTGTCTGTCTGTGTGTGTCTGTCTGTGTGTGTGTCTGTCTGTATCTGTCTGTGTCTGCTGTGTGTGTGTGTCTGTCTGTGTCTGTCTGTGTCTGCCTGTGAGTGTCTGCCTGTGAGTGTCTGCCTGTGAGTGTCTGCCTGCGAGTGTCTGCCTGTGTGTGTCTGCCTGTGTATCTCTGCCTGTGTGTGTCTGTGCCGTGTCTGTGCCGTGTCTGTGCCATGTCTGTCTGTGTCTGTCTGTGTCTGTCTGTCTGTGTCTGTCTGTGTCTGTCTGTCTGTGTCTGTCTGTGTCTGTCTGTCTGTGTCTGTCTGTGTCTGTCTGTCTGTGTCTGTCTGTCTGTGTCTGTCTGTCTGTGTCTGTCTGTCTGTGTCTGTCTGTCTGTGTCTGTCTGTGTCTGTCTGTCTGTGTCTGTCTGTGTCTGTCTGTTAGTGTCTGTCTGTGAGTGTCTGTCTGTGAGTGTCTGCCCTTGTGTGTCTGTCTGTTTCTGTCTGTGTCTGTCGTGTCTGTGCCCGAGTCTGCCTGTGTGTGTCTGCCCGTGTCTGTGCCGTGTCTGTCTGTGTCTACCTGCCTGTGTGTATCTGTGCCATGTCTGTGCCGTGTCTGTGTGTCTGCCTGTGTCTGTCTGTGTATGTCTCTCTGTGTATATCTGTGTATGTCTGTCTGTGTCTGTCTGTCTGTGTCTGTCTGTCTGTCTGTCTGTCTGTCTGTGTCTGTCTGTCTGTGTCTGTCTGTCTGTCTGTCTGTCTGTGTCTGTGTCTGTCTGTCTGTGTCTGTCTCTCTGTGTCTGTCATTCTGTGTCTCTCTGTCCTATCTGTGTCTGTCTATGTCTGTCTGTCTGTGTCTGTCTGTCTGTGTCTGTCTGTCTGTGTCTGTCATTCTGTGTCTGTCTGTCTGTGTCTGTCTGTCTGTCTTTGTCTGTCTTTGTCTGTCTGTGTCTGTCTTTGTCTGTCTGTGTCTGTCTGTGTCTGTCTGTCTGTGTCTGTCTGTCTGTGTCTGTCTGTCTGTGTCTGTCTGTCTGTGTCTGTCTGTCTGTGTCTGTCTGTGTCTGTCTGTGTCTGTCTGTCTGTGTCTGTCTGTGTCTGTCTGTCTGTGTCTGTCTGTCTGTGTCTGTCTGTCTGTCTGTGTCTGTCTGTCTGTGTCTGTCTGTGTCTGTCTGTGTCTGTCAGTCTGTGTCTGTCAGTCTGTGTCTGTCAGTCTGTGTCTGTCAGTCTGTATCTGTCTGTCTGTCTGTGTCTGTCTGTGTCTGTCTGTGTCTGTCTGTTAGTGTCTGTCTGTCTGTGTCTGCCCTTGTGTGTCTGTCTGTTTCTGTCTGTGTCTGTCGTGTCTGTGCCCGAGTCTGCCTGTGTGTGTCTGCCCGTGTCTGTGCCGTGTCTGTCTGTGTCTACCTGCCTGTGTGTATCTGTGCCATGTCTGTGCCGTGTCTGTGTGTCTGCCTGTGTCTGTCTGTGTATGTCTCTCTGTGTATATCTGTGTATGTCTGTCTGTGTCTGCCTTTGTCTGCCTGTGTGTGTCTGCCTGTGTCGTGTCTGTGTGTGTCTGTCTGTGTGTGTGTCTGTGTGTGTGTCTGTCTGTATCTGTCTGTGTCTGCTGTGTGTGTGTGTCTGTCTGTGTCTGTCTGTGTCTGCCTGTGAGTGTCTGCCTGTGAGTGTCTGCCTGTGAGTGTCTGCCTGCGAGTGTCTGCCTGTGTGTGTCTGCCTGTCTATCTCTGCCTGTGTGTGTCTGTGCCGTGTCTGTGCCGTGTCTGTGCCGTGTCTGTGCCATGTCTGTCTGTGTCTGTCTGTGTCTGTCTGTCTGTGTCTGTCTGTGTCTGTCTGTGTCTGTCTGTCTGTGTCTGTCTGTGTCTGTCTGTCTGTGTCTGTCTGTCTGTCTGTGTCTGTCTGTCTGTCTGTGTCTGTCTGTGTCTGTCTGTCTGTGTCTGTCTGTGTCTGTCTGTCTGTGTCTGTCTGTCTGTCTGTGTCTGTCTGTCTGTGTCTGTCTGTCTGTGTCTGTCTGTCTGTGTCTGTCTGTCTGTGTCTGTCTGTCTGTGTGTGTCTGTCTGTGTCTGTCTGTGTCTGTCTGTCTGTCTGTGTCTGTCTGTCTGTCTGTGTCTGTCTGTCTGTGTCTGTCTGTCTGTGTCTGTCTGTCTGTGTCTGTCTGTCTGTGTCTGTCTGTGTCTGTCTGTGTCTGTCAGTCTGTGTCTGTCAGTCTGTGTCTGTCAGTCTGTGTCTGTCTGTCAGTCTGTGTCTGTCAGTCTGTGTCTGTCAGTCTGTGTCTGTCAGTCTGTGTCTGTCAGTCTGTATCTGTCTGTCTGTCTGTGTCTGTCTGTGTCTGTCTGTTAGTGTCTGTCTGTGAGTGTCTGTCTGTCTGTGTCTGCCCTTGTGTGTCTGTCTGTTTCTGTCTGTGTCTGTCGTGTCTGTGCCCGAGTCTGCCTGTGTGTGTCTGCCCGTGTCTGTGCCGTGTCTGTCTGTGTCTACCTGCCTGTGTGTATCTGTGCCATGTCTGTGCCGTGTCTGTGTGTCTGCCTGTGTCTGTCTGTGTATGTCTCTCTGTGTATATCTGTGTATGTCTGTCTGTGTCTGTCTGTCTGTGTCTGTCTGTCTGTCTGTCTGTGTCTGTCTGTCTGTGTCTGTCTGTCTGTCTGTCTGTCTGTGTCTGTGTCTGTCTGTCTGTGTCTGTCTCTCTGTGTCTGTCATTCTGTGTCTCTCTGTCCTATCTGTGTCTGTCTATGTCTGTCTGTCTGTGTCTGTCTGTCTGTGTCTGTCTGTCTGTGTCTGTCTGTCTGTGTCTGTCATTCTGTGTCTGTCTGTCTGTGTCTGTCTTTGTCTGTCTTTGTCTGTCTTTGTCTGTCTGTGTCTGTCTGTGTCTGTCTGTCTGTGTCTGTCTGTCTGTGTCTGTCTGTCTGTGTCTGTCTGTCTGTGTCTGTCTGTCTGTCTGTGTCTGTCTGTGTCTGTCTGTGTCTGTCTGTGTCTGTCTGTCTGTGTCTGTCTCTCTGTGTCTGTCATTCTGTGTCTCTCTGTCCTATCTGTGTCTGTCTATGTCTGTCTGTCTGTGTCTGTCTGTCTGTGTCTGTCTGTCTGTGTCTGTCTGTCTGTGTCTGTCATTCTGTGTCTGTCTGTCTGTGTCTGTCTTTGTCTGTCTTTGTCTGTCTTTGTCTGTCTGTGTCTGTCTGTGTCTGTCTGTCTGTGTCTGTCTGTCTGTGTCTGTCTGTCTGTGTCTGTCTGTCTGTGTCTGTCTGTCTGTGTCTGTCTGTCTGTGTCTGTCTGTGTCTGTCTGTGTCTGTCAGTCTGTGTCTGTCAGTCTGTGTCTGTCAGTCTGTATCTGTCTGTCTGTCTGTGTCTGTCTGTGTCTGTCTGTGTCTGTCTGTAAGTGTCTGTCTGTGAGTGTCTGTCTGTCTGTGTCTGCCCTTGTGTGTCTGTCTGTTTCTGTCTGTGTCTGTCGTGTCTGTGCCCGAGTCTGCCTGTGTGTGTCTGCCCGTGTCTGTGCCGTGTCTGTCTGTGTCTACCTGCCTGTGTGTATCTGTGCCATGTCTGTGCCGTGTCTGTGTGTCTGCCTGTGTCTGTCTGTGTATGTCTCTCTGTGTATATCTGTGTATGTCTGTCTGTGTCTGCCTTTGTCTGCCTGTGTGTGTCTGCCTGTGTCGTGTCTGTGTGTGTCTGTCTGTGTGTGTCTGTCTGTGTGTGTGTCTGTGTGTGTGTCTGTCTGTATCTGTCTGTGTCTGCTGTGTGTGTGTGTCTGTCTGTGTCTGTCTGTGTCTGCCTGTGAGTGTCTGCCTGTGAGTGTCTGCCTGTGAGTGTCTGCCTGCGAGTGTCTGCCTGTGTGTGTCTGCCTGTCTATCTCTGCCTGTGTGTGTCTGTGCCGTGTCTGTGCCGTGTCTGTGCCGTGTCTGTGCCATGTCTGTCTGTGTCTGTCTGTGTCTGTCTGTGTCTGTCTGTCTGTGTCTGTCTGTGTCTGTCTGTGTCTGTCTGTGTCTGTCTGTGTCTGTCTGTCTGTGTCTGTCTGTCTGTCTGTGTCTGTCTCTCTGTGTCTGTCATTCTGTGTCTCTCTGTCCTATCTGTGTCTGTCTATGTCTGTCTGTCTGTGTCTGTCTGTCTGTGTCTGTCTGTCTGTGTCTGTCTGTCTGTGTCTGTCATTCTGTGTCTGTCTGTCTGTGTCTGTCTTTGTCTGTCTTTGTCTGTCTTTGTCTGTCTGTGTCTGTCTGTGTCTGTCTGTCTGTGTCTGTCTGTCTGTGTCTGTCTGTCTGTGTCTGTCTGTCTGTGTCTGTCTGTCTGTGTCTGTCTGTCTGTGTCTGTCTGTGTCTGTCTGTGTCTGTCTGTGTCTGTCTGTCTGTGTCTGTCTCTCTGTGTCTGTCATTCTGTGTCTCTCTGTCCTATCTGTGTCTGTCTATGTCTGTCTGTCTGTGTCTGTCTGTCTGTGTCTGTCTGTCTGTGTCTGTCTGTCTGTGTCTGTCATTCTGTGTCTGTCTGTCTGTGTCTGTCTTTGTCTGTCTTTGTCTGTCTGTGTCTGTCTGTGTCTGTCTGTGTCTGTCTGTCTGTGTCTGTCTGTCTGTGTCTGTCTGTCTGTGTCTGTCTGTCTGTGTCTGTCTGTCTGTGTCTGTCTGTGTCTGTCTGTGTCTGTCAGTCTGTGTCTGTCAGTCTGTGTCTGTCAGTCTGTATCTGTCTGTCTGTCTGTGTCTGTCTGTGTCTGTCTGTGTCTGTCTGTAAGTGTCTGTCTGTGAGTGTCTGTCTGTCTGTGTCTGCCCTTGTGTGTCTGTCTGTTTCTGTCTGTGTCTGTCGTGTCTGTGCCCGAGTCTGCCTGTGTGTGTCTGCCCGTGTCTGTGCCGTGTCTGTCTGTGTCTACCTGCCTGTGTGTATCTGTGCCATGTCTGTGCCGTGTCTGTGTGTCTGCCTGTGTCTGTCTGTGTATGTCTCTCTGTGTATATCTGTGTATGTCTGTCTGTGTCTGCCTTTGTCTGCCTGTGTGTGTCTGCCTGTGTCGTGTCTGTGTGTGTCTGTCTGTGTGTGTCTGTCTGTGTGTGTGTCTGTGTGTGTGTCTGTCTGTATCTGTCTGTGTCTGCTGTGTGTGTGTGTCTGTCTGTGTCTGTCTGTGTCTGCCTGTGAGTGTCTGCCTGTGAGTGTCTGCCTGTGAGTGTCTGCCTGCGAGTGTCTGCCTGTGTGTGTCTGCCTGTCTATCTCTGCCTGTGTGTGTCTGTGCCGTGTCTGTGCCGTGTCTGTGCCGTGTCTGTGCCATGTCTGTCTGTGTCTGTCTGTGTCTGTCTGTCTGTGTCTGTCTGTGTCTGTCTGTGTCTGTCTGTCTGTGTCTGTCTGTGTCTGTCTGTGTCTGTCTGTGTCTGTCTGTCTGTGTCTGTCTGTGTCTGTCTGTCTGTGTCTGTCTGTGTCTGTCTGTCTGTGTCTGTCTGTCTGTCTGTGTCTGTCTGTCTGTCTGTGTCTGTCTGTGTCTGTCTGTCTGTGTCTGTCTGTGTCTGTCTGTCTGTGTCTGTCTGTCTGTCTGTGTCTGTCTGTCTGTCTGTGTCTGTCTGTCTGTGTCTGTCTGTCTGTGTCTGTCTGTCTGTGTGTGTCTGTCTGTGTCTGTCTGTGTCTGTCTGTCTGTGTCTGTCTGTCTGTGTCTGTCTGTCTGTGTCTGTCTGTCTGTGTCTGTCTGTCTGTGTCTGTCTGTCTGTGTCTGTCTGTGTCTGTCTGTGTCTGTCAGTCTGTGTCTGTCAGTCTGTGTCTGTCAGTCTGTGTCTGTCAGTCTGTGTCTGTCTGTCAGTCTGTGTCTGTCAGTCTGTGTCTGTCAGTCTGTGTCTGTCAGTCTGTGTCTGTCAGTCTGTATCTGTCTGTCTGTCTGTGTCTGTCTGTGTCTGTCTGTTAGTGTCTGTCTGTGAGTGTCTGTCTGTCTGTGTCTGCCCTTGTGTGTCTGTCTGTTTCTGTCTGTGTCTGTCGTGTCTGTGCCCGAGTCTGCCTGTGTGTGTCTGCCCGTGTCTGTGCCGTGTCTGTCTGTGTCTACCTGCCTGTGTGTATCTGTGCCATGTCTGTGCCGTGTCTGTGTGTCTGCCTGTGTCTGTCTGTGTATGTCTCTCTGTGTATATCTGTGTATGTCTGTCTGTGTCTGTCTGTCTGTGTCTGCCTTTGTCTGCCTGTGTGTGTCTGCCTGTGTCGTGTCTGTGTGTGTCTGTCTGTGTGTGTTTCTGTGTGTGTGTCTGTCTGTATCTGTCTGTGTCTGCTGTGTGTGTCTGTCTGTGTCTGTCTGTGTCTGCCTGTGAGTGTCTGCCTGTGAGTGTCTGCCTGCGAGTGTCTGCCTGCGAGTGTCTGCCTGTGTGTGTCTGCCTGTGTATCTCTGCCTGTGTGTGTCTGTGCCGTGTCTGTGCCGTGTCTGTGCCGTGTCTGTGCCGTGTCTGTCTGTCTGTGTCTGTCTGTGTCTGTCTGTGTCTGTCTGTCTGTGTGTGTCTGTCTGTGTCTGTGTGTGCCAGTTTGTGTCTGTCTGTCTGTGTCTGTCTGTCTGTGTCTGTCTGTCTGTGTCTGTCTGTGTCTGTCTGTCTGTGTCTGTCTGTCTGTGTCTGTCTATGTCTGTCTGTGTGTGTGTGTGTGTGTGTGTGTCGTGTCTGTCTGTGTTTGTCTGTGTCTGTCTGTCTGTGTCTGTCTGTCTGTGTCTGTCTGTCTGTGTCTGTCTGTCTGTGTCTGTGAGTGTCTGTCTGTCTGTCTGTCTGTGTCTGTCTGTCTGTGTGTGTCTGTCTGTGTCTGTCTGTGTCTGTCTGTCTGTCTGTGTCTGTCTGTGTGTGTCTGTGTGTGTCGGTGTCTTTGTGTGTCTGTCTGTCTGTCTGTGTCTGTCTGTCTGTCTGTGTCTGTCTGTCTGTGTCTGTCTGTCTGTCTGTCTGTGTCTGTCTATGTCTGTCTGTGTGTGTGTGTGTGTGTCGTGTCTGTCTGTGTCTGTCTGTCTGTGTTTGTCTGTGTCTGTCTGTCTGTGTCTGTCTGTCTGTGTCTGTCTGTCTGTGTCTGTCTGTCTGTATCTGTGAGTGTCTGTCTATGAGTGTCTGTCTGTCTGTCTGTGTGTGTCTGTCTTTGTCTGTCTTTGTCTGCCTGTCTGTGTGTGTCTGTCTGTGTCTGTCTGTGTGTGTCTGTCTGTCTGTGTCTGTCTGTGTCTGTCTGTCTGTGTCTGTCTGTCTGTGTCTGTCTGTCTGTGTCTGTCTGTGTCTGTCTGTCTGTGTCTGTCTGTCTGTGTCTGTCTGTCTGTGTCTGTCTGTCTGTGTCTGTCTGTCTGTGTCTGTCTGTGTCTGTCTGTGTCTGTCAGTCTGTGTCTGTCAGTCTGTGTCTGTCAGTCTGTGTCTGTCAGTCTGTGTCTGTCTGTCAGTCTGTGTCTGTCAGTCTGTGTCTGTCAGTCTGTGTCTGTCAGTCTGTGTCTGTCAGTCTGTATCTGTCTGTCTGTCTGTGTCTGTCTGTGTCTGTCTGTTAGTGTCTGTCTGTGAGTGTCTGTCTGTCTGTGTCTGCCCTTGTGTGTCTGTCTGTTTCTGTCTGTGTCTGTCGTGTCTGTGCCCGAGTCTGCCTGTGTGTGTCTGCCCGTGTCTGTGCCGTGTCTGTCTGTGTCTACCTGCCTGTGTGTATCTGTGCCATGTCTGTGCCGTGTCTGTGTGTCTGCCTGTGTCTGTCTGTGTATGTCTCTCTGTGTATATCTGTGTATGTCTGTCTGTGTCTGTCTGTCTGTGTCTGCCTTTGTCTGCCTGTGTCGTGTCTGTGTGTGTCTGTCTGTGTGTGTCTGTCTGTGTGTGTGTCTGTGTGTGTGTCTGTCTGTATCTGTCTGTGTCTGCTGTGTGTGTGTGTCTGTCTGTGTCTGTCTGTGTCTGCCTGTGAGTGTCTGCCTGTGAGTGTCTGCCTGTGAGTGTCTGCCTGCGAGTGTCTGCCTGTGTGTGTCTGCCTGTGTATCTCTGCCTGTGTGTGTCTGTGCCGTGTCTGTGCCGTGTCTGTGCCATGTCTGTCTGTGTCTGTCTGTGTCTGTCTGTCTGTGTCTGTCTGTGTCTGTCTGTCTGTGTCTGTCTGTGTCTGTCTGTCTGTGTCTGTCTGTGTCTGTCTGTCTGTGTCTGTCTGTCTGTGTCTGTCTGTCTGTGTCTGTCTGTCTGTGTCTGTCTGTCTGTGTCTGTCTGTCTGTGTCTGTCTGTGTCTGTCTGTCTGTGTCTGTCTGTGTCTGTCTGTTAGTGTCTGTCTGTGAGTGTCTGTCTGTGAGTGTCTGCCCTTGTGTGTCTGTCTGTTTCTGTCTGTGTCTGTCGTGTCTGTGCCCGAGTCTGCCTGTGTGTGTCTGCCCGTGTCTGTGCCGTGTCTGTCTGTGTCTACCTGCCTGTGTGTATCTGTGCCATGTCTGTGCCGTGTCTGTGTGTCTGCCTGTGTCTGTCTGTGTATGTCTCTCTGTGTATATCTGTGTATGTCTGTCTGTGTCTGTCTGTCTGTGTCTGTCTGTCTGTCTGTCTGTCTGTGTCTGTCTGTCTGTGTCTGTCTGTCTGTCTGTCTGTGTCTGTGTCTGTCTGTCTGTGTCTGTCTCTCTGTGTCTGTCATTCTGTGTCTCTCTGTCCTATCTGTGTCTGTCTATGTCTGTCTGTCTGTGTCTGTCTGTCTGTGTCTGTCTGTCTGTGTCTGTCATTCTGTGTCTGTCTGTCTGTGTCTGTCTGTCTGTCTTTGTCTGTCTTTGTCTGTCTGTGTCTGTCTTTGTCTGTCTGTGTCTGTCTGTATCTGTCTGTGTCTGTCTGTCTGTGTCTGTCTGTCTGTGTCTGTCTGTCTGTGTCTGTCTGTCTGTGTCTGTCTGTCTGTGTCTGTCTGTGTCTGTCTGTGTCTGTCTGTGTCTGTCTGTCTGTGTCTGTCTGTGTCTGTCTGTCTGTGTCTGTCTGTCTGTGTCTGTCTGTCTGTGTCTGTCTGTCTGTGTCTGTCTGTCTGTGTCTGTCTGTCTGTGTCTGTCTGTGTCTGTCTGTGTCTGTCAGTCTGTGTCTGTCAGTCTGTGTCTGTCAGTCTGTGTCTGTCAGTCTGTATCTGTCTGTCTGTCTGTGTCTGTCTGTGTCTGTCTGTGTCTGTCTGTGTCTGTCTGTTAGTGTCTGTCTGTGAGTGTCTGTCTGTCTGTGTCTGCCCTTGTGTGTCTGTCTGTTTCTGTCTGTGTCTGTCGTGTCTGTGCCCGAGTCTGCCTGTGTGTGTCTGCCCGTGTCTGTGCCGTGTCTGTCTGTGTCTACCTGCCTGTGTGTATCTGTGCCATGTCTGTGCCGTGTCTGTGTGTCTGCCTGTGTCTGTCTGTGTATGTCTCTCTGTGTATATCTGTGTATGTCTGTCTGTGTCTGCCTTTGTCTGCCTGTGTCGTGTCTGTGTGTGTCTGTCTGTGTGTGTCTGTCTGTGTGTGTGTCTGTCTGTGTGTCTGTCTGTATCTGTCTGTGTCTGCTGTGTGTGTGTGTCTGTCTGTGTCTGTCTGTGTCTGCCTGTGAGTGTCTGCCTGTGAGTGTCTGCCTGCGAGTGTCTGCCTGTGTGTGTCTGCCTGTCTATCTCTGCCTGTGTGTGTCTGTGCCGTGTCTGTGCCGTGTCTGTGCCGTGTCTGTGCCATGTCTGTCTGTGTCTGTCTGTGTCTGTCTGTCTGTGTCTGTCTGTGTCTGTCTGTGTCTGTCTGTCTGTGTCTGTCTGTGTCTGTCTGTCTGTGTCTGTCTGTCTGTCTGTGTCTGTCTGTCTGTCTGTGTCTGTCTGTGTCTGTCTGTCTGTGTCTGTCTGTGTCTGTCTGTCTGTGTCTGTCTGTCTGTCTGTGTCTGTCTGTCTGTGTCTGTCTGTCTGTGTCTGTCTGTCTGTGTCTGTCTGTCTGTGTGTGTCTGTCTGTGTCTGTCTGTGTCTGTCTGTCTGTGTCTGTCTGTCTGTGTCTGTCTGTCTGTGTCTGTCTGTCTGTGTCTGTCTGTCTGTGTCTGTCTGTCTGTGTCTGTCTGTGTCTGTCTGTGTCTGTCAGTCTGTGTCTGTCAGTCTGTGTCTGTCAGTCTGTGTCTGTCTGTCAGTCTGTGTCTGTCTGTCAGTCTGTGTCTGTCAGTCTGTGTCTGTCAGTCTGTGTCTGTCAGTCTGTGTCTGTCAGTCTGTATCTGTCTGTCTGTCTGTGTCTGTCTGTGTCTGTCTGTTAGTGTCTGTCTGTGAGTGTCTGTCTGTCTGTGTCTGCCCTTGTGTGTCTGTCTGTTTCTGTCTGTGTCTGTCGTGTCTGTGCCCGAGTCTGCCTGTGTGTGTCTGCCCGTGTCTGTGCCGTGTCTGTCTGTGTCTACCTGCCTGTGTGTATCTGTGCCATGTCTGTGCCGTGTCTGTGTGTCTGCCTGTGTCTGTCTGTGTATGTCTCTCTGTGTATATCTGTGTATGTCTGTCTGTGTCTGTCTGTCTGTGTCTGCCTTTGTCTGCCTGTGTGTGTCTGCCTGTGTCGTGTCTGTGTGTGTCTGTCTGTGTGTGTTTCTGTGTGTGTGTCTGTCTGTATCTGTCTGTGTCTGCTGTGTGTGTCTGTCTGTGTCTGTCTGTGTCTGCCTGTGAGTGTCTGCCTGTGAGTGTCTGCCTGCGAGTGTCTGCCTGCGAGTGTCTGCCTGCGAGTGTCTGCCTGTGTGTGTCTGCCTGTGTATCTCTGCCTGTGTGTGTCTGTGCCGTGTCTGTGCCGTGTCTGTGCCGTGTCTGTCTGTCTGTGTCTGTCTGTGTCTGTCTGTGTCTGTCTGTCTGTGTGTGTCTGTCTGTGTCTGTGTGTGCCAGTTTGTGTCTGTCTGTCTGTGTCTGTCTGTGTCTGTCTGTCTGTGTCTGTCTGTCTGTGTCTGTCTGTGTCTGTCTGTCTGTGTCTGTCTGTCTGTCTGTGTCTGTCTATGTCTGTCTGTGTGTGTGTGTGTGTGTGTGTGTGTCGTGTCTGTCTGTGTTTGTCTGTGTCTGTCTGTCTGTGTCTGTCTGTCTGTGTCTGTCTGTCTGTGTCTGTCTGTCTGTGTCTGTCTGTCTGTGTCTGTCTGTCTGTGTCTGTGAGTGTCTGTCTGTCTGTCTGTCTGTCTGTGTCTGTCTGTCTGTGTGTGTCTGTCTGTGTCTGTCTGTGTCTGTCTGTCTGTCTGTGTCTGTCTGTGTGTGTCTGTGTGTGTCGGTGTCTTTGTGTGTCTGTCTGTCTGTCTGTGTCTGTCTGTCTGTCTGTGTCTGTCTGTCTGTCTGTGTCTGTCTGTCTGTCTGTGTCTGTCTGTCTGTCTGTCTGTGTCTGTCTATGTCTGTCTGTGTGTGTGTGTGTGTGTCGTGTCTGTCTGTGTCTGTCTGTCTGTGTTTGTCTGTGTCTGTCTGTCTGTGTCTGTCTGTCTGTGTCTGTCTGTCTGTGTCTGTCTGTCTGTATCTGTGAGTGTCTGT
Organism: Ascaphus truei; assembly: GCF_040206685.1. Classification (NCBI taxonomy): domain Eukaryota; kingdom Metazoa; phylum Chordata; class Amphibia; order Anura; family Ascaphidae; genus Ascaphus; species Ascaphus truei. The sequence goes on along the minus strand of NC_134485.1, from coordinate 155,025,393 downwards.
CTATGAGTGTCTGTCTGTCTGTCTGTGTGTGTCTGTCTTTGTCTGTCTTTGTCTGCCTGTCTGTGTGTGTCTGTCTGTGTCTGTCTGTGTGTGTCTGTCTGTCTGTGTCTGTCTGTGTCTGTCTGTCTGTGTCTGTCTGTCTGTGTCTGTCTGTGTCTGTCTGTCTGTGTCTGTCTGTCTGTGTCTGTCTGTCTGTGTCTGTCTGTCTGTGTCTGTCTGTCTGTGTCTGTCTGTCTGTGTCTGTCTGTGTCTGTCTGTGTCTGTCAGTCTGTGTCTGTCAGTCTGTGTCTGTCAGTCTGTGTCTGTCAGTCTGTATCTGTCTGTCTGTCTGTGTCTGTCTGTGTCTGTCTGTTAGTGTCTGTCTGTGAGTGTCTGTCTGTCTGTGTCTGCCCTTGTGTGTCTGTCTGTTTCTGTCTGTGTCTGTCGTGTCTGTGCCCGAGTCTGCCTGTGTGTGTCTGCCCGTGTCTGTGCCGTGTCTGTCTGTGTCTACCTGCCTGTGTGTATCTGTGCCATGTCTGTGCCGTGTCTGTGTGTCTGCCTGTGTCTGTCTGTGTATGTCTCTCTGTGTATATCTGTGTATGTCTGTCTGTGTCTGCCTTTGTCTGCCTGTGTGTGTCTGCCTGTGTCGTGTCTGTGTGTGTCTGTCTGTGTGTGTCTGTCTGTGTGTGTGTCTGTGTGTGTGTCTGTCTGTATCTGTCTGTGTCTGCTGTGTGTGTGTGTCTGTCTGTGTCTGTCTGTGTCTGCCTGTGAGTGTCTGCCTGTGAGTGTCTGTCTGTGAGTGTCTGCCTGCGAGTGTCTGCCTGTCTATCTCTGCCTGTGTGTGTCTGTGCCGTGTCTGTGCCGTGTCTGTGCCGTGTCTGTGCCATGTCTGTCTGTGTCTGTCTGTGTCTGTCTGTCTGTGTCTGTCTGTGTCTGTCTGTCTGTGTCTGTCTGTGTCTGTCTGTCTGTGTCTGTCTGTCTGTGTCTGTCTGTCTGTCTGTGTCTGTCTGTCTGTCTGTGTCTGTCTGTGTCTGTCTGTCTGTGTCTGTCTGTCTGTGTCTGTCTGTGTCTGTCTGTCTGTGTCTGTCTGTCTGTGTCTGTCTGTCTGTCTGTGTCTGTCTGTCTGTGTCTGTCTGTCTGTGTCTGTCTGTCTGTGTCTGTCTGTCTGTGTCTGTCTGTGTCTGTCTGTGTCTGTCAGTCTGTGTCTGTCAGTCTGTGTCTGTCAGTCTGTGTCTGTCAGTCTGTGTCTGTCAGTCTGTGTCTGTCAGTCTGTATCTGTCTGTCTGTCTGTGTCTGTCTGTGTCTGTCTGTTAGTGTCTGTCTGTGAGTGTCTGTCTGTCTGTGTCTGCCCTTGTGTGTCTGTCTGTTTCTGTCTGTGTCTGTCGTGTCTGTGCCCGAGTCTGCCTGTGTGTGTCTGCCCGTGTCTGTGCCGTGTCTGTCTGTGTCTACCTGCCTGTGTGTATCTGTGCCATGTCTGTGCCGTGTCTGTGTGTCTGCCTGTGTCTGTCTGTGTATGTCTCTCTGTGTATATCTGTGTATGTCTGTCTGTGTCTGTCTGTCTGTGTCTGCCTTTGTCTGCCTGTGTGTGTCTGCCTGTGTCGTGTCTGTGTGTGTCTGTCTGTGTGTGTTTCTGTGTGTGTGTCTGTCTGTATCTGTCTGTGTCTGCTGTGTGTGTCTGTCTGTGTCTGTCTGTGTCTGCCTGTGAGTGTCTGCCTGTGAGTGTCTGCCTGTGAGTGTCTGCCTGCGAGTGTCTGCCTGCGAGTGTCTGCCTGTGTGTCTCTGCCTGTGTATCTCTGCCTGTGTGTGTCTGTGCCGTGTCTGTGCCGTGTCTGTGCCGTGTCTGTGCCGTGTCTGTCTGTCTGTGTCTGTCTGTGTCTGTCTGTCTGTGTGTGTCTGTCTGTGTCTGTGTGTGCAAGTTTGTGTCTGTCTGTCTGTCTGTGTCTGTCTGTGTCTGTCTGTCTGTGTCTGTCTGTCTGTCTGTGTCTGTCTGTCTGTGTCTGTCTGTGTCTGTCTGTCTGTCTGTGTCTGTCTATGTCTGTCTGTGTGTGTGTGTGTGTGTGTGTGTCGTGTCTGTCTGTGTTTGTCTGTGTCTGTCTGTCTGTGTCTGTCTGTCTGTGTCTGTCTGTCTGTGTCTGTCTGTCTGTGTCTGTGAGTGTCTGTCTGTGAGTGTCTGTCTGTCTGTCTGTGTCTGTCTGTCTGTGTGTGTCTGTCTGTGTCTGTCTGTGTCTGTCTGTCTGTCTGTGTCTGTCTGTGTGTGTCTGTGTGTGTCGGTGTCTTTGTGTGTCTGTCTGTCTGTCTGTGTCTGTCTGTCTGTCTGTGTCTGTCTGTGTCTGTCTGTCTGTGTCTGTCTGTCTGTCTGTCTGTGTCTGTCTATGTCTGTCTGTGTGTGTGTGTGTGTGTGTGTGTGTGTGTGTGTCGTGTCTGTCTGTGTCTGTCTGTCTGTGTTTGTCTGTGTCTGTCTGTCTGTGTCTGTCTGTCTGTGTCTGTCTGTCTGTGTCTGTCTGTCTGTGTCTGTGAGTGTCTGTCTATGAGTGTCTGTCTGTCTGTCTGTGTGTGTCTGTCTTTGTCTGTCTTTGTCTGCCTGTCTGTGTGTGTCTGTCTGTGTCTGTCTGTGTGTGTCTGTCTGTCTGTGTCTGTCTGTGTCTGTCTGTGTCTGTCTGTCTGTGTCTGCTGTGTGTGCCTGTCTGTGTCTGTCTGTGTGTCTGTGCCGTGTCTGTCTGTGTCTGTCTGTCTGTGTTTGTCTTTGTCTGTCTGTCTGTGTCTGTCTGTCTGTGTCTGTCTATCAGAGTCTGTCTGTGTCTTTCTGTCAGAGTCTGTCTGTCTGTGTCTGTATGTCCTGTCTGTGTCTGTCTGTCCTATCTGTGTCTGTCTGTGTCTGTCTGTGTCGGTCGGTGTCTGTCTGTCTGTGTCTGTCTGTCTGTGTCTGTCTGTCTGTCTGTGTCTGTCTGTGTCTGTCTGTCTGTGTCTGTCTGTCTGTCTGTCTGTGTCTGTCTGTCTGTGTCTGTCTGTCTGTGTCTGTCTGTCTGTGTCTGTCTGTCTGTGTCTGTCTGTCTGTCTGTGTCTGTCTGTCTGTGTCTGTCTGTCTGTCTGTGTCTGTCTGTCTGTGTCTGTCTGTCTGTGTCTGTCTCTCTGTGTCTGTCTCTCTGTGTCTGTCTCTCTGTGTCTGTCTCTCTGTGTCTGTCATTCTGTGTCTGTCTGTGTCTGTCTTTGTATGTCTGTGTCTCTCTTTGTCTGTCTGTGTCTGTCTTTGTCTACCTGTCTGTGTCTGTCTGTCTGTGTCTGTCTGTATCTGTCTGTCTGTGTCTGTGTCTGTTTGTCTGTCTGTGTCTCTCTGTATCTGTCTGTCTGTGTCTGTGTCTGTTTGTCTGTCTGTGTCTCTCTGTGTCTGTCTGTGTCTGTCTGTCTGTGTCTGTCTGTCTGTGTCTGTCTGTGTCTGTCTGTCTGTGTCTGTCTGTCTGTGTCTGTCTGTCTGTGTCTGTCTGTCTGTGTCTGTCTGTCTGTGTCTGTCTGTGTCTGTCTGTGTCTGTCTGTGTCAGTCTGTGTCAGTCTGTGTCAGTCTGTGTCAGTCTGTGTGTGTCTGTGTGTGTCTGTGTCTGTCTGTGTCTGTCTGTGTGTGTCTATGTGTGTCTGTCTGTCTGTGTGTGTGTGTGTGTGTGTGTGTGTGTGTCTGTCTGTGTGTGTCGGTGTCTGTCGGTGTCTTTGTGTGTATGTCTGTCTGCCTGTATGTGTCTGTATTTGTCTGCCTGTCTGTGTATGTCTGTCTGTCTGTGTCTGTCTGTATGTGTCTGCCTGTGTGTGTCTGCCTGTGTGTGTCTGCCTGTGTGTGTCTGCCTGTGTGTGTCTGCCTGTGTGTGTCTGCCTGTGTGTGTCTGCCTGTGTCTGCTTGTGTCTGCCTGTGTCATGTCTGTGTGTGTGTCTGTCTGTATCTGTCTGTGTCTGTCTGTGTCTGCTGTGTTTGTCTGCCTGTGTCTGTCTGTGTCTGTTTGTGCCGTGTCTGTGTGTGTGTGTCTGTCTGTGTCTGTCTGTGTGTCTGTGTCTCTGTGCCTGTCTGTCTGTGTCTGTCTGTGTCTGCCTTTGTGTGTCTGTCTGTGTCTTTCTGTGTCTGCGTCGTGTCTGTCTGTGTGTGTGTCTGTGTGTGTCTGTCTGTGTCTGTCTGTGTTTGTCTGCCTGTATGTGTCTGTCTTTGTCTGCCTGTCTGTGTCTGTCTGTCTATGTCTGTCTGTCTGTCTGTCTATGTCTGTCTGTCTGTGTCTGTCTGTCTGTGTCTGTCTGTCTGTGTCTGTCTGTCTGTGTCTGTCTGTCTGTGTCTGTCTGTCTGTGTCTGTCTGTCTGTCTGTGTCTGTCTGTCTGTCTGTGTCTGTCTGCCTGTGTCTGTCTGTGTCTGTCTGTATCTGACTGTCTGTGTCTGTCTGTCTGTGTCTGTCTGTCTGTCTGTGTCTGTCTGTCTGTCTGTGTGTGTCTGTCTGTCTGTGAGTGTCTGTCTGTGAGTGTCTGTCTGTGAGTGTCTGCCTGTCTGTGTCTGTCTGTCTGTGTCTGTCTGTCTGTCTGTGTCTGTCTGTCTGTCTGTCTGTCTGTCCGTCTGTCTGTGTCTGTCTGTCCTGTCTGTGTCTATCTGTCCTGTCTGTGTCTGTCTGTCCTGTCTGTGTCTATCTGTCCTGTCTGTGTCTGTATGTCCTGTCTGTGTCTGTCTGTCCTGTCTGTGTCTGTCTGTCTGTCTGTGTCTGTCTGTCTGTCTGTGTCTGTCTGTGTCTGTCTGTCTGTGTCTGTCTGTCTGTCTGTGTCTGTCTGTGTCTGTCTGTCTGTGTCTGTCTGTCTGTGTCTGTCTGTCTGTGTCTGTCTGTCTGTCTGTGTCTGTCTGTCTGTGTCTGTCTGTGTCTGTCTGTCTGTGTCTGTCTGTCTGTCTGTGTCTGTCTGTCTGTGTCTGTCTGTCTGTCTGTGTCTGTCTGTCTGTGTCTGTCTGTCTGTCTGTGTCTGTCTCTCTGTGTCTGTCTCTCTGTGTCTGTCTGTCTGTGTCTGTCTGTCTGTGTCTGTCTGTGTCTGTCTTTGTCTGTCTGTGTCTGTCTGTGTCTGTCTGTCTGTGTCTGTCTGTCTGTGTCTGTCTGTCTGTGTCTGTCTGTGTCTGTCTGTCTGTGTCTGTCTGTCTTTGTCTGTCTTTGTCTGTCTGTGTCTGTCTGTGTCTGTCTGTGTCTGTCTGTGTCTGTCTGTGTCTGTCTGTCTGTGTCTGTCTGTCTGTGTCTGTCTGTCTGTGTCTGTCTGTCTGTGTCTGTCTGTCTGTGTCTGTCTGTCTGTGTGTGTCTGTCTTTGAGTGTCTGTCTGTGAGTGTCTGTCTGTGATTGTCTGTCTGTGAGTGTCTGTCTGTGAGTGTCTGTCTGTGAGTGTCTGTCTGTGAGTGTCTGTCTGTGAGTGTCTGTCTGTGAGTGTCTGTCTGTGAGTGTCTGTCTGTCTGTGTCTGTCTGTCTGTGTCTGTCTGTCTGTGTCTGTCTGTGTCTGTCTGTCTGTCTGTGTCTGTCTGTCTGTGTCTGTCTGTCTGTCTGTGTCTGTCTGTCTGTGTCTGTCTGTCTGTCTGTGTCTGTTCGTCTGTCTGTGTCTGTCTGTCTGTGTCTGTCTGTCTGTCTGTGTCTGTCTGTCTGTGTCTGTCTGTGTGTGTCTGTGTGTGTCTGTGTGTGTCTGTCTGTGTGTGTCTGTCTGTCTGTGTCTGTCTGTCTGTGTCTGTCTGTCTGTGTCTGTCTGTCTGTGTCTGTCTTTGTCTGTCTTTGTCTGTCTTTGTCTGCCTGTATGTGTCTGTCTGTCAGTGTCTGTCTGTGTCTGTCTGTCCTGACTGTGTCTATCTGTCCTGTCTGTGTCTGTATGTCCTGTCTGTGTCTGTCTGTCCTATCTGTGTCTGTCTGTGTCTGTCTGTCTGTCTGTGTCTGTCTGTCTGTCTGTGTCTGTCTGTCGGTGTCTGTCTGTCGGTGTCTGTCTGTCGGTGTCTGTCTGTCGGTGTCTGTCTGTCGGTGTCTGTCTGTCTGTGTCTGTCTGTCTGTGTCTGTCTGTCTGTGTCTGTCTGTCTGTGTCTGTCTGTGACCTGTCTGTCTGTCTGTCTGTGTCTGTCTGTGTCTGTCTGTCGGTGTCTGTCTGTCTGTGTCTGTCTCTCTGTGTCTGTCTGTCTGTGTCTGTCTGTGTCTGTCTGTGTCTGTCTGTCTGTGTCTGTCTGTGTCTGTCTGTGTCTGTCAGTCTGTGTCTGTCAGTCTGTGTCTGTCAGTCTGTGTCTGTCAGTCTGTATCTGTCTGTCTGTCTGTGTCTGTCTGTGTCTGTCTGTTAGTGTCTGTCTGTGAGTGTCTGTCTGTCTGTGTCTGCCCTTGTGTGTCTGTCTGTTTCTGTCTGTGTCTGTCGTGTCTGTGCCCGAGTCTGCCTGTGTGTGTCTGCCCGTGTCTGTGCCGTGTCTGTCTGTGTCTACCTGCCTGTGTGTATCTGTGCCATGTCTGTGCCGTGTCTGTGTGTCTGCCTGTGTCTGTCTGTGTATGTCTCTCTGTGTATATCTGTGTATGTCTGTCTGTGTCTGCCTTTGTCTGCCTGTGTGTGTCTGCCTGTGTCGTGTCTGTGTGTGTCTGTCTGTGTGTGTCTGTCTGTGTGTGTGTCTGTGTGTGTGTCTGTCTGTATCTGTCTGTGTCTGCTGTGTGTGTGTGTCTGTCTGTGTCTGTCTGTGTCTGCCTGTGAGTGTCTGCCTGTGAGTGTCTGTCTGTGAGTGTCTGCCTGCGAGTGTCTGCCTGTGTGTGTCTGCCTGTCTATCTCTGCCTGTGTGTGTCTGTGCCGTGTCTGTGCCGTGTCTGTGCCGTGTCTGTGCCATGTCTGTCTGTGTCTGTCTGTGTCTGTCTGTCTGTGTCTGTCTGTGTCTGTCTGTCTGTGTCTGTCTGTGTCTGTCTGTCTGTGTCTGTCTGTGTCTGTCTGTGTCTGTCTGTCTGTGTCTGTCTGTCTGTCTGTGTCTGTCTGTCTGTCTGTGTCTGTCTGTCTGTCTGTGTCTGTCTGTGTCTGTCTGTCTGTCTGTGTCTGTCTGTCTGTGTCTGTCTGTCTGTGTCTGTCTGTCTGTGTCTGTCTGTGTCTGTCTGTGTCTGTCTGTGTCTGTCAGTCTGTGTCTGTCAGTCTGTGTCTGTCAGTCTGTGTCTGTCAGTCTGTGTCTGTCAGTCTGTGTCTGTCAGTCTGTGTCTGTCAGTCTGTGTCTGTCAGTCTGTATCTGTCTGTCTGTCTGTGTCTGTCTGTGTCTGTCTGTTAGTGTCTGTCTGTGAGTGTCTGTCTGTCTGTGTCTGCCCTTGTGTGTCTGTCTGTTTCTGTCTGTGTCTGTCGTGTCTGTGCCCGAGTCTGCCTGTGTGTGTCTGCCCGTGTCTGTGCCGTGTCTGTCTGTGTCTACCTGCCTGTGTGTATCTGTGCCATGTCTGTGCCGTGTCTGTGTGTCTGCCTGTGTCTGTCTGTGTATGTCTCTCTGTGTATATCTGTGTATGTCTGTCTGTGTCTGTCTGTCTGTGTCTGCCTTTGTCTGCCTGTGTGTGTCTGCCTGTGTCGTGTCTGTGTGTGTCTGTCTGTGTGTGTTTCTGTGTGTGTGTCTGTCTGTATCTGTCTGTGTCTGCTGTGTGTGTCTGTCTGTGTCTGTCTGTGTCTGCCTGTGAGTGTCTGCCTGTGAGTGTCTGCCTGTGAGTGTCTGCCTGCGAGTGTCTGCCTGCGAGTGTCTGCCTGTGTGTCTCTGCCTGTGTATCTCTGCCTGTGTGTGTCTGTGCCGTGTCTGTGCCGTGTCTGTGCCGTGTCTGTGCCGTGTCTGTCTGTCTGTGTCTGTCTGTGTCTGTCTGTCTGTGTGTGTCTGTCTGTGTCTGTGTGTGCCAGTTTGTGTCTGTCTGTCTGTCTGTGTCTGTCTGTGTCTGTCTGTCTGTGTCTGTCTGTCTGTCTGTGTCTGTCTGTCTGTGTCTGTCTGTGTCTGTCTGTCTGTGTCTGTCTGTCTGTCTGTGTCTGTCTATGTCTGTCTGTGTGTGTGTGTGTGTGTGTGTGTCGTGTCTGTCTGTGTTTGTCTGTGTCTGTCTGTCTGTGTCTGTCTGTCTGTCTGTGTCTGTCTATGTCTGTCTGTGTGTGTGTGTGTGTGTGTGTGTCGTGTCTGTCTGTGTTTGTCTGTGTCTGTCTGTCTGTGTCTGTCTGTCTGTGTCTGTCTGTCTGTGTCTGTCTGTCTGTGTCTGTGAGTGTCTGTCTGTGAGTGTCTGTCTGTCTGTCTGTGTCTGTCTGTCTGTGTGTGTCTGTCTGTGTCTGTCTGTGTCTGTCTGTCTGTCTGTGTCTGTCTGTGTGTGTCTGTGTGTGTCGGTGTCTTTGTGTGTCTGTCTGTCTGTCTGTGTCTGTCTGTCTGTCTGTGTCTGTCTGTGTCTGTCTGTCTGTGTCTGTCTGTCTGTCTGTCTGTGTCTGTCTATGTCTGTCTGTGTGTGTGTGTGTGTGTGTGTGTGTGTCGTGTCTGTCTGTGTCTGTCTGTCTGTGTTTGTCTGTGTCTGTCTGTCTGTGTCTGTCTGTCTGTGTCTGTCTGTCTGTGTCTGTCTGTCTGTGTCTGTGAGTGTCTGTCTATGAGTGTCTGTCTGTCTGTCTGTGTGTGTCTGTCTTTGTCTGTCTTTGTCTGCCTGTCTGTGTGTGTCTGTCTGTGTCTGTCTGTGTGTGTCTGTCTGTCTGTGTCTGTCTGTGTCTGTCTGTGTCTGTCTGTCTGTGTCTGTCTGTGTCTGCTGTGTGTGCCTGTCTGTGTCTGTCTGTGTGTCTGTGCCGTGTCTGTCTGTGTCTGTCTGTCTGTGTTTGTCTTTGTCTGTCTGTCTGTGTCTGTCTGTCTGTGTCTGTCTATCAGAGTCTGTCTGTGTCTTTCTGTCAGAGTCTGTCTGTCTGTGTCTGTATGTCCTGTCTGTGTCTGTCTGTCCTATCTGTGTCTGTCTGTGTCTGTCTGTGTCGGTCGGTGTCTGTCTGTCTGTGTCTGTCTGTCTGTGTCTGTCTGTCTGTCTGTGTCTGTCTGTGTCTGTCTGTCTGTGTCTGTCTGTCTGTCTGTGTCTGTCTGTCTGTGTCTGTCTGTCTGTGTCTGTCTGTCTGTGTCTGTCTGTCTGTGTCTGTCTGTCTGTGTCTGTCTGTCTGTCTGTGTCTGTCTGTCTGTGTCTGTCTGTCTGTGTCTGTCTGTCTGTGTCTGTCTCTCTGTGTCTGTCTCTCTGTGTCTGTCTCTCTGTGTCTGTCTCTCTGTGTCTGTCATTCTGTGTCTGTCTGTGTCTGTCTTTGTATGTCTGTGTCTCTCTTTGTCTGTCTGTGTCTGTCTTTGTCTACCTGTCTGTGTCTGTCTGTCTGTGTCTGTCTGTATCTGTCTGTCTGTGTCTGTGTCTGTTTGTCTGTCTGTGTCTCTCTGTATCTGTCTGTCTGTGTCTGTGTCTGTTTGTCTGTCTGTGTCTCTCTGTGTCTGTCTGTGTCTGTCTGTCTGTGTCTGTCTGTCTGTGTCTGTCTGTGTCTGTCTGTCTGTGTCTGTCTGTCTGTGTCTGTCTGTCTGTGTCTGTCTGTCTGTGTCTGTCTGTGTCTGTCTGTGTCTGTCTGTGTCAGTCTGTGTCAGTCTGTGTCAGTCTGTGTCAGTCTGTGTGTGTCTGTGTGTGTCTGTGTCTGTCTGTGTCTGTCTGTGTGTGTCTATGTGTGTCTGTCTGTCTGTGTGTGTGTGTGTGTGTGTGTGTGTCTGTCTGTGTGTGTCGGTGTCTGTCGGTGTCTTTGTGTGTATGTCTGTCTGCCTGTATGTGTCTGTATTTGTCTGCCTGTCTGTGTATGTCTGTCTGTCTGTGTCTGTCTGTATGTGTCTGCCTGTGTGTGTCTGCCTGTGTGTGTCTGCCTGTGTGTGTCTGCCTGTGTGTGTCTGCCTGTGTGTGTCTGCCTGTGTGTGTCTGCCTGTGTCTGCTTGTGTCTGCCTGTGTCATGTCTGTGTGTGTGTCTGTCTGTATCTGTCTGTGTCTGTCTGTGTCTGCTGTGTTTGTCTGCCTGTGTCTGTCTGTGTCTGTTTGTGCCGTGTCTGTGTGTGTGTGTCTGTCTGTGTCTGTCTGTGTGTCTGTGTCTCTGTGCCTGTCTGTCTGTGTCTGTCTGTGTCTGCCTTTGTGTGTCTGTCTGTGTCTTTCTGTGTCTGCGTCGTGTCTGTCTGTGTGTGTGTCTGTGTGTGTCTGTCTGTGTCTGTCTGTGTTTGTCTGCCTGTATGTGTCTGTCTTTGTCTGCCTGTCTGTGTCTGTCTGTCTATGTCTGTCTGTCTGTCTGTCTATGTCTGTCTGTCTGTGTCTGTCTGTCTGTGTCTGTCTGTCTGTGTCTGTCTGTCTGTGTCTGTCTGTCTGTGTCTGTCTGTCTGTGTCTGTCTGTCTGTCTGTGTCTGTCTGTCTGTCTGTGTCTGTCTGCCTGTGTCTGTCTGTGTCTGTCTGTATCTGACTGTCTGTGTCTGTCTGTCTGTGTCTGTCTGTCTGTCTGTGTCTGTCTGTCTGTCTGTGTGTGTCTGTCTGTGAGTGTCTGTCTGTGAGTGTCTGTCTGTGAGTGTCTGCCTGTCTGTGTCTGTCTGTCTGTGTCTGTCTGTCTGTCTGTGTCTGTCTGTCTGTCTGTCCGTCTGTCTGTGTCTGTCTGTCCTGTCTGTGTCTATCTGTCCTGTCTGTGTCTGTCTGTCCTGTCTGTGTCTATCTGTCCTGTCTGTGTCTGTATGTCCTGTCTGTGTCTGTCTGTCCTGTCTGTGTCTGTCTGTCTGTCTGTGTCTGTCTGTCTGTCTGTGTCTGTCTGTGTCTGTCTGTCTGTGTCTGTCTGTCTGTCTGTGTCTGTCTGTCTGTGTCTGTCTGTGTCTGTCTGTCTGTGTCTGTCTGTCTGTGTCTGTCTGTCTGTGTCTGTCTGTCTGTCTGTGTCTGTCTGTCTGTGTCTGTCTGTGTCTGTCTGTCTGTGTCTGTCTGTCTGTCTGTGTCTGTCTGTCTGTGTCTGTCTGTCTGTCTGTGTCTGTCTGTCTGTGTCTGTCTGTCTGTCTGTGTCTGTCTCTCTGTGTCTGTCTCTCTGTGTCTGTCTGTCTGTGTCTGTCTGTCTGTGTCTGTCTGTGTCTGTCTGTGTCTGTCTGTGTCTGTCATTCTGTGTCTGTCTGTCTGTGTCTGTCTGTCTTTGTCTGTCTGTCTTTGTCTGTCTGTGTCTGTCTGTGTCTGTCTGTCTGTGTCTGTCTGTCTGTGTCTGTCTGTCTGTGTCTGTCTGTGTCTGTCTGTCTGTGTCTGTCTGTCTTTGTCTGTCTTTGTCTGTCTGTGTCTGTCTGTGTCTGTCTGTGTCTGTCTGTGTCTGTCTGTGTCTGTCTGTCTGTGTCTGTCTGTGTCTGTCTGTGTCTGTCTGTGTCTGTCTGTGTCTGTCTGTCTGTGTCTGTCTGTGTCTGTCTGTCGGTGTCTGTCTGTCTGTGTCTGTCTCTCTGTGTCTGTCTGTCTGTGTCTGTCTGTGTCTGTCTGTGTCTGTCTGTCTGTGTCTGTCTGTGTCTGTCTGTGTCTGTCAGTCTGTGTCTGTCAGTCTGTGTCTGTCAGTCTGTGTCTGTCAGTCTGTATCTGTCTGTCTGTCTGTGTCTGTCTGTGTCTGTCTGTTAGTGTCTGTCTGTGAGTGTCTGTCTGTCTGTGTCTGCCCTTGTGTGTCTGTCTGTTTCTGTCTGTGTCTGTCGTGTCTGTGCCCGAGTCTGCCTGTGTGTGTCTGCCCGTGTCTGTGCCGTGTCTGTCTGTGTCTACCTGCCTGTGTGTATCTGTGCCATGTCTGTGCCGTGTCTGTGTGTCTGCCTGTGTCTGTCTGTGTATGTCTCTCTGTGTATATCTGTGTATGTCTGTCTGTGTCTGCCTTTGTCTGCCTGTGTGTGTCTGCCTGTGTGTGTCTGCCTGTGTCGTGTCTGTGTGTGTCTGTCTGTGTGTGTCTGTCTGTGTGTGTGTCTGTGTGTGTGTCTGTCTGTATCTGTCTGTGTCTGCTGTGTGTGTGTGTCTGTCTGTGTCTGTCTGTGTCTGCCTGTGAGTGTCTGCCTGTGAGTGTCTGTCTGTGAGTGTCTGCCTGCGAGTGTCTGCCTGTGTGTGTCTGCCTGTCTATCTCTGCCTGTGTGTGTCTGTGCCGTGTCTGTGCCGTGTCTGTGCCATGTCTGTCTGTGTCTGTCTGTGTCTGTCTGTCTGTGTCTGTCTGTGTCTGTCTGTCTGTGTCTGTCTGTGTCTGTCTGTCTGTGTCTGTCTGTGTCTGTCTGTGTCTGTCTGTCTGTGTCTGTCTGTCTGTCTGTGTCTGTCTGTCTGTCTGTGTCTGTCTGTCTGTCTGTGTCTGTCTGTGTCTGTCTGTCTGTGTCTGTCTGTCTGTCTGTGTCTGTCTGTCTGTGTCTGTCTGTCTGTGTCTGTCTGTCTGTGTCTGTCTGTGTCTGTCTGTGTCTGTCTGTGTCTGTCAGTCTGTGTCTGTCAGTCTGTGTCTGTCAGTCTGTGTCTGTCAGTCTGTGTCTGTCAGTCTGTGTCTGTCAGTCTGTGTCTGTCAGTCTGTGTCTGTCAGTCTGTATCTGTCTGTCTGTCTGTGTCTGTCTGTGTCTGTCTGTTAGTGTCTGTCTGTGAGTGTCTGTCTGTCTGTGTCTGCCCTTGTGTGTCTGTCTGTTTCTGTCTGTGTCTGTCGTGTCTGTGCCCGAGTCTGCCTGTGTGTGTCTGCCCGTGTCTGTGCCGTGTCTGTCTGTGTCTACCTGCCTGTGTGTATCTGTGCCATGTCTGTGCCGTGTCTGTGTGTCTGCCTGTGTCTGTCTGTGTATGTCTCTCTGTGTATATCTGTGTATGTCTGTCTGTGTCTGTCTGTCTGTGTCTGCCTTTGTCTGCCTGTGTGTGTCTGCCTGTGTCGTGTCTGTGTGTGTCTGTCTGTGTGTGTTTCTGTGTGTGTGTCTGTCTGTATCTGTCTGTGTCTGCTGTGTGTGTCTGTCTGTGTCTGTCTGTGTCTGCCTGTGAGTGTCTGCCTGTGAGTGTCTGCCTGTGAGTGTCTGCCTGCGAGTGTCTGCCTGCGAGTGTCTGCCTGTGTGTCTCTGCCTGTGTATCTCTGCCTGTGTGTGTCTGTGCCGTGTCTGTGCCGTGTCTGTGCCGTGTCTGTGCCGTGTCTGTCTGTCTGTGTCTGTCTGTGTCTGTCTGTCTGTGTGTGTCTGTCTGTGTCTGTGTGTGCCAGTTTGTGTCTGTCTGTCTGTCTGTGTCTGTCTGTGTCTGTCTGTCTGTGTCTGTCTGTCTGTCTGTGTCTGTCTGTCTGTGTCTGTCTGTGTCTGTCTGTCTGTGTCTGTCTGTCTGTCTGTGTCTGTCTATGTCTGTCTGTGTGTGTGTGTGTGTGTGTGTGTCGTGTCTGTCTGTGTTTGTCTGTGTCTGTCTGTCTGTGTCTGTCTGTCTGTCTGTGTCTGTCTATGTCTGTCTGTGTGTGTGTGTGTGTGTGTGTGTCGTGTCTGTCTGTGTTTGTCTGTGTCTGTCTGTCTGTGTCTGTCTGTCTGTGTCTGTCTGTCTGTGTCTGTCTGTCTGTGTCTGTGAGTGTCTGTCTGTGAGTGTCTGTCTGTCTGTCTGTGTCTGTCTGTCTGTGTGTGTCTGTCTGTGTCTGTCTGTGTCTGTCTGTCTGTCTGTGTCTGTCTGTGTGTGTCTGTGTGTGTCGGTGTCTTTGTGTGTCTGTCTGTCTGTCTGTGTCTGTCTGTCTGTCTGTGTCTGTCTGTGTCTGTCTGTCTGTGTCTGTCTGTCTGTCTGTCTGTGTCTGTCTATGTCTGTCTGTGTGTGTGTGTGTGTGTGTGTGTGTGTCGTGTCTGTCTGTGTCTGTCTGTCTGTGTTTGTCTGTGTCTGTCTGTCTGTGTCTGTCTGTCTGTGTCTGTCTGTCTGTGTCTGTCTGTCTGTGTCTGTGAGTGTCTGTCTATGAGTGTCTGTCTGTCTGTCTGTGTGTGTCTGTCTTTGTCTGTCTTTGTCTGCCTGTCTGTGTGTGTCTGTCTGTGTCTGTCTGTGTGTGTCTGTCTGTCTGTGTCTGTCTGTGTCTGTCTGTGTCTGTCTGTCTGTGTCTGTCTGTGTCTGCTGTGTGTGCCTGTCTGTGTCTGTCTGTGTGTCTGTGCCGTGTCTGTCTGTGTCTGTCTGTCTGTGTTTGTCTTTGTCTGTCTGTCTGTGTCTGTCTGTCTGTGTCTGTCTATCAGAGTCTGTCTGTGTCTTTCTGTCAGAGTCTGTCTGTCTGTGTCTGTATGTCCTGTCTGTGTCTGTCTGTCCTATCTGTGTCTGTCTGTGTCTGTCTGTGTCGGTCGGTGTCTGTCTGTCTGTGTCTGTCTGTCTGTGTCTGTCTGTCTGTCTGTGTCTGTCTGTGTCTGTCTGTCTGTGTCTGTCTGTCTGTCTGTGTCTGTCTGTCTGTGTCTGTCTGTCTGTGTCTGTCTGTCTGTGTCTGTCTGTCTGTGTCTGTCTGTCTGTGTCTGTCTGTCTGTCTGTGTCTGTCTGTCTGTGTCTGTCTGTCTGTGTCTGTCTGTCTGTGTCTGTCTCTCTGTGTCTGTCTCTCTGTGTCTGTCTCTCTGTGTCTGTCTCTCTGTGTCTGTCATTCTGTGTCTGTCTGTGTCTGTCTTTGTATGTCTGTGTCTCTCTTTGTCTGTCTGTGTCTGTCTTTGTCTACCTGTCTGTGTCTGTCTGTCTGTGTCTGTCTGTATCTGTCTGTCTGTGTCTGTGTCTGTTTGTCTGTCTGTGTCTCTCTGTATCTGTCTGTCTGTGTCTGTGTCTGTTTGTCTGTCTGTGTCTCTCTGTGTCTGTCTGTGTCTGTCTGTCTGTGTCTGTCTGTCTGTGTCTGTCTGTGTCTGTCTGTCTGTGTCTGTCTGTCTGTGTCTGTCTGTCTGTGTCTGTCTGTCTGTGTCTGTCTGTGTCTGTCTGTGTCTGTCTGTGTCAGTCTGTGTCAGTCTGTGTCAGTCTGTGTCAGTCTGTGTGTGTCTGTGTGTGTCTGTGTCTGTCTGTGTCTGTCTGTGTGTGTCTATGTGTGTCTGTCTGTCTGTGTGTGTGTGTGTGTGTGTGTGTGTCTGTCTGTGTGTGTCGGTGTCTGTCGGTGTCTTTGTGTGTATGTCTGTCTGCCTGTATGTGTCTGTATTTGTCTGCCTGTCTGTGTATGTCTGTCTGTCTGTGTCTGTCTGTATGTGTCTGCCTGTGTGTGTCTGCCTGTGTGTGTCTGCCTGTGTGTGTCTGCCTGTGTGTGTCTGCCTGTGTGTGTCTGCCTGTGTGTGTCTGCCTGTGTCTGCTTGTGTCTGCCTGTGTCATGTCTGTGTGTGTGTCTGTCTGTATCTGTCTGTGTCTGTCTGTGTCTGCTGTGTTTGTCTGCCTGTGTCTGTCTGTGTCTGTTTGTGCCGTGTCTGTGTGTGTGTGTCTGTCTGTGTCTGTCTGTGTGTCTGTGTCTCTGTGCCTGTCTGTCTGTGTCTGTCTGTGTCTGCCTTTGTGTGTCTGTCTGTGTCTTTCTGTGTCTGCGTCGTGTCTGTCTGTGTGTGTGTCTGTGTGTGTCTGTCTGTGTCTGTCTGTGTTTGTCTGCCTGTATGTGTCTGTCTTTGTCTGCCTGTCTGTGTCTGTCTGTCTATGTCTGTCTGTCTGTCTGTCTATGTCTGTCTGTCTGTGTCTGTCTGTCTGTGTCTGTCTGTCTGTGTCTGTCTGTCTGTGTCTGTCTGTCTGTGTCTGTCTGTCTGTGTCTGTCTGTCTGTCTGTGTCTGTCTGTCTGTCTGTGTCTGTCTGCCTGTGTCTGTCTGTGTCTGTCTGTATCTGACTGTCTGTGTCTGTCTGTCTGTGTCTGTCTGTCTGTCTGTGTCTGTCTGTCTGTCTGTGTGTGTCTGTCTGTGAGTGTCTGTCTGTGAGTGTCTGTCTGTGAGTGTCTGCCTGTCTGTGTCTGTCTGTCTGTGTCTGTCTGTCTGTCTGTGTCTGTCTGTCTGTCTGTCCGTCTGTCTGTGTCTGTCTGTCCTGTCTGTGTCTATCTGTCCTGTCTGTGTCTGTCTGTCCTGTCTGTGTCTATCTGTCCTGTCTGTGTCTGTATGTCCTGTCTGTGTCTGTCTGTCCTGTCTGTGTCTGTCTGTCTGTCTGTGTCTGTCTGTCTGTCTGTGTCTGTCTGTGTCTGTCTGTCTGTGTCTGTCTGTCTGTCTGTGTCTGTCTGTCTGTGTCTGTCTGTGTCTGTCTGTCTGTGTCTGTCTGTCTGTGTCTGTCTGTCTGTGTCTGTCTGTCTGTCTGTGTCTGTCTGTCTGTGTCTGTCTGTGTCTGTCTGTCTGTGTCTGTCTGTCTGTCTGTGTCTGTCTGTCTGTGTCTGTCTGTCTGTCTGTCTGTGTCTGTCTGTCTGTGTCTGTCTGTCTGTCTGTGTCTGTCTCTCTGTGTCTGTCTCTCTGTGTCTGTCTGTCTGTGTCTGTCTGTCTGTGTCTGTCTGTGTCTGTCTGTGTCTGTCTGTGTCTGTCATTCTGTGTCTGTCTGTCTGTGTCTGTCTGTCTTTGTCTGTCTGTCTTTGTCTGTCTGTGTCTGTCTGTGTCTGTCTGTCTGTGTCTGTCTGTCTGTGTCTGTCTGTCTGTGTCTGTCTGTGTCTGTCTGTCTGTGTCTGTCTGTCTTTGTCTGTCTTTGTCTGTCTGTGTCTGTCTGTGTCTGTCTGTGTCTGTCTGTGTCTGTCTGTGTCTGTCTGTCTGTGTCTGTCTGTCTGTGTCTGTCTGTCTGTGTCTGTCTGTCTGTGTGTGTCTGTCTTTGAGTGTCTGTCTGTGAGTGTCTGTCTGTGATTGTCTGTCTGTGAGTGTCTGTCTGTGAGTGTCTGTCTGTGAGTGTCTGTCTGTGAGTGTCTGTCTGTCTGTGTCTGTCTGTCTGTGTCTGTCTGTCTGTGTCTGTCTGTGTCTGTCTGTCTGTCTGTGTCTGTCTGTCTGTGTCTGTCTGTCTGTCTGTGTCTGTCTGTCTGTGTCTGTCTGTCTGTCTGTGTCTGTTCGTCTGTCTGTGTCTGTCTGTCTGTGTCTGTCTGTCTGTCTGTGTCTGTCTGTCTGTGTCTGTCTGTGTGTGTCTGTGTGTGTCTGTGTGTGTCTGTCTGTCTGTGTCTGTCTGTCTGTGTCTGTCTGTCTGTGTCTGTCTGTCTGTGTCTGTCTTTGTCTGTCTTTGTCTGTCTTTGTCTGCCTGTATGTGTCTGTCTGTCAGTGTCTGTCTGTGTCTGTCTGTCCTGACTGTGTCTATCTGTCCTGTCTGTGTCTGTATGTCCTGTCTGTGTCTGTCTGTCCTATCTGTGTCTGTCTGTGTCTGTCTGTCTGTCTGTGTCTGTCTGTCTGTCTGTGTCTGTCTGTCGGTGTCTGTCTGTCGGTGTCTGTCTGTCGGTGTCTGTCTGTCGGTGTCTGTCTGTCGGTGTCTGTCTGTCTGTGTCTGTCTGTCTGTGTCTGTCTGTCTGTGTCTGTCTGTCTGTGTCTGTCTGTGACCTGTCTGTCTGTCTGTCTGTCTGTGTCTGTCTGTCGGTGTCTGTCTGTCTGTGTCTGTCTCTCTGTGTCTGTCTGTCTGTGTCTGTCTGTGTCTGTCTGTGTCTGTCTGTCTGTGTCTGTCTGTGTCTGTCTGTGTCTGTCAGTCTGTGTCTGTCAGTCTGTGTCTGTCAGTCTGTGTCTGTCAGTCTGTATCTGTCTGTCTGTCTGTGTCTGTCTGTGTCTGTCTGTTAGTGTCTGTCTGTGAGTGTCTGTCTGTCTGTGTCTGCCCTTGTGTGTCTGTCTGTTTCTGTCTGTGTCTGTCGTGTCTGTGCCCGAGTCTGCCTGTGTGTGTCTGCCCGTGTCTGTGCCGTGTCTGTCTGTGTCTACCTGCCTGTGTGTATCTGTGCCATGTCTGTGCCGTGTCTGTGTGTCTGCCTGTGTCTGTCTGTGTATGTCTCTCTGTGTATATCTGTGTATGTCTGTCTGTGTCTGCCTTTGTCTGCCTGTGTGTGTCTGCCTGTGTCGTGTCTGTGTGTGTCTGTCTGTGTGTGTCTGTCTGTGTGTGTGTCTGTGTGTGTGTCTGTCTGTATCTGTCTGTGTCTGCTGTGTGTGTGTGTCTGTCTGTGTCTGTCTGTGTCTGCCTGTGAGTGTCTGCCTGTGAGTGTCTGTCTGTGAGTGTCTGCCTGCGAGTGTCTGCCTGTGTGTGTCTGCCTGTCTATCTCTGCCTGTGTGTGTCTGTGCCGTGTCTGTGCCGTGTCTGTGCCGTGTCTGTGCCATGTCTGTCTGTGTCTGTCTGTGTCTGTCTGTCTGTGTCTGTCTGTGTCTGTCTGTCTGTGTCTGTCTGTGTCTGTCTGTCTGTGTCTGTCTGTGTCTGTCTGTCTGTGTCTGTCTGTCTGTCTGTGTCTGTCTGTCTGTCTGTGTCTGTCTGTCTGTCTGTGTCTGTCTGTGTCTGTCTGTCTGTGTCTGTCTGTCTGTGTCTGTCTGTGTCTGTCTGTCTGTGTCTGTCTGTCTGTGTCTGTCTGTCTGTCTGTGTCTGTCTGTCTGTGTCTGTCTGTCTGTGTCTGTCTGTCTGTGTCTGTCTGTGTCTGTCTGTGTCTGTCTGTGTCTGTCAGTCTGTGTCTGTCAGTCTGTGTCTGTCAGTCTGTGTCTGTCAGTCTGTGTCTGTCAGTCTGTGTCTGTCAGTCTGTATCTGTCTGTCTGTCTGTGTCTGTCTGTGTCTGTCTGTTAGTGTCTGTCTGTGAGTGTCTGTCTGTCTGTGTCTGCCCTTGTGTGTCTGTCTGTTTCTGTCTGTGTCTGTCGTGTCTGTGCCCGAGTCTGCCTGTGTGTGTCTGCCCGTGTCTGTGCCGTGTCTGTCTGTGTCTACCTGCCTGTGTGTATCTGTGCCATGTCTGTGCCGTGTCTGTGTGTCTGCCTGTGTCTGTCTGTGTATGTCTCTCTGTGTATATCTGTGTATGTCTGTCTGTGTCTGTCTGTCTGTGTCTGCCTTTGTCTGCCTGTGTGTGTCTGCCTGTGTCGTGTCTGTGTGTGTCTGTCTGTGTGTGTTTCTGTGTGTGTGTCTGTCTGTATCTGTCTGTGTCTGCTGTGTGTGTCTGTCTGTGTCTGTCTGTGTCTGCCTGTGAGTGTCTGCCTGTGAGTGTCTGCCTGTGAGTGTCTGCCTGCGAGTGTCTGCCTGCGAGTGTCTGCCTGTGTGTCTCTGCCTGTGTATCTCTGCCTGTGTGTGTCTGTGCCGTGTCTGTGCCGTGTCTGTGCCGTGTCTGTGCCGTGTCTGTCTGTCTGTGTCTGTCTGTGTCTGTCTGTCTGTGTGTGTCTGTCTGTGTCTGTGTGTGCCAGTTTGTGTCTGTCTGTCTGTCTGTGTCTGTCTGTGTCTGTCTGTCTGTGTCTGTCTGTCTGTCTGTGTCTGTCTGTCTGTGTCTGTCTGTGTCTGTCTGTCTGTGTCTGTCTGTCTGTCTGTGTCTGTCTATGTCTGTCTGTGTGTGTGTGTGTGTGTGTGTGTGTCGTGTCTGTCTGTGTTTGTCTGTGTCTGTCTGTCTGTGTCTGTCTGTCTGTGTCTGTCTGTCTGTGTCTGTCTGTCTGTGTCTGTGAGTGTCTGTCTGTGAGTGTCTGTCTGTCTGTCTGTGTCTGTCTGTCTGTGTGTGTCTGTCTGTGTCTGTCTGTGTCTGTCTGTCTGTCTGTGTCTGTCTGTGTGTGTCTGTGTGTGTCGGTGTCTTTGTGTGTCTGTCTGTCTGTCTGTGTCTGTCTGTCTGTCTGTGTCTGTCTGTGTCTGTCTGTCTGTGTCTGTCTGTCTGTCTGTCTGTCTGTGTCTGTCTATGTCTGTCTGTGTGTGTGTGTGTGTGTGTGTGTGTCGTGTCTGTCTGTGTCTGTCTGTCTGTGTTTGTCTGTGTCTGTCTGTCTGTGTCTGTCTGTCTGTGTCTGTCTGTCTGTGTCTGTCTGTCTGTGTCTGTGAGTGTCTGTCTATGAGTGTCTGTCTGTCTGTCTGTGTGTGTCTGTCTTTGTCTGTCTTTGTCTGCCTGTCTGTGTGTGTCTGTCTGTGTCTGTCTGTGTGTGTCTGTCTGTCTGTGTCTGTCTGTGTCTGTCTGTGTCTGTCTGTCTGTGTCTGTCTGTGTCTGCTGTGTGTGCCTGTCTGTGTCTGTCTGTGTGTCTGTGCCGTGTCTGTCTGTGTCTGTCTGTCTGTGTTTGTCTTTGTCTGTCTGTCTGTGTCTGTCTGTCTGTGTCTGTCTATCAGAGTCTGTCTGTGTCTTTCTGTCAGAGTCTGTCTGTCTGTGTCTGTATGTCCTGTCTGTGTCTGTCTGTCCTATCTGTGTCTGTCTGTGTCTGTCTGTGTCGGTCGGTGTCTGTCTGTCTGTGTCTGTCTGTCTGTGTCTGTCTGTCTGTCTGTGTCTGTCTGTCTGTGTCTGTCTGTCTGTGTCTGTCTGTCTGTGTCTGTCTGTCTGTCTGTGTCTGTCTGTCTGTGTCTGTCTGTCTGTGTCTGTCTGTCTGTCTGTGTCTGTCTGTCTGTGTCTGTCTGTCTGTCTGTGTCTGTCTGTCTGTGTCTGTCTGTCTGTGTCTGTCTCTCTGTGTCTGTCTCTCTGTGTCTGTCTCTCTGTGTCTGTCATTCTGTGTCTGTCTGTGTCTGTCTTTGTATGTCTGTGTCTCTCTTTGTCTGTCTGTGTCTGTCTTTGTCTACCTGTCTGTGTCTGTCTGTCTGTGTCTGTCTGTATCTGTCTGTCTGTGTCTGTGTCTGTTTGTCTGTCTGTGTCTCTCTGTATCTGTCTGTCTGTGTCTGTGTCTGTTTGTCTGTCTGTGTCTCTCTGTGTCTGTCTGTGTCTGTCTGTCTGTGTCTGTCTGTCTGTGTCTGTCTGTGTCTGTCTGTCTGTGTCTGTCTGTCTGTGTCTGTCTGTCTGTGTCTGTCTGTCTGTGTCTGTCTGTCTGTGTCTGTCTGTGTCTGTCTGTGTCTGTCTGTGTCAGTCTGTGTCAGTCTGTGTCAGTCTGTGTCAGTCTGTGTGTGTCTGTGTGTGTCTGTGTCTGTCTGTGTCTGTCTGTGTGTGTCTATGTGTGTCTGTCTGTCTGTGTGTGTGTGTGTGTGTGTGTGTGTGTGTGTGTGTCTGTCTGTGTGTGTCGGTGTCTGTCGGTGTCTTTGTGTGTATGTCTGTCTGCCTGTATGTGTCTGTATTTGTCTGCCTGTCTGTGTATGTCTGTCTGTCTGTGTCTGTCTGTATGTGTCTGCCTGTGTGTGTCTGCCTGTGTGTGTCTGCCTGTGTGTGTCTGCCTGTGTGTGTCTGCCTGTGTGTGTCTGCCTGTGTCTGCTTGTGTCTGCCTGTGTCATGTCTGTGTGTGTGTCTGTCTGTATCTGTCTGTGTCTGTCTGTGTCTGCTGTGTTTGTCTGCCTGTGTCTGTCTGTGTCTGTTTGTGCCGTGTCTGTGTGTGTGTGTCTGTCTGTGTCTGTCTGTGTGTCTGTGTCTCTGTGCCTGTCTGTCTGTGTCTGTCTGTGTCTGCCTTTGTGTGTCTGTCTGTGTCTTTCTGTGTCTGCGTCGTGTCTGTCTGTGTGTGTGTCTGTGTGTGTCTGTCTGTGTCTGTCTGTGTTTGTCTGCCTGTATGTGTCTGTCTTTGTCTGCCTGTCTGTGTCTGTCTGTCTATGTCTGTCTGTCTGTCTGTCTATGTCTGTCTGTCTGTGTCTGTCTGTCTGTGTCTGTCTGTCTGTGTCTGTCTGTCTGTGTCTGTCTGTCTGTGTCTGTCTGTCTGTGTCTGTCTGTCTGTCTGTGTCTGTCTGTCTGTCTGTGTCTGTCTGCCTGTGTCTGTCTGTGTCTGTCTGTATCTGACTGTCTGTGTCTGTCTGTCTGTGTCTGTCTGTCTGTCTGTGTCTGTCTGTCTGTCTGTGTCTGTCTGTCTGTCTGTGTGTGTCTGTCTGTGAGTGTCTGTCTGTGAGTGTCTGTCTGTGAGTGTCTGCCTGTCTGTGTCTGCCTGTCTGTGTCTGTCTGTCTGTCTGTGTCTGTCTGTCTGTCTGTCCGTCTGTCTGTGTCTGTCTGTCCTGTCTGTGTCTATCTGTCCTGTCTGTGTCTGTCTGTCCTGTCTGTGTCTATCTGTCCTGTCTGTGTCTGTATGTCCTGTCTGTGTCTGTATGTCCTGTCTGTGTCTGTCTGTCCTGTCTGTGTCTGTCTGTCTGTCTGTGTCTGTCTGTCTGTCTGTGTCTGTCTGTGTCTGTCTGTCTGTGTCTGTCTGTCTGTCTGTGTCTGTCTGTCTGTGTCTGTCTGTGTCTGTCTGTCTGTGTCTGTCTGTCTGTGTCTGTCTGTCTGTCTGTGTCTGTCTGTCTGTGTCTGTCTGTGTCTGTCTGTCTGTGTCTGTCTGTCTGTCTGTGTCTGTCTGTCTGTGTCTGTCTGTCTGTCTGTGTCTGTCTGTCTGTGTCTGTCTGTCTGTCTGTGTCTGTCTCTCTGTGTCTGTCTCTCTGTGTCTGTCTGTCTGTGTCTGTCTGTGTCTGTCTGTGTCTGTCTGTGTCTGTCATTCTGTGTCTGTCTGTCTGTGTCTGTCTGTCTGTGTCTGTCTGTCTTTGTCTGTCTGTCTTTGTCTGTCTGTGTCTGTCTGTGTCTGTCTGTCTGTGTCTGTCTGTCTGTGTCTGTCTGTCTGTGTCTGTCTGTGTCTGTCTGTCTGTGTCTGTCTGTCTTTGTCTGTCTTTGTCTGTCTGTGTCTGTCTGTGTCTGTCTGTGTCTGTCTGTCTGTGTCTGTCTGTCTGTGTCTGTCTGTCTGTGTCTGTCTGTCTGTGTCTGTCTGTCTGTGTCTGTCTGTCTGTGTCTGTCTGTCTGTGTGTGTCTGTCTTTGAGTGTCTGTCTGTGAGTGTCTGTCTGTGATTGTCTGTCTGTGAGTGTCTGTCTGTGAGTGTCTGTCTGTGAGTGTCTGTCTGTGAGTGTCTGTCTGTCTGTGTCTGTCTGTCTGTGTCTGTCTGTCTGTGTCTGTCTGTGTCTGTCTGTCTGTCTGTGTCTGTCTGTCTGTGTCTGTCTGTCTGTCTGTGTCTGTCTGTCTGTGTCTGTCTGTCTGTCTGTGTCTGTTCGTCTGTCTGTGTCTGTCTGTCTGTGTCTGTCTGTCTGTCTGTGTCTGTCTGTCTGTGTCTGTCTGTGTGTGTCTGTGTGTGTCTGTGTGTGTCTGTCTGTCTGTGTCTGTCTGTCTGTGTCTGTCTGTCTGTGTCTGTCTGTCTGTGTCTGTCTTTGTCTGTCTTTGTCTGCCTGTATGTGTCTGTCTGTCAGTGTCTGTCTGTGTCTGTCTGTCCTGACTGTGTCTATCTGTCCTGTCTGTGTCTGTATGTCCTGTCTGTGTCTGTCTGTCCTATCTGTGTCTGTCTGTGTCTGTCTGTCTGTCTGTGTCTGTCTGTCGGTGTCTGTCTGTCGGTGTCTGTCTGTCGGTGTCTGTCTGTCGGTGTCTGTCTGTCGGTGTCTGTCTGTCGGTGTCTGTCTGTCGGTGTCTGTCTGTCTGTGTCTGTCTGTCTGTGTCTGTCTGTCTGTGTCTGTCTGTCTGTGTCTGTCTGTGACCTGTCTGTCTGTCTGTCTGTCTGTGTCTGTCTGTGTCTGTCTGTCGGTGTCTGTCTGTCTGTGTCTGTCTCTCTGTGTCTGTCTGTCTGTGTCTGTCTGTGTCTGTCTGTGTCTGTCTGTGTCTGTCTGTGTCTGTCTGTGTCTGTCTGTGTCTGTCTGTCTGTCTGTGTCTGTCATTCTGTGTCTGTCTGTCTGTGTCTGTCTGTCTTTGTCTGTCTGTCTGTGTCTGTCTGTGTCTGTCTGTCTGTGTCTGTCTGTGTCTGTCATTCTGTGTCTGTCTGTCTGTGTCTGTCTGTCTTTGTCTGTCTGTCTGTGTCTGTCTGTGTCTGTCTGTCTGTGTCTGTCTGTCTGTGTCTGTCTGTCTGTGAGTGTCTGTCTGTGAGTGTCTGTCTGTGAGTGTCTGTCTGTGAGTGTCTGTCTGTGAGTGTCTGTCTGTGAGTGTCTGTCTGTCTGTGTCTGTCTGTCTGTGTCTGTCTGTCTGTGTCTGTCTGTCTGTGTCTGTCTGTGTCTGTCTGTCTGTCTGTGTCTGTCTGTCTGTCTGTCTGTGTCTGTCTGTCTGTGTCTGTCTGTCTGTGTCTGTCTGTGTCTGTCTGTGTCTGTCTGTGTGTGTCTGTGTGTGTCTGTCTGTGTCTGTCTGTTTGTGTCTGTCTGTCTGTGTCTGTCTGTCTGTGTCTGTCTGTCTGTGTCTGTCTGTCTGTGTCTGTCTGTCTGTGTCTGTCTGTCTGTGTCTGTCTGTCTTTGTCTGTCTGTCTGTGTCTGTCTTTGTCTGCCTGTATGTGTCTGTCTGTCAGTGTCTGTCAGTGTCTGTCTGTGTCTGTCTGTCCTGTCTGTGTCTGTATGTCCTGTCTGTGTCTGTATGTCCTGTCTGTGTCTGTATGTCCTGTCTGTGTCTGTCTGTCCTATCTGTGTCTGTCTGTGTCTGTCTGTCAGTGTCTGTCTGTCTGTGTCTGTCTGTCGGTGTCTGTCTGTGTCTGTCTGTGTCTGTCTGTCTTTGTCTGTCTGTCTTTGTCTGTCTGTGTCTGTCTTTGTCTGCCTGTATGTGTCTGTATGTCAGTGTCTGTCAGTGTCTGTCTGTGTCTGTCTGTCCTGTCTGTGTCTGTATGTCCTGTCTGTGTCTGTATGTCCTGTCTGTCGGTGTCTGTCTGTCTGTGTCTGTCTGTCGGTGTCTGTCTGTCGGTGTCTGTCTGTCTGTCTGTGTCTGTCTGTCTGTCTGTGTCTGTCTGTGTCTGTCCGTCTTTCTGTGTCTGTCTGTCTGTGTCTGTCTGTCTGTGTCTGTCTGTGTGTGTCTGTCTGTGTGTGTCTGTCTGTGTCTGTCTGTGTCTGTCTGTTTGTGTCTGTCTGTCTGTGTCTGTCTGTCTGTGTCTGTCTGTGTGTGTCTGTCTGTGTGTGTCTGTCTGTGTCTGTCTGTCTGTGTCTGTCTGTGTCTGTCTGTCTGTGTCTGTCTGTGTCTGTCTGTCTGTCTGTGTCTGTCTGTCTGTGTCTGTCTGTCTGTGTCTGTCTTTGTCTGTCTTTGTCTGCCTGTATGTGTCTGTCTGTCAGTGTCTGTCTGTCCTGTCTGTGTCTATCTGTCCTGTCTGTGTCTGTATGTCCTGTCTGTGTCTGTCTGTCCTATCTGTGTCTGTCTGTGTCTGTCTGTGTCTGTCTGTCTGTCGGTGTCTGTCTGTCGGTGTCTGTCTGTCTGTGTCTGTCTGTCTGTGTCTGTCTGTCTGTCTGTGTCTGTCTGTCTGTGTCTGTCTGTGTCTGTCTGTCTGTGTCTGTCTGTCGGTGTCTGTCTGTCTGTGTCTGTCTGTCTGTGTCTGTCTGTCTGTGTCTGTCTCTCTGTGTCTGTCTCTGTGTCTGTCATTCTGTGTCTCTCTGTCTTATCTGTGTCTGTCTATGTCTGTCTGTCTGTCTGTGTCTGTCTGTGTCTGTCTGTGTCTGTCTGTCTGTGTCTGTCTGTCTGTGTCTGTCTGTCTGTGTCTGTCATTCTGTGTCTGTCATTCTGTGTCTGTCTGTCTGTGTCTGTCTGTCTTTGTCTGTCTTTGCCTGTCTGTGTCTGTCTGTGTCTGTCATTCTGTGTCTGTCTGTCTTTGTCTGTCTGTGTCTGTCTGTCTGTGTCTGTCTGTCTGTGTCTGTCTGTCTGTCTGTGAGTGTCTGTATGTGAGTGTCTGTCTGTGAGTGTCTGTCTGTGAGTGTCTGTCTGTGAGTGTCTGTCTGTGAGTGTCTGTCTGTGAGTGTCTGCCTGTGAGTGTCTGCCTGTCTGTGTCTGCCTGTCTGTGTCTGCCTGTCTGTGTCTGTCTGTCTGTGTCTGTCTGTGTCTGTCTGTCTGTGTCTGTCTGTGTCTGGCTGTCTGTGTCTGTCTTTGTCTGTCTGTCTGTGTCTGTCTTTGTCTGCCTGTATGTGTCTGTCTGTCAGTGTCTGTCTGTGTCTGTCTGTCCTGTCTGTGTCTATCTGTCCTGTCTGTGTCTGTATGTCCTGTCTGTGTCTGTATGTCCTGTCTGTGTCTGTCTGTCCTATCTGTGTCTGTCTGTGTCTGTCTGTGTCTGTCTGTCGGTGTCTGTCTGTCGGTGTCTGTCTGTCTGTGTCTGTCTGTCTGTGTCTGTCTGTCTGTGTCTGTCTGTGTCTGTCTGTCTGTCTGTCTGTGTCTGTCTGTCTGTCTGTCTGTGTCTGTCTCTCTGTGTCTGTCTCTCTGTGTCTGTCATTCTGTGTCTCTCTGTCCTATCTGTGTCTGTCTATGTCTGTCTGTCTATGTCTGTCTGTCTGTGTCTGTCTGTGTCTGTCATTCTGTGTCTGTCTGTCTGTGTCTGTCTGTCTGTCTTTGTCTGTCTGTCTGTGTCTGTCTGTCTGTGTCTGTCTGTCTGTGTCTGTCTGTGTCGGTCTGTGTCGGTTTGTGTCGGTCTGTGTCGGTTTGTGTCTGTCTGTCTGTGTCTGTCTGTCTGTGTCTGTCATTCTGTCTTTGTCTGTCTGTGTCCGTCTGTCTGTCTTTGTCTGTCTGTGTCTGTCTGTGTCTGTCTGTGTCTGTCTGTGTCTGCCTGTCTGTCTATGTCTGTCTGTCTGTGTCTGTCTGTGTCTGTCTGTGTCTGTCTGTCTGTGTCTGCCCTTGTGTGTCTGTCTGTGTCTGTCTGTGTCTGTCTGTGTCTGTCTGTGTCTGTCTGTGTCTGTCTGTCTGTGTCTGCCCTTGTGTGTCTGTCTGTTTCTGTCTGTGTCTGTCGTGTCTGTGCCCGAGTCTGCCTGTGTGTGTCTGCCCGTGTCTGTGTCTGTGCCGTGTCTGTCTGTGTCTGCCTGCCTGTGTGTATCTGTGCCATGTCTATGCCGTGTGTGTGTGTCTGCCTGTGTCTCTCTGTGTATATCTGTGTATGTCTGTCTGTCTGTGTCTGCCTGTGTCTGTCTGTGCCGTGTCTGTGTGTGTCTGTCTGTGTGTCTGTCTGTATCTGTCTGTGTCTGCTGTGTGTGTCTGTCTGTGTCTGCCTTTGTGTGTCTGTGTGTGTCTGTCTGTCTGTGTGTGTCTGTCTGTCTGTGTGTGTCTGTGTGTGTCTGTGTGTGTCTGTGTGTGTCTGTGTGTGTCTGTGTCTGTCTGTGTCTGTCTGCGTGTGTCTGCCTGTGTGTGTCTGTCTGTGTCTGTCTGTCTGTGTCTGCCTGTGTCTGTCTGCCTGTGTCTGTCTGCCTGTGTCTGTCTGCCTGTGTCTGTCTGTCTGTGTCTGTCTGTGTCTGTCTGTGTCTGTCTGTGTCTGTCTGTGTCTGTCTGTGTGTGTCTGTGTGTGTGTGTCTGTGTGTGTCTGTGTCAGTCTGTCTGTGTTTGTCTTTGTCTGCCTGTCTGTGTCTGTCTGTGTCTGTCTGTCTGTCTGTCTGTCTGTCTGTGTCTGTCTGTCTGTGTCTGTCTGTGTCTGTCTGTGTCTGTCTGTGTCTGTCTGTGTCTGTCTGTCTGTCTGTGTCTGTCTGTCTGTGTCTGTTTGTGTCTGTCTGTCTGTGTCGGTCTGTCTGTGTCTGTCTGTGTGTGTCTGTGTCTGTGTGTGTCTGTTTGTGTCTGCCTGTGTCTGTCTGCCTGTGTCTGTCTGCCTGTGTGTGTCTGTGTGTGTCTGTGTGTGTCTGTGACTGTCTGTGTCTGTCTGTCTGCCTGTGTCTGTCTGCCTGTGTGTGTCTGTGTGTGTCTGTGTGTGTCTGTGTCTGTCTGTGTGTGTCTGTGTGTGTCTGTCTGTGTCTGTCTGTTTGTGTCTGTCTGTCTGTGTCTGTCTGTCTGTGTCTGTCTGTCTGTGTCTGTCTGTCTGTGTCTGTCTGTCTGTGTCTGTCTGTCTGTGTCTGTCTGTCTTTGTCTGTCTGTCTGTGTCTGTCTTTGTCTGCCTGTATGTGTCTGTCTGTCAGTGTCTGTCAGTGTCTGTCTGTGTCTGTCTGTCCTGTCTGTGTCTGTATGTCCTGTCTGTGTCTGTATGTCCTGTCTGTGTCTGTCTGTCCTATCTGTGTCTGTCTGTGTCTGTCTGTCGGTGTCTGTCTGTGTCTGTCTGTGTCTGTCTGTCTTTGTCTGTCTGTCTTTGTCTGTCTGTGTCTGTCTTTGTCTGCCTGTATGTGTCTGTCTGTCAGTGTCTGTCAGTGTCTGTCTGTGTCTGTCTGTCCTGTCTGTGTCTGTATGTCCTGTCTGTGTCTGTATGTCCTGTCTGTCGGTGTCTGTCTGTCTGTGTCTGTCTGTCGGTGTCTGTCTGTCGGTGTCTGTCTGTCTGTCTGTGTCTGTCTGTCTGTCTGTGTCTGTCTGTGTCTGTCCGTCTTTCTGTGTCTGTCTGTCTGTGTCTGTCTGTCTGTGTCTGTCTGTGTGTGTCTGTCTGTGTGTGTCTGTCTGTGTCTGTCTGTGTCTGTCTGTTTGTGTCTGTCTGTCTGTGTCTGTCTGTCTGTGTCTGTCTGTGTGTGTCTGTCTGTGTGTGTCTGTCTGTGTCTGTCTGTCTGTGTCTGTCTGTGTCTGTCTGTCTGTGTCTGTCTGTGTCTGTCTGTCTGTCTGTGTCTGTCTGTCTGTGTCTGTCTGTCTGTGTCTGTCTTTGTCTGTCTTTGTCTGCCTGTATGTGTCTGTCTGTCAGTGTCTGTCTGTCCTGTCTGTGTCTATCTGTCCTGTCTGTGTCTGTATGTCCTGTCTGTGTCTGTCTGTCCTATCTGTGTCTGTCTGTGTCTGTCTGTGTCTGTCTGTCTGTCGGTGTCTGTCTGTCGGTGTCTGTCTGTCTGTGTCTGTCTGTCTGTGTCTGTCTGTCTGTCTGTGTCTGTCTGTCTGTGTCTGTCTGTGTCTGTCTGTCTGTGTCTGTCTGTCGGTGTCTGTCTGTCTGTGTCTGTCTGTCTGTGTCTGTCTGTCTGTGTCTGTCTCTCTGTGTCTGTCTCTGTGTCTGTCATTCTGTGTCTCTCTGTCTTATCTGTGTCTGTCTATGTCTGTCTGTCTGTCTGTGTCTGTCTGTGTCTGTCTGTGTCTGTCTGTCTGTGTCTGTCTGTCTGTGTCTGTCATTCTGTGTCTGTCATTCTGTGTCTGTCTGTCTGTGTCTGTCTGTCTTTGTCTGTCTTTGCCTGTCTGTGTCTGTCTGTGTCTGTCATTCTGTGTCTGTCTGTCTTTGTCTGTCTGTGTCTGTCTGTCTGTGTCTGTCTGTCTGTGTCTGTCTGTCTGTCTGTGAGTGTCTGTCTGTGAGTGTCTGTCTGTGAGTGTCTGTCTGTGAGTGTCTGTCTGTGAGTGTCTGTCTGTGAGTGTCTGTCTGTGAGTGTCTGTCTGTGAGTGTCTGCCTGTGAGTGTCTGCCTGTCTGTGTCTGCCTGTCTGTGTCTGCCTGTCTGTGTCTGTCTGTCTGTGTCTGTCTGTGTCTGTCTGTCTGTGTCTGTCTGTGTCTGGCTGTCTGTGTCTGTCTTTGTCTGTCTGTCTGTGTCTGTCTTTGTCTGCCTGTATGTGTCTGTCTGTCAGTGTCTGTCTGTGTCTGTCTGTCCTGTCTGTGTCTATCTGTCCTGTCTGTGTCTGTATGTCCTGTCTGTGTCTGTATGTCCTGTCTGTGTCTGTCTGTCCTATCTGTGTCTGTCTGTGTCTGTCTGTGTCTGTCTGTCGGTGTCTGTCTGTCGGTGTCTGTCTGTCTGTGTCTGTCTGTCTGTGTCTGTCTGTCTGTGTCTGTCTGTGTCTGTCTGTCTGTCTGTGTCTGTCTGTCTGTCTGTCTGTGTCTGTCTCTCTGTGTCTGTCTCTCTGTGTCTGTCATTCTGTGTCTCTCTGTCCTATCTGTGTCTGTCTATGTCTGTCTGTCTATGTCTGTCTGTCTGTGTCTGTCTGTGTCTGTCATTCTGTGTCTGTCTGTCTGTGTCTGTCTGTCTGTCTTTGTCTGTCTGTCTGTGTCTGTCTGTCTGTGTCTGTCTGTCTGTGTCTGTCTGTGTCGGTCTGTGTCGGTTTGTGTCGGTCTGTGTCGGTTTGTGTCTGTCTGTCTGTGTCTGTCTGTCTGTGTCTGTCATTCTGTCTTTGTCTGTCTGTGTCCGTCTGTCTGTCTTTGTCTGTCTGTGTCTGTCTGTGTCTGTCTGTGTCTGTCTGTGTCTGCCTGTCTGTCTATGTCTGTCTGTCTGTGTCTGTCTGTGTCTGTCTGTGTCTGTCTGTCTGTGTCTGCCCTTGTGTGTCTGTCTGTGTCTGTCTGTGTCTGTCTGTGTCTGTCTGTGTCTGTCTGTCTGTGTCTGCCCTTGTGTGTCTGTCTGTTTCTGTCTGTGTCTGTCGTGTCTGTGCCCGAGTCTGCCTGTGTGTGTCTGCCCGTGTCTGTGTCTGTGCCGTGTCTGTCTGTGTCTGCCTGCCTGTGTGTATCTGTGCCATGTCTATGCCGTGTGTGTGTGTCTGCCTGTGTCTCTCTGTGTATATCTGTGTATGTCTGTCTGTCTGTGTCTGCCTGTGTCTGTCTGTGCCGTGTCTGTGTGTGTCTGTCTGTGTGTCTGTCTGTATCTGTCTGTGTCTGCTGTGTGTGTCTGTCTGTGTCTGCCTTTGTGTGTCTGTGTGTGTCTGTCTGTCTGTGTGTGTCTGTCTGTCTGTGTGTGTCTGTGTGTGTCTGTGTGTGTCTGTGTGTGTCTGTGTGTGTCTGTGTCTGTCTGTGTCTGTCTGCGTGTGTCTGCCTGTGTGTGTCTGTCTGTGTCTGTCTGTCTGTGTCTGCCTGTGTCTGTCTGCCTGTGTCTGTCTGCCTGTGTCTGTCTGTCTGTGTCTGTCTGTGTCTGTCTGTGTCTGTCTGTGTCTGTCTGTGTCTGTCTGTGTGTGTCTGTGTGTGTCTGTGTGTGTCTGTGTCAGTCTGTCTGTGTTTGTCTTTGTCTGCCTGTCTGTGTCTGTCTGTGTCTGTCTGTCTGTCTGTCTGTCTGTCTGTCTGTGTCTGTCTGTCTGTGTCTGTCTGTGTCTGTCTGTGTCTGTCTGTGTCTGTCTGTGTCTGTCTGTGTCTGTCTGTGTCTGTCTGTCTGTCTGTGTCTGTCTGTCTGTGTCTGTTTGTGTCTGTCTGTCTGTGTCGGTCTGTCTGTGTCTGTCTGTGTGTGTCTGTGTCTGTGTGTGTCTGTTTGTGTCTGCCTGTGTCTGTCTGCCTGTGTCTGTCTGCCTGTGTGTGTCTGTGTGTGTCTGTGTGTGTCTGTGTGTGTCTGTGACTGTCTGTGTCTGTCTGTCTGCCTGTGTCTGTCTGCCTGTGTGTGTCTGTGTGTGTCTGTGTGTGTCTGTGTGTGTCTGTGTGTGTCTGTGTCTGTCTGTGTCTGTCTGTGTCTGTCTGTGTCTGTCTGTGTCTGTCTGTCTGTGTGTGTCTGCCTGTCTGTGTCTGTCTGTGTCTGTCTGTGTCTGTCTGCCTGTGTGTGTCTGCCTGTGTGTGTCTGCCTGTGTGTGTCTGCCTGTGTGTGTCTGCCTGTGTGTGTCTGCCTGTTTCTGTCTGTGTCTGTCTGTGTCTGCTGTGTGTGTCTGCCTGTGTCTGTCTGTGTCTGTCTGTGTCTGTCTGTCTGTGTATCTGTGTCTCTGTGCCTGTCTTTCTGTGTCTTTCTGTGTCTGCCTGTGTGTCTGCCTGTCTCTGCGCCGTGTTTGTCTGTGTGTGTGTCTGTGTGTGTCTGTGTGTGTGTGTCTGTGTCTGTCTGTCTGTGTCTGTCTTTGTCTGCCTGTATGTGTCTGTCTTTGTCTGCCTGTCTGTGTCTGTCTGTCCTGTCTGTGTCTGTCTGTCCTGTCTGTGTCGGTCTGTGTCTGTCTGTGAGTGTCTGTCTGTGAGTGTCTGTCTGTGAGTGTCTGTCTGTGTGTGTCTGTCTGTGTGTGTCTGTCTGTGTGTGTCTGTCTGTGTGTGTCTGTCTGTGTGTGTCTGTCTGTGAGTGTCTGTCTGTGTGTGTCTGTCTGTGTGTGTCTGTCTGTGTGTGTCTGTCTGTGAGTGTCTGTCTGTGAGTGTCTGTCTGTGAGTGCCTGTCTGTGAGTGTCTGTCTGTGAGTGTCTGTCTGTGAGTGTCTGTCTGTCTGTGTCTGTCTGTGTCTGTCTGTGTCTGTCTGTGAGTGTCTGTCTGTCTGTGTCTGTCTGTCTGTGTCTGTCTGTCTGTCTGTCTGTGTCTGTCTGTGTCTGTCTGTGTCTGTCTGTGTCTGTCTGTGTCTGTCTGTGTCTGTCTGTCTGTATCTGTCTGTGTCTGTCTGTGTCTGTCTGTGTCTGTCTGTCTGTGTCTGTCTGTGTCTGTCTGTGTCTGTCTGTCTGTGTCTGTCTGTGTCTGTCTGTGTCTGTCTGTGTCTGTCTGTCTGTGTCTGTCTGTGTCTGTCTGTCTGTGTCTGTCTGTGTCTGTCTGTGTCTGTCTGTGTCTGTCTGTGTCTGTCTGTCTGTGAGTGTCTGTCTGTGAGTGTCTGTCTGTGAGTGTCTGTCTGTGAGTGTCTGTCTGTGTGTGTCTGTCTGTGAGTGTCTGTCTGTGAGTGTCTGTCTGTGAGTGTCTGTCTGTGAGTGTCTGTCTGTGAGTGTCTGTCTGTGTGCGTCTGTCTGTGTGTGTCTGTCTGTGAGTGTTTGTCTGTGAGTGTCTGTCTGTGAGTGTCTGTCTGTGAGTGTCTGTCTGTGGGTGTCTATCTGTGAGTGTCTGTCTGTGAGTGTCTGTCTGTCTGTGTCTGTCTGTCTGTGTCTGTCTGTCTGTGTCTGTCTGTGTCTGTCTGTGTCTGTCTGTGTCTGTCTGTGAGTGTCTGTCTGTCTGTGTCTGTCTGTCTGTGTCTGTCTGTCTGTGTCTGTCTGTGTCTGTCTGTGTCTGTCTGTCTGTGTCTGTCTGTGTCTGTCTGTGTCTGTCTGTGTCTGTCTGTGTCTGTCTGTATCTGTCTGTGTCTGTCTGTCTGTGTCTGTCTGTCTGTGTCTGTCTGTGTCTGTCTGTGTCTGTCTGTCTGTGTCTGTCTGTGTCTGTCTGTGTCTGTCTGTGTCTGTCTGTGTCTGTCTGTCTGTGTCTGTCTGTGTCTGTCTGTGTCTGTCTGTGTCTGTGTCTGTCTGTCTGTCTGTCTGTGTCTGTCTGTGTCTGTCTGTCTGTGTCTGTCTGTCTGTGTCTGTCTGTGTCTGTCTGTGTCTGTCTGTGTCTGTCTGTGTCTGTCTGTGTCTGTCTGTGTCTGTCTGTGTCTGTCTGTGAGTGTCTGTCTGTCTGTGTCTGTCTGTCTGTGTCTGTCTGTCTGTGTCTGTCTGTGTCTGTCTGTGTCTGTGTCTGTGTCTGTCTGTCTGTCTGTGTCTGTCTGTCTGTCTGTGTCTGTCTGTCTGTGTCTGTCTGTGTCTGTCTGTCTGTGTCTGTCTGTGTCTGTCTGTGTCTGTCTGTGAGTGTCTGTGTCTGTCTGTGTCTGTCTGTGTCTGTCTGTGTCTGTCGGTGTCTGTCTGTCTGTGTCTGTCGGTGTCTGTCTGTCTGTGTCTGTCTGTCTGTGTCTGTCTGTCTGTGTCTGTCTGTGTCTGTCTGTCTGTGTCTGTCTGTCTGTGTCTGTCTGTGTCTGTCTGTGTCTGTCTGTCTGTGTCTGTCTGTGTCTGTCTGTGTCTGTCTGTGTCTGTCTGTGTCTGTCTGTGTCTGTCTGTCTGTGTCTGTCTGTGTCTGTCTGTGTCTGTGTCTGTCTGTCTGTCTGTGTCTGTCTGTGTCTGTCTGTGTCTGTCTGTGTCTGTCTGTCTGTGTCTGTCTGTGTCTGTCTGTGTCTGTCTGTGTCTGTCTGTCTGTGTCTGTCTGTGTCTGTCTGTGTCTGTCTGTGAGTGTCTGTGTCTGTCTGTGTCTGTCTGTGTCTGTCTGTGTCTGTCGGTGTCTGTCTGTCTGTGTCTGTCGGTGTCTGTCTGTCTGTGTCTGTCTGTCTGTGTCTGTCTGTCTGTGTCTGTCTGTGTCTGTCTGTCTGTGTCTGTCTGTCTGTGTCTGTCTGTGTCTGTCTGTGTCTGTCTGTGTCTGTCTGTCTGTGTCTGTCTGTGTCTGTCTGTGTCTGTCTGTCTGTGTCTGTCTGTGTCTGTCTGTCTGTGTCTGTCTGTCTGTGTCTGTGTCTGTCTGTGTCTGTGTCTGTCTGTGTCTGTCTGTGTCTGTCTGTGTCTGTCTGTGTCTGTCTGTGTCTGTCTGTGTCTGTCTGTCTGTGTCTGTCTGTCTGTGTCTGTCTGTCGGTGTCTGTCGTTGTCTGTCTGTCGTTGTCTGTCTGTCGGTGTCTGTCTGTCGGTGTCTGTCTGTCGGTGTCTGTCTGTCTGTCTGTGTCTGTCTCTCTGTGTCTGTCTGTCTGTGTCTGTCTCTCTGTGTCTGTCATTCTGTGTCTGTCTGTCTGTGTCTGTCTGTCTGTGTCTGTCTGTCAGTGTCTGTCTGTCTGTGTCTGTCTGTCTGTGTCTGTCTGTCTCTGTCTGTCTGTGTCTGTCTGTGTCTGTCTGTGTCTGTCTGTCTGTGTCTGTCTGTGTCTGTCTGTGTCTGTCTGTCTGTGTCTGTCTGTGTCTGTCTGTGTCTGTCTGTGTCTGTCTGTGTCTGTCTGTCTGTGTCTGTCTGTGTGTGTCTGTGTGTGTCTGTCTGTGTGTGTCTGTCTGTGAGTGTCTGTCTGTGAGTGTCTGTCTGTGAGTGTCTGTCTGTGAGTGTCTGTCTGTGTGTGTCTGTCTGTGAGTGTCTGTCTGTGAGTGTCTGTCTGTGAGTGTCTGTCTGTGTGTGTCTGTCTGTGTGTGTCTGTCTGTGTGTGTCTGTCTGTGAGTGTCTGTCTGTGAGTGTCTGTCTGTGAGTGTCTGTCTGTGAGTGTCTGTCTGTGAGTGTCTGTCTGTGAGTGTCTGTCTGTCTGTGTCTGTCTGTCTGTGTCTGTCTGTGTCTGTGTCTGTCTGTGTCTGTCTGTGAGTGTTTGTCTGTGTCTGTCTGTCTGTGTCTGTCTGTCTGTGTCTGTCTGTGTCTGTCTGTATCTGTCTGTATCTGTCTGTGTCTGTCTGTCTGTGTCTGTCTGTGTCTGTCTGTGTCTGTCTGTGTCTGTCTGTGTCTGTCTGTGTCTGTCTGTGTCTGTCTGTCTGTGTCTGTCTGTGTCTGTCTGTGTCTGTCTGTGTCTGTCTGTGTCTGTCTGTGTCTGTCTGTCTGTGTCTGTCTGTCTGTGTCTGTCTGTGTCTGTCTGTCTGTGTCTGTCTGTCTGTGTCTGTCTGTCTGTGTCTGTCTGTCTGTGTCTGTCTGTCTGTGTCTGTCTGTGTCTGTCTGTCTGTGTCTGTCTGTGTCTGTCTGTCTGTGTCTGTCTGTGTCTGTCTGTGTCTGTCTGTGAGTGTCTGTGTCTGTCTGTGTCTGTCTGTGTCTGTCTGTGTCTGTCTGTGTCTGTCTGTGTCTGTCTGTGTCTGTCTGTCTGTCTGTGTCTGTCGGTGTCTGTCTGTCTGTGTCTGTCGGTGTCTGTCTGTCTGTGTCTGTCTGTCTGTGTCTGTCTGTGTCTGTCTGTCTGTGTCTGTCTGTCTGTCTGTGTCTGTCTGTCTGTGTCTGTCTGTCTGTGTCTGTCTGTCTGTGTCTGTCGGTGTCTGTCTGTCTGTGTCTGTCTGTCTGTGTCTGTCTGTGTCTGTCTGTCTGTGTCTGTCTGTCTGTGTCTGTCTGTCTGTGTCTGTCTGTCTGTGTCTGTCTGTGTCTGTCTGTGTCTGTCTGTGTCTGTCTGTGTCTGTCTGTCTGTGTCTGTCTGTCTGTGTCTGTCTGTCTGTGTCTGTCTGTCTGTGTCTGTCTGTGTCTGTCTGTCTGTGTCTGTCTGTGTCTGTCTGTCTGTGTCTGTCTGTCTGTGTCTGTCTGTCTGTGTCTGTCTGTCTGTGTCTGTCTGTCTGTGTCTGTCTGTCTGTGTCTGTCTGTGTCTGTGTCTGTCTGTGTCTGTCTGTGTCTGTGTCTGTCTGTGTCTGTCTGTGTCTGTCTGTGTCTGTCTGTGTCTGTCTGTCTGTGTGTGTCTGTCTGTGTCTGTCTGTGTCTGTCTGTGTCTGTCTGTGTCTGTCTGTGTCTGTCTGTCTGTCTGTGTCTGTCTGTCTGTGTCTGTCTGTCTGTGTCTGTCTGTCTGTCTGTGTCTGTCTGTCTGTGTCTGTCTGTCTGTGTCTGTCTGTCTGTGTCTGTCTGTCTGTGTCTGTCTGTCTGTGTCTGTCTGTCTGTGTCTGTCTGTCTGTGTCTGTCTGTCTGTGTCTGTCTGTCTATCTGTGTCTGTCTGTCTGTGTCTGTCTGTGTCTGTCTGTCTGTGTCTGTCTGTGTCTGTCTGTCTGTGTCTGTCTGTCTGTGTCTGTCTGTGTCTGTCTGTGTCTGTCTGTGTCTGTCTGTCTGTCTGTGTCTGTCGTTGTCTGTCTGTCGGTGTCTGTCTGTCGGT